>NC_140252.1:18470490-18475490 GCF_949987555.1 Borostomias antarcticus
GAGCAATTTCACGCCACACTTCGGCTTCTTAACGTACGACTGAACAGATATAAGGCTGTGGTTAAATGGGTTTCTCATGTTATTATCTAGGGGGCTGTGTGCTACTTGCTGGTGCCCAGACAGCAATCCGATCAGGGCCATATACAGGCCAGATCTGGCACTTGTGTCTTAGTTCCGGCCCATATATGGCCCAGATCCGCTTGCTATCTGGGTGATGTGTGCGTGAGCATTTGTGCTCTTGTCAGATTGTCGCAAGCTCTTCGGGGGGGGGGGGGGGGGGGGGGGGGCTAGTTTCCGACAGACATTTCGGGGGGTCGAGGGGCCCCAGAAAGTTTGAGAACCACGGTTCTAGGGGAGGGAACCGATACTCACTTGCGGAAGCGTCCCAGAACTTCACCGTTCCATCAGCGTGGCTGCCAGCGGCACAGGGATGGGGGGAGAGGAGGGGAGAGAGAGAGAGAGAGAGAGAGAGAGAGAGAGAGAGAGATAAGGGGAGTGCCAAATGGCAGACACCTCCTCCAGGTTCCACGGATGGGATTGTCCATCCGGTGCTAACTCGGCTTTCAAAATGCCTTGAGCTGACGCTGACACAGGGAGAGGGTGTGAAAGGGGGCGAGGGGTCGAGGGGTCGCCGAGCGCCGAGGGGCGCGTAGGGAAAGGCAAATGTCACCGACGTCGGAGCTCCACATTCCGGCGTGAATTACTGCCGAGCCGGGAGCCAGAGTCGGACCGGGGTGATATTTGACGAGGCTGCCCCTTTCGATTCGCCGTCACGAAGGGTGGCACCGGCGCCCCCCGCTCTCCCGGCACTCCTCGTCACGCGGTGACCCCCCCCACAAACCCCCCCCTCCGCAGACCCCCCCTCGTCCCTTACCCGGTAATGATGATCTCTGGGTAGCTCTGAGTTCCTAGACCCCAGTTCCCTCCACTGATAGGCCACTCCTGGAGAGGGAGAGGGAGGAAGGAGAGAGAGGGAGGGAGAGAGAGGAGAGAGAGAGAGAGAAAGAGAGAGAGTGAGGGAAGAGAGAGGGGAGAGAGAGAGGGCGGGAGAGAGAGAGGGAAGGAGAGAGAGAAAGAGAGAGAGATGGAGTGAGAGAGAGAGAGGGAGAGAGAGGGGGAGAGAGAGGGCGGGAGAGAGAGAGAGAGAGTGAGAGAGGGAGGAAGAGAGAGAGAGAGGATTAGGTGGAGAGAGAGAGAGAGAGAAAGAGAGAGAGAGCGAGTTAAGGTTAAGCCAGTGGGTTGAGCAGGACTGAGGAGCCCTAATGTGATTGAGAGATCTTGATGTGTCCTGAGGAAATCTCAACAGACACTTGCCGAGAAACCAAATGACTAATGAGGAGCGTGCGTGTGCATGTGTGTATGCATGTGCGCGTGTGTGTGTGCGTGCGCGTGCCTGTCTCTCTGTGCCTGTACATGAACGCGCGCGGCGGGGGTAGCTCTCACTGAGCGACACACGCAAAGGACAGCGGGGTGACTCAACGGTGACTTCTCAAAGACCCGGTTCCCCCCACGGCCAGCGAGAGAACGAACGAACGAACGAACGAACGCCAACCGGCTGGGGTCGGAGCCGGCTGACATTTCCCCCGGCGCGCCGGAACGCCTCCGCAGGCGTTGGAACACCCCCGCCCACCGCCGGTTAAGACGGCATTACGCCACATTGGATGAGTCGGGTGTTGGACGTTTCATTGTAAATGGTAAATGGTAAATATTAAAATGGTAAAATGTACACTTATGTAGCGCTTTATCCAAGTCAAGTCAAGTCAAATTTTATCTATAAAGCACATTTAAAAACGGTCGAGCCAAAGTGCTGTACACAAAATACAAAAAAACATTCAAAGCACGAAGTACAATAACAACAGCAGTACAGAAATATAAAAACACACAGAATACCAGGGTGTCGTGATCAACTACAGTTGAAGGCCAGGGAGAAGAAATGGGTTTTTAAGAGAGATTTAAAAGACCCTAGGGTCTGGGCCGATCTAGTGTGAATGGGTAGACTATTCCAGAGCCGAGGGCCAGCGGCTGCAAAGGGCTCCGTCGTCTTAAGCCTGGTTTAAGGCACTTCCAGTGGGATCTGGTCAGCTGATCATAAAGCTTTGGCTGGGGAATGGCGATGTAAGAGTTCAGCTAGGTATGGAGGAGCCAGCCCACTTAACGCTTTAAAAACAAATAAAAGACGCTTAAAATCGACTCTAAAACTGGCAGGGAGCGAGTGAAGCGAGGCCAGGATGGGGGTGATGTGGTCTTGCTTTTTGGTGCCAGTAAGGAGACGAGCAGCGGCATTCTGGACAAGCTGAAGGCGTCTAAGTGATGACTGATCGATGCCCACATATACGGAGTTACAGTAATCAAGTCTAGAGGTGGTGAATGCATGGATTACCCTCTCGAGGGGAAAGATAGGGCTTGGACTTAGCTAAGAGTCTTAGTTGGAAGAAGCTTGTTTTGACTACAGAGCTGACCTGCTTCTCAAATTTGAAGGTGCTGTCAAGGATCACTCCAAGGTTTCTTACGGAGAAACTGATGCTGGAGCTGAGTGGACCTGGGAAATTAACGAGTGGGGCGGGTGAAGCCTGTTCAAAGACAATTACTTCGGTCTTGCTCTCATTCACATTGAGGAAATTACTGCTCAGCCAGGATTTAATGTCGGTCAGACAGTCGAGCAGAGGCTTTAATAAGTCCTTGCAGTTAGTTTTTAGGGGCAGGTAGATCTGTATATCGTCAGCAAAACAGTGAAAGGACTGTTTACTTCCTTGCCATGTTTACTGAAGACAGAACCTAGGGGCAGCATGTACAATGAAAAGAGTAATGGGCCTAAAGTAGAGCCTTGGGGAACTCCGCAGGTAAGGGGGGTCGCAGCAGATGAGAAATCCCCTAACTGAACTCAGAAGCTCCGGTCTGACAGGTAGGATTTAAACCCGTTGAGGGCAGAGCCAGTGATGCCTATGCACTGTTCGAACCGGGTGAGGAGGATCCTATGGTCTACCGTATCAAAGGTAGCTGTCAGGTCGAGGAGCACCAGTACGGTAGAACTGCCTGAATCGGCAGTTGAAATTAGATCGTTAAAAACACGCAGGAGGGCGGTTTCAGTACTGTGCTTGGGTTTGAAGCCAGATTGAAATTTCTCATGGATGCCATGTCTCACTAAAGGAACCTTGCTTCGTGCTTTACAATGCTTTACAGCGCTTTACAATGAAGGCCTCTCATTCACCCATTCACCCATTCACACACTCATGCAAGGTGCTAGCCTGCTCATCGGGAGCAATTTGGGGTTCGGCGTCTTGCCAAAGGACACTTCAACATGTTGTCAGGAGGAGCCGGGATTCAACCCGCCAACTCTATGATGATTGGACGAGCCGCTCTACCTCCTGAGACACGGCCTCATACCTGTATCTTTCACATGTGACGCGTAACAGTAAACATCCTTGAATCCTCCGCCTACAACGTGTGATCTAATCCAGCGTAGCGTGTGAACTGGGTGGGCTGTAGGTGAGACAGGCGAGAACATTATGTGCCACATATAGCTTAAGTGTGGAAGTTTTTCACAGCTCACTTTTTCCGCCCTTGGGCGAACAGTTTTTTTGCCTCCCTCTGGAATATGTAGTGGTAGGATTTATATCCACCCCCCCATTGCTCTCTGTAAAGCGCATTGTGTTGCCTCTGTGTATGAAATGCACTATACAAATAAAGTTTGATTTGATTTTGATTTGATTTGAAAGTTTTTTCCCCAGTAACAGTGTACGCCTACAACCCTGGTGTGATTTTGTATTTTGCGCTGTTCATTCGCACTGTCCCGTCTTGTCTTTGCAGCCTGTCTAATGTTGTCTCTCCATCAGTGCTGTGCGCCAACCCACCAGAACAAAACAAGCTCTTACACAAACAAACAAACAAAAAAAAACGACCTGGCAACAAAGCAGATTCTGACTCTGATTCCAATTCCGAACCGCGGCGTGAGGTCCCTTTAGAAGCTAAGCCTTAGGGACGGGGAAAAAAACCCGAAAACAACGTGTGACACGACGTACCCCGCGACGCCGCGCTGCGTGTGAGTGAAGGCGTGTCGTGTGTAGATGCCCCTCCCCCCCCCCCCGTCGGCGCCCCCTACCTTTTTGCTGTAGCCCTGCCGTTTCTGCCTGGAGCCCACAGAGTAAAGTGCAGGTATGAGGTCCACAGGGCAGTCAGCGAAGTACTCACAGCAGGTCACCGGGGACTCGTGGAGGGTCAGGGGGTAGGGGTTCTCGAAGATAGGGTAACTGGGTCGGGGGCGGGAAGAAGAACGGACAAGGCGGGGTTAGTGTGTGTCAACGCCGTCGGCGTGTCGGCGGACAAACGTTGAACGTGTGAGGAAAACTGACATGAGTAGAGCTAATCTGGATATTGAGTATTATTTAATGAACAGTTAGAATCTGGAGATGATATTTGTTGATGTGGATATTAGCAGTGTTCTTGTGTTGTACGTTACGGTCTGACCTACCCATTTTGTGCAAGGTCGATCACCACTAAATCCTTTTCTAGAAGGACCACTACGGCGTAAGGTTCCTGAAAATCTGACAACAACAACATGCACAAAACAACACATCACGTTTCAGGGCTGTAGGGCGTTTGTATGTGTGTGTGTGTGTGTGTGTGTGTGTGTGTGTGTGTGTGTGTGTGTGTGTGCGTGTGCATTTGCGTGAGCGTGTGCATGTGTGTGTGTCGGGGTGTGTGTGTGCGTACAGTATGTGTGCGCGAGTGCGTGTGTGTTTGTGTGTGTGTGAGGGTGTGTGTGTGTGTGTGTGTGTGTGTGTGCGCCCTGTCAACAGATTGCACAGGGTGTGATGATCTGGACATTGTGTTCAGAGTCCGCCCCCGGCGCCGTAACCACAGACTGTCAGACCCCAGAGGAATTATACCAGCGCTGCCACCTTGGCTATCACTGCCTCTCTCTCTCTCCCTCTCTCCCTCTCTCTCTCCCTCTCTCTCTCCCTCTCTCTCTCTCTCTCTCTTTCCATCGCTCCACACCTTCT
>NC_140252.1:18480490-18482990 GCF_949987555.1 Borostomias antarcticus
TTCAGCCAAGACGCAGGGCTAGGCGCTGTACGATTTCAGAGTGGCGATTCCAGGCGAGGGACTTGGGATCTCGCAGGAGCTCGAGCGATCAAACGTGATTTCAGAGCAAAACCAACATGCAGGCAGACCGTCGTCCGCTGCATAGATATACAAGCGACTACTACAAGCTAACGTTATTGCTATTGGTACACAGGTGGAGGAGAGAGTGAGTGAGAAATGTAGTCATTTTTATATGTTCTCTGATCTCCCACTGCCTTGGAGATGCCATCCCATAGTAATACGGCGTGTACGAAGGTTACGGTCAAGTTGTCGTGTAGAAAAACGTCACATGGATAATTGGAGTCTCCCCAAATAATATCAAACATGATGTTTACGGTCGGAAACGGACTCCGCTCCAAGCGGTGACGTTGAGATTATGTGTGTGAACCTCCCACACGGCAGCATCATCAGGGCAGATAATCTCTTCAGACCAGCCTGGACACGGGAACACCCCCGCCCCCGTCGCCAGGGGCGGAGCGGACCCAAAATCAGCCCAATTATTATCTAGGGCGCACCCAGCATTATAGGTCAGGAATTACATAATATAATCCTTTATTAATCATACTTGCATGATTTGGTTGGATTTGACTGTCTGATGCACGGGGAGGGGGTTGGGGGGGGCGGAGAGGGGGGGGGGGTGTACCCGTGAGAGGGCACGCTGTGTTGTTTGTGTCTGTCTCTATGTGGTGTTCTTGAATGTTCGTGTTGGTTTTAACTCTTTGAGGTTGAAGTGAGATCAAGTTGCATTGTATTTCACTGTATAGAGTAGGTCAATATAGGGCTACGACCTATGACCCTCTAGCGTGTTTATGTAAGGGATAACGTACGACCAGCCAGCCATTATTGAAAAAGAAGAAGCAGACAGCGTGTTCGGTGTCGTAACGCACTGAAGGGCTCTTATTTTTCGATGACCTTCTGGCCATGTGTTATATCCCAGTTATTACACAGCTACTTACCAACAACATTAATACTAACAAGACTACACTTTTTTATTTCGCCAGGGAAATGGTTCTGTTGGCCAACGGGTGTTTTCAGAGATTGAACAGAACCGTTATTGTTTAGAATGTTCAAACTGTCAGACAACTTTCAACTGTCGCCCATAGACATGTACTGTTTCTGCCCTTAGCAGAGGTGAATATTGCTCGTCGCCGGTGAATTATCGAGAAATAACGAGAAAATAATTCACCGGCAGAACGCACGATTGTCCAATCAGAGTCGCGCATTTCAGACAGCCGTGTAATAAGCGCTGCTGATGCATAACATGTTTGATGTTAGTTCTTAGTCATCATTTCCTGTCCTTGAGAAAATGTGATCAAAGTGAGAGAGAGAGAGAGAGAGAGAGAGAGAGAGAGAAAGGGAAGGAGAGAGAGAGAAGAGGAGGGGGAGGAGGAGAAGAGGAGGGCGTTGGGGATTGGAATTATGACACAGCAGATTGAAACTGTAATTAATTTAAAATTTCGGGTGTTGTACCACTGCTCTGCGTCACCCCAAACAACCCTGTGGCTATTTTGGTCCTGGCGCTGGGCGATATGGCAACCAGCAACCAGTCAAGGGAACGGAGATACACTACATCATTAACCAAGCACTCCGGAAAAGGGCACACAGGCTTATTGCTGTCCTATTGCTCATAATTAAAACCTCTCTCTGTCACTCACACACACTCACAGACAGACACACACATGCACACACAAACAGCTGCACAGACACACACACACACACTCCATGACGAAGCCAAACCACAAGATGAAAGAGTAGAATACATCTGTTTTTACCAGGAAACTCATCAAACCCAAAGAAAACTGCTGTAAAGACAACTATCAACCCAATAGCAGCATTTCTATCCCAGTTGGTGGATAGTATACTTCTGGTGGATAGCATACTTCTGGTGGATAGCATACCTCTGGTAGCTAGCCTACTTAGAGTTAGTTTCTACAAATGGTTTATAAAGGCTTATAAAGGCTTATTATAAAGTGTTAAAATCAAAGTCAAAACGAACTGAAAAGTTTTGGCGGTATTTACCCTTTAAACCCATAATGCACAGTTGATGAAAAAGCTCAAACGTTTGTGCTAGCTAACTAGCTTAGAGATAGATAGACTAACTAGATTAATAGCTTAGGGTGTGTGTCCACCGGCAAGCTGTATTTTAGAGCTAGCGCTGTTGTCTCATTGTTTACCATGGGTAATGCGCCTTAGGGCGCTATAGAGACGAGAGATGTGTTCAAAGCGCTTTTTAGCGCTATAGCGCCGTGAGCTCTAGGCTTTTTTGGCAGTTGAAAAAAGTGTAACTTTTTGAGCTAGAGCGCAGGCTGTAAAAGGCTGTTCTGATGACGACAGCGGTCGGTTTTTGGCAAAACCGCAGAGACAGAGAACGTTAGCACTAGCTAACATTAGCTAGCTATCTTAACTTGGCTAGTTAATCTGCAGTCTGCAAAAACACGACACTTGTCGCTAACGTAGCTGT
>NC_140252.1:18487990-18492990 GCF_949987555.1 Borostomias antarcticus
ATACTGATCAGTCCCAGTCCCAGTCAGTCCCAGTCTCTATCAGTCTAAGTACAGTTCTAAATACTAGTAATAGGAGGATAAAGCTCATAAGACATAATGTCTACTGTATTGTTACTGGAAAACATACAAGGGTCTTAAACCAGAACTAGAATGCATTCAGCTGCAGGGAAGTTTGTTATAATGAACCCTTGTGTGGTTGTATAACATTCACACCAATATCACCTAACATAGTGCAATATTCTACAATATCAACACATCTATATCACCTAACATAGTGCAATATTCTACAATATCAACACATCTATATCACCTGACATAGCGCAATATTCTACAATATCAACACATCTATATATATACAGACAAATCAAATAAACATCCAATAAAAGTATGAATAAAAGTGCCCTCCAACCATACTCAATAAAAAACAAAAACCACTCCTGGCTGAGCGCCCGTTTCTCTCACCTTGACCTTGAGCAGAAGCTTTTCATCATATAGTCCTGAATACACGCATGTCGTTGATTACTGTAGCCATATACAGTAGACCCAAACAGCCACATCATCCTTCACATGTCACAATAGTACACAGTAATACAAGAAGTAGAATTGAGTTGAACTGAAACACTGAAACGGCAATATTTAAGCCTCAGGATACAAGAGAAAGACACTTATGAGTCTATTGAAGGTGGCTGAGACCATTACAAAGAACATTGGTCCTTCAGCGACGGCTGAGTCAATCCTCCAGGTAGGTAGTCAAGTACAGGAGACCACATTTCGGTAAAGGACCTATCATTATCCTTCAGAACTGCACTAATTCTTTCATGAGGGACCCCGACCATCTCCCTGTAACATAATGTGTCAGTAGGTGGCTTATCCTTGATCTAGTTAATGGAAATACATTGTCTGGCCAATAACTGTAAAGTGTCACACAGTTTGAACTGTAAACGAGTTAGTTATCTCCTCAGAGGGGAGGATGTTGTCTCTCTTCAACGTAAAGGTCTGGGTCTCTCTTCAACGTAAAGGCCTGGGTCTCTCTTCAACATAAAGACCTGGGTCTCTCTTCAACGTAAAGACCTGGGTCTCTCTTCAACGTAAAGGCCTGGGTCTCTCTTCAACGTAAAGACCTGGGTCTCTCTTCAACGTAAAGGCCTGGGTCTCTCTTCAACGTAAAGGCCTGGGTCTCTCTTCAACGTAAAGGCCTGGGTCTCTCTTCAACGTAAAGACCTGGGTCTCTCTTCAACGTAAAGGCCTGGGTCTCTCTTCAACGTAAAGGCCTGGGTCTCTCTTCAACGTAAAGGCCTGGGTATCTCTTCAACGTAAAGGCCTGGGTCTCTCTTCAACGTAAAGGCCTGGGTCTCTCTTCAACGTAAAGGCCTGGGTCTCTCTTCAACGTAAAGGCCTGGGTCTCTCTTTAACGTAAAGGCCTGGGTCTCTCTTCAACGTAAAGGCCTGGGTCTCTCTTCAACGTAAAGCCCTGGGTCTCTCTTCAACGTAAAAGCCTGGGTCTCTCTTTATCTTTACCCGAAAGATGCCTCTCATCTCCTGGGAAACTATACCCCAGAATCTTTTAACCAATTTACATTCCCCAAAATAACGGTAATACATTTCAGTCTCTCTTTGACACTTATTACACAGGGGTGAGTCCTGGTGGTCCATCTTATTTAGTGTGTAGGGAGTTATATGCAGGCGGTGTCGTATTTTATACCGTGTCTCTCTCAGGCTGTTACTGTACATGTAAATGTGGATCTAAACACTTTAATGGCCTCCTGCCAATCATCTTCAATATACTCAGTACCAAAATCTCTCTCCCCCTTCTGAGAGATGCTTGTAATATCGCCTCGGCTGAGGGAGTACATCAGTGCTAGAAGGCGGAAATCAAATGAGTGATACCGTTTGGGTCAATAAGGAACCTCTCTACGTCTTTGTACTTGACTGAGTCAGGAGGAAGTGAAATCTAAACTGACAAAATGGTGCATCTGGAGGAAAACATGATAGTGTTGTCAAGGGATACTGAGTTGCGACTGTAGCTGTTGGAAGGTCATCAGTGCCCGATCACGGTATAGGGTTAGGGTTAGGGTTAGGGTTAGGGTTAGGTAGGGTTAGGGTTAGGTAGGGTTAGGTAGGGTTGCTGTAATGTTTTCATTTTCTGTCTAAGCCTCTTGTCATGCCATATGAATCTATAGAAAGGGAAATATTCTGCTATATCAACACACTGATATCAACTGATATAGAACAATATTCTACAATGTCAACACACCTACTGTATATCAACTGACAGAGCAATATTCTGCTATATCAACACACTCATATCAACTGACATAGGGCAAAATTCTACAATATCAACACACCTATATCACCTGACATAGTGGAACATTCTACGATATCAACACACCTATATCACCTGACATAGGGAAATATTCTACAATATCAACACATCTATATCACCTGACATAGTGGAACATTCTACGATATCAACACACCTATATCACCTGACATAGTGGAACATTCTACGATATCAACACACCTATATCACCTGACATAGTGGAACATTCTAGGATATCAACACACCTATATCACCTGACATAGTGGAACATTCTACGATATCAACACACCTATATCACCTGACATAGTGGAACATTCTACGATATCAACACACCTATATCACCTGACATAGTGGAACATTCTACGATATCAACACACCTATATCACCTGACATAGTGGAACATTCTAGGATATCAACACACCTATATCACCTGACATAGTGGAACATTCTAGGATATCAACACACCTATATCACCTGACATAGTGGAACATTCTACGATATCAACACACCTATATCACCTGACATAGTGGAACATTCTACGATATCAACACACCTATATCACCTGACATAGTGGAACATTATACGATATCAACACACCTATATCACCTGACATAGTGGAACATTCTACAATATCAACACACCTATATCACCTGACATAGTGGAACATTCTAGGATATCAACACATCTATATCACCTGACATAGTGAACCATTCTACGATATCAACACACCTATATCACCTGACATAGTGAACCATTCTACGATATCAACACACCTATATCACCTGACATAGCGGAACATTCTAGGATATCAACACACCTATATCACCTGACATAGTGAACCATTCTACGATATCAACACACCTATATCACCTGACATAGTGGAACATTCTAGGATATCAACACACCTATACCACCTGACATAGTGGAACATACTACGATATCAACACACCTATATCACCTGACATAGTGGAACATTCTAGGATATCAACACACCTATATCACCTGACATAGTGGAACATTCTACGATATCAACACACCTATACCACCTGACATAGTGGAACATTCTAGGATATCAACACACCTATACCACCTGACATAGTGGAACATTCTAGGATATCAACACATCTATATCACCTGACATAGTGGAACATTCTACGATATCAACACACCTATATCACCTGACAGTGAAATATTCTACAATATCAACACACTTATATCACCTGACAGTGAAATATTCTACAATATCAACACACCTATATCACCTGACATAGTGGAACATTCTACGATATCAACACATCTATATCACCTGACATAGTGGAACATTCTACGATATCAACACATCTATATCACCTGACATAGTGGAACATTCTACGATATCAACACACCTATACCACCTGACATAGCGGAACATTCTAGGATATCAACACATCTATATCACCTGACATAGCGGAACATTCTAGGATATCAACACATCTATACCAGCTGAAACAGCTCCATACTGGAGGCAGGTCTCCACAGAGGCTGTTCAGAACATCTCACTCTCTGCTGAGAATCCAAACTCAAATTCCCCACAATGGATTCAAACAGATGGAGCTCCTCCAGAGTTCTACCTCCAGAGATGCAATCAGCTGGCTGTGTGTGTGTGTGTGTGTGTGCGTGTGTGTGTGTGTGTGTGTGTGTGTCTGCCTTCAGTAGATTGCATCAGAGCCGACATGTTTAAGACATGAGACACGTCAACTCCAGTGCACTCCTAGTCCTCAAGAGACTCAAATCCCTTTTAAGTCATCTCTCAAAAGCAAACAATAGATACCGGGATCAAACACACACACACACACACACACACACCTGACACACACACATTATATCACACATCTATTTATACCAAGCGGCTCGTGAATATTTGATGCCTCTTTTTATATTTTCACACACAGACACACACACACGCACACACACACACACACACACACACACACACCCCCCAGATCAGAGGGAGAGGCCCTGAAATGCATTGTGGGTAAAGCTGCGCCTACCTCGTCATAGGTGTAGCGAGAGTCCGCCTTCTTTGATTTCAGGTCCCACAGCACCACGATCCCGGACTCAAAACCAATTATGAGCTGAGGAGAAAAGAGAGACGTGCATCCGGTGAGACCGCCGCTCCCGCTCGGCAGACGACAGGGGACCCAGAACCCTGGCAGAGCCGAGAGTCTGGAAACATCTGATAACGCCTACCGTACACTAGATGACTTTGAAAAGACTTTGAAAAGACTACGGGTCCGACGACGTCTCACATCTAAAGACAAACGTGTCGAGTTTTTAGTCGTAGATTATACGATTTCGCAAAAGCTAATTTGCACGGTCGTTATTTGCAAGACTAGCCTGAAGTTCCGCGGCAAATTCTCTCCACTTTTTTCCCTTCTCTTCCCTATCGTGGTAGAAATATCTGTGCCGGTTCACTAGGCAGGGAACTGTCAGTCCCAGTCCCAATCAGTTTAAGGTTGGAGAGATCGCAAGTGGTTGTTCACGTCAATGAACTTCACTATCTGCATGAGGCTCGACTGACAACCTACGAGAATATTAAACGAGTTTGGTTTTATCGGAACGTCAAGATGAGAAAAAGACTCACTTAAGACAGCCGATAACGAGCTCTGACTCTGGCTAAACTCATGATTTTATTGCGATA
>NC_140252.1:18505490-18510490 GCF_949987555.1 Borostomias antarcticus
CCTTCCTTCCCCCCCCCCATCCTTAATGTAACAGGCGGTGGTTGCGGACTCCTCCAGGGGGGTCAGGACTGGAGCTGGGAACAGCAGAGGTGTCCCTGTGCTCAAGGTCGGCCCCCCCCTGTTGTAGCTGCTGCAGGTGAGAGCAGCAGAGAGACTCTAACTCTCCCGCGGGTCTCCTGTCATGCTCACCGGCACATGAATTAAACATGAATAAAACATTGCTCGATGTGTCCGGACCCCGGCGACCGCCCCGACCGCGCCCGCTCAACCCGACCTCGGCGCTGCCGACCACAGCCACCGTGGGGGGGGGGGGGGGGGGAGAGAGGAAGAGGAGGGAGAGAAAGAGAGGACGGAGAGAGAGAGAGGAGAGGAGGGAGAGAGATGAGGGCGAGAGGGGAAAGAGAGAGAAAGAGGGCGCGAGAGATGTAGGAGGAGGGAGAGAGGGAGAGAGAGAGACAGAGGAGGGAGAGAGAGGAGTAGGGAGAGAGGGAGAGAGGAGGAGGGAGAGAGGGAGGAGCAGGGAGAGAGAGAGAGAGAGAGAGAGAAAGGAGAGAGGGAGTTTGCTACGGAATCTTTACAGGTCATTGTTTGTATCCGTGTCTGTGTTTTATTGGTTGTGTTTCAGAGGAGCAAAGGAGGTGTTGCACAAGATGGACGACTGCCCCGGTGAATCTCATTGGCAGGGGCTTGGCAGCGGCCCCTCCCTCTCTCTGTGCCCTTCAAAATGCCCTTGGCACCGGCGATCCCACGGAGGCCATTTTGAGGAGATTTGATAAGCCGCATGTGGCATGGCACGATGTCATCGCCGGATCATCAGTCACCGTCCATGGCTTGTCTCTCTCTGTCTCCCTCTGTCTGTCTTAATCTCTCTCTCTCTCTCACACACACACACACACACACACGTACGTGCGCGCGCCCTGCTCTGTTGGCTACAGACAATAAGAGGAGCCAAGCCAGCCAGTGGTGTCTTGCAGGCGCTGTCCGCTCCATCCCTCTCCGCCTCTGTCTGTCCACTCAAGTGTCCAGCTCAAGAGCACATCATTCATCAACAGGCTCTGCCAGGATGGACACACACACACACACACGCACACACACACGCACGCACGCACACACACACACACGCACGCACGCACGCACGCACACAAACACACACACACACACACAAACGCACTGCAACCTGATGGCAAAAGCTGAAAAAGAAACACCTGTTTTACCATATTCCTCTGCATCTCGCCTCTCATTCTTCTACCACTCTCTCTCTTTCTCCCTCTCTCCTTCTATCCCTCTCTCTCCCTCTCTCTCCTTCTATCCCTCCCTCTCCCTCTCTCCTTCTCTCCCTCTCTCTCCCTCTCTCCTTCTATCCCTCTCTCTCCCTCTCTCTCCTTCTCTCCCTCTCTCCCTCTCTCTCCTTCTCTCTCTCCCTCTCTCTCCTTCTCTCCATCTCTCTCTCCTTCTCTCTTTCTGTCTGTCTCTCCCTCTCTCTCCTTCTCTCTCTCCCTCTCTCTCCTTCTCTCCATCTCTCTCTCCCTCGCTCCCTCTCTCTTTCCTTCTCACCCTGTCTCTCCCTCTCTCCCTGTCTCTCCCTGTCTCTCCCTCTCTCTCCTTCTCTCTCTCTGTCTCTCCCTCTCTCCCTCTGTCTCTCCCTCTCTCTCCTTCTCTCCCTCTCTCTCCTTCTCTCTCTCTCTCTCTCCTTCTCTCTCTCTCTTTGCAGAGCAGGACTAGCAGCTCATACTTTCAAGCTAACACAGATACACAGACACACACACACACACAAACACACGCGCACACACACACACACACACACACACACACACACACACACACACACACACACACACACACACACACCTGTGCAAACTGGTCTCTATTTCCGCTCTACTGCTCTGCAGTGGAATAAATATATTCATAAGTTTGAAAAGAGGCATCAGACAAACACACACGCACGCGCACACACACACACACACACACACTCACGCACGCACACACTCACACGCATGAACACACACCAATATACTTCCATACATCAACTCATTCACTCATACATAGACAGTTGAGATGAATATGTATGAAGGTACAAACACACACACACACACACATACACACACACACACACACGATCAAACTCACTCCATGAAACAAAGAGCCATGTATGTGTTTCATTATAGCGAGTATAGATATAGAGAGTAATGGATTGAATGTGCTCTGCCACAGTCCTCTCTGCAGAAACAGATGTCCTTACTTCTATACAACTATGTGTGTGTGCGTGTGTGTGTGTGTGTGTGTGTGTGTGTGTGTGTGCGCGCATGTGTGTGTGTTTGTACGTGTTTACTGTATGTCTGTATTTATGTACGTGTGCCCTTGTACATTTGCATGTGTGTGTATGTGTATGAGTGCATGCATGTGTGTGTGTGTGTGTGAATTTGTACAGTATGTGTGTGTGTGTGTGTGTGTGTGTGTGTGTGTGTGTGTGTGTGTGTGTGTGTGTGTGTGTCAAGTGCTCCTCCAGCAGGTCTCGTTCCGGTTTGTTGAGCATAACTGTACCCAATTTACAATTCAGAAGCACTCCTCATATCAACCAGAGAAGATATACACTACATGGAAAAGTATTGGGCCACCTACACATTACACCTAAAGGAGCGTTTATGACATCACATTCTAAATTCATAAGCATTAATATGGAGCTGGTCCCCTCTTTGCTATAACAGCTTCCACTCTTCTGGGAAGGCTTTCTACAAGGTTTTGGAGTGTATCTGTGGGAATCTTTGCCCATTCATACTGAAGAGCATTTGTGAGGTCAGACACTGATGTTGGGCGAGAGGGCCTAGCTCCCAATCTCCGTTCTAGTTCATCTCAAAGATGTTTGATGGGGTTAAGGTCAGGGCTCTGTGAGGGCCAGTCAAGTTCTTCCACACCAACCTCCCCCAACCATGTCTTTACGGACCCTTCTTTGTGCACTGGGGCACAGTCATGCTGGAACAGAAAAGGCTCTTCCCCAAACTGTTCCCACAAAGTTGGAAGCATAGAAGTCCAAAATGTCTTGGTAAACTGAAGCATTAACATTTCCCTTCACTGGGACTAAGGGTCCCAGACCAGGGGACTAAGGGTCCTAGACCAGGGGACTAAGGGTCCTAGACCAGGGGACTAAGGGTCCTAGACCAGCCCCAGAAAAACAACCCCAGACCGTTATCCCTCCTCCAACAAACCTGAGAGTCGGCACCACACAGTCAGACAGGCAACGTTCTCCTGGCGTTCGCCAAGCCCCGACTCATCCATCAGACTGCCAGATGGAGAAGCGTGATTCGTCACTCCACAGAGTCCAGTGGCGGCGTGCTTTACACCACTCCATCCGACGCTTGGCATCGCGCTAAGTGATATAAGACCCTCTCGTCCAACAATCAGTGTCTGGCAAAGATTCCCACAGATACTCCAAAATCTTGTAGAAAGCCTTCCCAGAAGAGTGGAAGCTGTTATAGCTGCAAAGGGGGAACCAACTCCATATTAATGCCTATGAATTTAGAATAGGATGTCATGGGATAGCAACCCCAAATTGCTCCCAATGAGCAGCCTAGCCACTGGTGTGTGAGTGGGTGAATGAGAGGCCATTGTAAAGCGCTTTGGATAAAAGCGCTATATAAGTGCAGTCCCTTTACCATTTACCTCGGCTCTAAGGGGTCACCACACTCGTATACGCGGCGAGCGGCTTCTGTGAAGCGAATCTCCCCTTAGCCATGAAAATCCAGGGAACTATTTTCTCTGTCTCAGGGCCAAATGGCGCATGAATCCCAACGTAGCCGTGTTCCCGACGCCTCCGTGCTGAACAACGCCTGAGGCGCGACGCGCGAATCTGATTTCATTTCATAAGCCGAGGCTTCGGGCTGGGGACGGACGTGAGTTGAATCTGATCTCAGATCTGTCAACATCCCCCTCTCTGGGTGGCTCAAGACGCCTCGCGCTGCTTCCTTTGAAACGGGTCGTAGACGAGGTCATTTCCTGTGACGAGTCGTTCCTTTAAGTGTGGCACGAATACCGTTAAAAAATACAATCAAAGACGTCTTTTCCCGCCAACACACACATTGTTCTACCTGCTCCCCTCTCCTCCTCTCCCAGGGAATGAGGGAGAAAGAGAAAGAGGGAAAAAAATTAAAGAGAAGAAGATAGAAATCCAATGAGAGGCAATGTGATAGTCACTTGGCTGAGCTCCAGTCTGAATGTGGCGTGGGTGTGTGTGTGAAGTATTTGTGTGCGTGTGTGCGTGTGTGTGTGTGTGTGTGTGTGTGTGTGTGTGTGTGTGTGTGTGTGTAAGCGGGGAGTGGGTTTCTAAACCACATAGATCAGAGACCTGATTTCCCACGGGGGCTCAGGGAATCAACTCCTATTAAATTAATATAGGGATGTGTAAACAGATAATGGGCAAAACACACACAAACACACACACACACGTGAAACTGACATGCTGCAAACCTGTCTACAGTATATTAAAACAAAGCAAACTGAACTATACTGTAACAAAGCAACACAAACATTGCATATACATCCGCATGATCTGTGTGTGTGTGTGTGTGTGTGTGTGTGTGTGTGTGTGTGTGTGTGTGTGTGCGTGTGTGCGTGTGTGCGTGTGCGTGTGCGCACCAGTGTATGCATGGCCAATTAAACCATCTGGCTTGACGGACCAGCTTTGACCTTTGACCTGACAGCTGAGATTGGCTGAAGGACTGCCCGGTCCAAACAGAGCAGAACCACGGCCCGACTATGGGTGATAGGAACAAGTACTGAATGGCAGCCAGCAGGTCCAGTTCTGAGGTTATGGTGCCATAAACATGTCGTACAGTACGTCTGTGTTTGGTGTGTGTGTGTGTGTGTGTGTGTGTGTGTGTGTGTGTGTGTGTGTGTGTGTGTGTGTGTGTGTGTGTGTGTGTGCATGCATGCGTGTGTATGTACCCCCACTCAGACAGAGATAGCTAAAAAAAAAAAAAAAAACAGCTGGCCGTGCTTCTGCCTGT
>NC_140252.1:18515490-18522990 GCF_949987555.1 Borostomias antarcticus
AAAAAGTGATTTTAGCTCAAGGTCAAATGGCGACAGAGTTATGACTAAACCCCAGGCCTCGCATTCCTCAATATTTGGCAAAGCTTTGCAAAAGATAACAATAATTCCACTGTCAACTGCAACATTACGTCTGCTACAGTATACAAAGCCATCTCGAAAATGAAGCATCCGCTAACCGCTAGCACACACATTTGCTGGACTTTGCTTGACAGTTTCCACAAAACAACACATTTCTCATAAGCTAAATTGTTTTGTTTTGTTAGCTAATACATACAGTATGCCGGGGACCATATGTGGCTTCAGTCATAGGCAGCAAAAAAACAAGCTTTCTGACAGCTCTGTTACGTTTGCTCAACACTTTCACCACCTGGCTGAAACGCACGGCACATTTTCAAAACAAGAGCTCACTAGAACTCACTAGGCAGTCAGCCAGCCCAACTGTCAACACAAGATCATTTTCTGTCAGTGTGAACGGTCATTCAGACTGTGTTCTGTCATTAATGTTTTTGTGTCTTTGTGTGAATGTCCGAATGATCTCTTGCTAATAAATGAATTAATTAGTGGCACAGTAAAACTATAGAATAAACCTGTAATATGAGGAGACAACCTACACCACAGGCATTTGTACTAGTGTCTGTGAAGGTTAGAGGTGGGGTAGGCAGTTTGACGTCAACAAGGCCTCCGATTGGTCATCTTTTTCAAAAGAACCCGCCCCTCCCTCCTGTCAATCATGATGTAGTCCCTCCCTCCAAACATGACCGGTAGGTGTGGCGAGATAGAGATCCTGATTGGTCAATACATTCGGGCACGGTGCATTCTTTGAATCCAAAATACAGAGGCAGCGGTAAACACAGAGATCCAAGTTTATTCTCAGAGCACTTCTGTTACTGATATCTGAAAGGATATTATGCAAATTTTACCAAATAAAGCCAAAAGCAAACTACCTATCCCACCTTTAATCACTTATGTTCCAGTCACACCTGTGATCTCACACTGCAGGGACCACTCCACACGTCAGAGGATAAACGATGACTAGTTGGCTACTTTTGGTTAAAAATCAGTAGCCTGTTAGTCCTGCAGCCCTTAACACACGAACACACCCCACAAACACACACACGAACACACCCCACAAACACACACACGAACACACACACACACACACACACATCCCCACCTGAACCACACCAGCCGCCATCGAGCAACATTAAGAAAATCTTGATTTGATCGGTCAGGTTGGGTTTGGTTTGGTTTATTTGAAGAAATACCATTCATGTATGACATTCTAAAAATAAAAACTAATGAGGATATAAACAGAAAAGTCAAAGACTTATTTCCACCACGGTCCTCTTAGGTGAGAGAGAGTAGAAAGAGAGAGACAGCAAGATAAACAAGGTACAAACAAATGCAGCATCGACAATAAATACAGCAATTTCAGCAATAGATATCAGGCAGAAATAAAGGTAATGTAGATGAAGGACAGATCCTCTCTACCACCCCGACACTTTTTTACTGCCACCTTAAACAGATTTTTTGGAGTCCATAGATTTTTGTGAAGTTGGAATATAGTTCCAAACTTCGGAGTAAGCGAAGGCACATTTACCAATTGTTGTCCTAAATCTAAAAAAAGGGTCTTATCAGTCTGAGCACGGAGCTCAGAGGAAAGTGACATCAAATGAAACTTTATTTACACAGTGCATTTCATACAAAAAAGGAAACACAATGTGCTTCACAGAGAGAAGGGCGGGGGGGGTGGGGGGTATACATATACTGATCCTACCCCTAATCCTAATCCTGTCACTAATGCGGTCAGGGACAATCCAGAGAAAGAGAGAGAGAGAGAGAGAGAGAGAGAGAGAGAGAAACAGAGAGAGATAGAGAGAGAGAGAGAGAGAGAGAGAGAGAGAGAGAGAAACAGAGAGAGATAGAGAGGGAGATGCAGAGGAAATATGTCCTTAAAATAAATGAGTACAGTATGAAAGGAAGATTATCAGCAGCGGTTGGGTCTTATCTGGACTGCTGAGGTGTGGACGACGACGAGAGGACGTCCCTCACTGGGCTCTGAGGTTCAGGAAGACGGAGGGGGGGGGGGGGGGGCTGGAGGGAAAGTCAAAAATAAAGGGAAAGAAAGAAGAGGAGGCAGAGAGTGAGAGAGAGAGAGAGAGAGAGAGAGAGAGAGAGAGAGAGAGAGAGAGAGATGAGCCTCTCCTCCTGAAGGGCCGTGTGAGTGAGTTTGCTGATGATCCGTATTCATCCTCGTCATGATTCCTGCTCTGAGAGGATGAGCCGGGAGCCACTTCTCCCAGGGGGGGGGGCGAGGGCGCCATCCCTCTTTATTTGCGTTGGGGGGGGGGCTGATCGAGGAGCTAGCCGAGAGCACCGCTAGTACAACTGGCGCCGTTAGCCGGCGGGAACAGCGGCACGGGTTTGCAGCTTCAGAACAGCTTGACAGGCAGATTTAACTGTGGCCTACGCTAAATGCACTTAGCTATACAGGTTAGCTGCAGGCAGTGGTACAGGCAACTTCTCTGTAACAATTTGTGCACTCTCCTGTTAGTCATGTCTCTCTTATGAAGTATTTAGCCCATGTTTACTGCTCTGTAAATGTTCTTAGCCAATCGACAAACATTTTCCAGGAGCTCGCTCAATCGTCTCCTTAAGAGAGGTCAGGGAAGAATTTTTACAGCTCACTTTTCTGGCCCCCAGATGAAACTGTTTTTTTGCTTCGCTCTGGAGTATGTAGGGGTAGGACCTATGCCCACCCCCCCCCCCCCCCCCATTGCTCTCTGTAAAGCGCATTGTGTTGCCTCTGTGTATGAAATGCGCTATACAAATAAATATACATTGATTTGATTTGATTTAGTCCCAAGCATGGGAACTAGGAGGTGAGGCTAGATGCCGTGACATCACGGACCCGGCAGCAACGTTTCCCTGTACGTTGAACACTGAACCATTTACATATAAATGACATTTGAATTGGTTGAAAACCAATTTAATAGACAACTGAATCGATCAGGGTTTGAATAAGGGAGGGATTTGAGGCTGTGTTGTTTAAATTGTTCTCTTTGCCTTACAAAAAAGGCATATTTACCCAAAGGGATATTATCGAAAAGCACACAGACAGAGCTTCATTAAAACAGTTCCCTAGTCACTGACTTCAAACCATGTTCAAATACCGGCCTTTCAACGTTGCCTTACTAGAAGCGAAACATTAAGGCCAGCTAGCACGCTTCAGGGCTGCATGCATTCTTTTTTCAGGCCGGAATACTCACATGTTCTTTCAGAAGAACGGCAATACCATTTTTTAGGGGGGTGTGGTGCTCCAACACCGTAAACCCCAAGCAGTTCTTATAAAAAATTAAGTAAAAAAATAAAGTACTCTGTATTGATACACAGTATCACCACAAACGCTATCGTAAAACCCCTCTGCACTTTGCAAAGTAAATACTTTGAGAGCTTTGTCATTAAAGCAGGCCCTCCTGTGCAGAACTGGTGGTTGACCCCGTACCTCGCCTCCAGAGTGTGAGGGCTGGTGTTCGGAGGAGACCTGTCACCCAGGGGTGCAGGTTCGGTTTGGGAAGTGAGGGAGGGGGGGGGCGGGGTGGATGAGGGCGGGTGGGGGGGGGCGGACACAAATTCATAAATGTCAGACTTTTCCCCCATACGGCTGCTTCTCTAGGCCCATGTCTGTCACAGCGTCTGCGCCCGCTGCCCCCTCTCACTGCGGCGTGACGCCATCCTGTCCGCCGTCTGCCTGCGCCAATAATGGACCGATTGACCAGAGGGGGGAAATTAGGGAGAGAGAGAGAGAGGGAAAAGAAGTGAGAGAGAGAGAGAGAGACAGAGAGAGAGAGAGAGACAGAGAGAGAGAGAGAGAGAGAGAGATAATAAGAGGCAGGGAGGGAAGTAAAAAAACTGGTCATATCAGTCTTGTCAAATCAGATAAAGCTACCAAAAGCTATTTTGGATCTAAAAGTAGTCAACAGACAACCGCTCCCCCCCCCCGCCCCTCCCATGCTTAGTGTCCACAGGCCACGGTGACTCGGCCAACCCCCTGTTGGGTATCACACACGGGGAAGGCGGGGGGGGGGGGGGGTGATGGAGGGGAACTTAGGGGAACGCTTCAACCCAGGGAAAGCACTTGATTGGCCCCTGACTTTTCATGTGATTGGGGGGTGGGGGGGGGGGGGGGGGGGCGGGGCTGACCTGACGGCAATGTCTGGCCTAGTGTGTGTGTGTGTGTGTGTGTGTAAGCGCATGCTAAGGGGAGGTATACATGGACGTGGTGATCGAGGTGGGAGAAAGGGAGTGTACAAGAGCAAAACGGAGAGAGAGAAAGCAGGGAGATAGAGAGTAGAGAGAGAGAGCAGAGAGAGAGGGAGCAGAGAGAGAGCAGCGAGAGAGAGTCAGAGAGAGAGAAAGAGAGAGAGAAAGATGAGGCCTGCCATGGGAGGGAGAGAGACCGCCAGATTGCTGCAGCAGGAGAGACAATGATAGAGATAGAAACAGAGAGAAAAGAGCAGCATACATTAGAGAAAGAGATCAAAAGAGGTGTACAATAGAGAAAGAGAGCCAAAGAGAGACATAGAGAGATGTATTGTTGTAATATAGTAAAAAAAAGAAGCAGATGTGTGAGTGAGTTCTGACTGACAAAAAAAAAAGACAAAAAAATCTGTTTCTTTGTAACTTTCCGGCAGTACTTTGGCATAATTTAAATGAGAGAGAGAGAGAGAGAGAGAGAGAGAGAGAGAGAGATGCATACAGAGAGACGCCGACAGAGACAGATGAGACGGATGGAGAGAGAGACAGACAGACAGACAGACAGATATAGAGATGGATGGCGAGAGAAAGAGAGGGATGTGGAACGGGGGAGGGTGATATATGGGCTCCGGGAACACGAGAGCGATAGACGGCGCCGGAGAAACGCCCGGGAGAGCGGGAGAGAGCGGGAGAGAGCAGGGGAGCGTGACGCTGCACCGGGAGTGACGTCAGAGCAGCCCGACCATACATCAGCCTGCCAGCGGGGGAGAGAGAGAGAGAGAGGGAGGGAGAGAGAGAGAGAGAGAGAGAGGGAGGGAGAGAGAGAGGGAGGGAGAGAGAGAGGGAAAGAGAGAGAAGGAGAGAGGGAGGGAGAGAGGGAGGGAGATGGAGAGAGAGAAAGAGAGAGAGAAGCAGGCGGGGATGGAAAGAGAAAGAGAGAGAGAGGAGAGAGAGATAGAGAGGAGAGAGAGAGAAGCAGGTGGGGATGGAGAGAGAGAGGAGAGAGAGAGAGAGAGAGAGAGAAGGAAAGAGGGATCGTGCAGCTTCGACCAGAGGAGGATAAAACGCCAGAGAGAGCAGTGAGAGGTGGTGGACGCTGGGTCCTGGTCTGGTCCTGGTCTGGTCCTGGTCTGGCCGCCGGACGTGAGAGGGCGGGTCTCAGGATAGGACAGGGCCTGCTGTCTAGGACTGGCCTCCTATAGGGCTGGACTGCACACATCAGGGACCAGAAGCTATGAGGCTCCCCTATACCTGGCTACCATTCCACACACACACACACACACACACACACACACACACACACACACACACACACACACACATATGCCCACACATGCTCACACACCTCCCGGAGCAGTGATTCATTTGTTCAACAGGGTCCCTTTATAAAGAATCCCACACCGACACCTTTGATTTATTACACGGCCAAAACAATTAAAGGCGGCGGCGATGGCCACCGTGTGTGTGTGTGTGTTTGACGTTGCCTCAGCCACCCAGCACACCGGCGTCCCTCCGAGCCCCCTGCGAAAATGTCCACCCATTACCCCCTGGCACCCCCATATCCATCTAGCTGACAGGGGAGCGTTTCGCCGAGGTGCACGCCTCACCAACGCGCTATTTCAATGTAGGCCAAAAACCCGACAGGACTTGAGGAGACGAGCGAACAAGGAAAGGCTTGATTCAAGGCGCTGAGAGGGTTGCGTTGTAGCCCGGGAAACAGGAGGAAAAGTCTGGAATGACTCCCCCCGTAGCTCAATGGCCGCCCGCGCTCGTTGAGTGATCGCTGAGTCGGAGGAAATGACTGGCACTATTTCACTGACTCAAACATAAAAACAGTATAATATAATAATTCGTAATAGCCGCGACCGTGTATGTGCATTGACAAACTTGCAAAGTGTTACAAAAGGCACCACATGTTATGAGAGACTTCTAGACGTATCATCAATGGATTTGAATTTTTACTTTTTTCTCAAAAACAAATAGAACATGATGCTCAGAGAAATAAGGCTCTTCCTGCTCCAGAGATCATGTGTGTGAATCGTTAGTGAGTGATCTAGCAGACGACCCTCCAGGTGAGTGGGATGTTTCACAAGTTGCCTGAATCTCGACTCTCTGACAAACTGACTACGGCAATTACGGATAGTACAAAAGACAATGATATCATGCTCAACATCACTTGGTTAAACACAACTTAGTGAGACTTGTATGTTGCGCCTGTCACCCCCTCCCCTCCCTGTGGCAACAGCAGCATTATACCTTTACATGTTTGTGGACCGACCGACCCGACCGACCAACTGACCAACCAACCAACCAACCGACCAACCGACCAACCGACCAACCAACCGACCAACCAACCGACTGACTAACCAGCCAACCAACCAACCGACCGACCAACCAACCGACCAACCAAATTACCAACCAACCGACCAACCAACCAACCAACCGACCAACCAACCAACCAACCGACTGACTAACCAAACCATGAACCGACTGACCAACCAATCAACCAATCAACCAACCAACTAACCAACCAACCAACCAACCAATCAACCATACAACCAACCAACCAACCAACTAACCAACCAACCGACCAACCAACCAACCAATAACCAACCAACCAACTAACCAACCAACCAACTAACCAACCAACCAACCAACCAACCATACAACCAACCACCATACCAACTGACCAACCAACCAACATACCAACTGACCAACCAACCACCATACCTACTGACCAACCAACCAACATACCAACTGACCAACCAACCAACCAACCAACCAACCAACCGACCGACAGAGCAAGCTATGGACTTGCTTGTTGCAGCTAAAATGACTAACATCACAGATATCAACCAAACGATCAATCACACTATCAATAACATCTGTAAAGGCCAGCACACAACAAATCCCCATTCCAAACCGAAAATCCTAACCCGCTTGTTCAGCAACCTAGCCCTGGGGGGACAGGAGAGGTACTTTGCTGACATCCCGTAATATCACAACCAACAACTACCTACGGCTAAGTGACTCCAGGTGGGTTTGGCGCTGGGCCAGTGTGAGGGGCAGGAATGGCGTGCCAGGACAAAATCTACTCGCTCTGCAGTGGCGGCGGCGGCCGTGGGTGTTTTGGTGTCCTGGCGCCCGGCCAGATCTGCCCAGCAGCTAAGCGTTAATATCCGTCTAAATTTAGCAGGACGATCTACCACTGAGTTATAGTGTGGAACCGCTCCAGGACGCATA
>NC_140252.1:18529074-18534074 GCF_949987555.1 Borostomias antarcticus
TTTCCGCGGGGATTAACGTGATTAGGCATGACAGAGGCGCTCGCTCTGTGTCGCGGCGAATCAGCAGGCACCGTTCACTCCGTCACGGCTGACGTCGTCAGGGCGCGTCCGCTCGTCAGACCGGCGCCAGATTCAGACTACGACCGTGTACTGTACTTACAGCAGTACTAAACGAGCAGTTTTTATTCACCCTGAACGAGCGAATCAGAAGGCCCATCACAGAGACAGGCGCTATGGAAACGTTAACCCCCCCCCCCCCCCGACAGCGGAGGGACATGATTGGCAGATCCCGCACGCCGGGCGGTGATGGAACGGCGTTAGCTGCTGCACAGCTGGAGTTTACAGTGAGACAAACCCATCATCAGCGCTGACAGAGAGAAGGGATGAGGCTGGGAGGGGGTTTCGGGGGCGGGGGGGGATGGGGGGGGGGGTTGGACAGGAGGGAGGAAGAGGGGAGGGATGAATCAAAGAACAGCGAGCGCCCGCTAGGCAGGTTGGTGAGAGAAAAATAGACCGAGAATGATGAGAGAGAGTAAGAGACTGACGAAGGATAGAGTGAGAAATGTTGTGTGTGTGTGTGTGTGGGGGGGGGGGGGGCAGCAAGACTGAGAGAGAGAGAGAGAGAGAGAGAGAGAGAGAGAGAGAGAGAGAGACAGAGAAAGAGAGAGAGAGTGTGTGAAAGGAGCGAAAGGACCCATGCCGGGAACTCGTCACACATCGTGACGCTTCCGCCTCCGCGAACAACAGGGGGTCTGGGGGCGGCGGGCGCCTCTTCACCCCCCCGCCCCCATCCGAGGGTCCCGAACCGCATGCCACTGTACACGCCACACACATCCCACCCGGGGGCCGAATCCGCCCCCCACACACCACCCTCACCGGGGCCTCACCGCCAACTGAGCAGTCCTGAGTTCTGTCCCCTGAGCTTGTTAGACGCTGCGTCTCTGTTCTCGGCTCTTATGAATAATATTCCGCATTAGGAGCCTGGAACACAGGGTCAGGCGGGGGGGGGGGAAAGATGTCACACAATGACATTCACATCTGACTAACGCCAGCCTCCATCTACGTCCACGAGGATAAAGAGAGAGAGAGCCCATGCTTCCTGATGAAAGAGCAGTATTTTTAGCGGTTTCGTTACGTAAGATGACAAGATGAACAAGCTCCTTGCCCTCGGTCGGCAGAAAGCAGCACAGAGAAAGAAAGCCATGTCGCAGATGCACTGCGGATAGCCGGGAAGGCTAACAGAAAGTGGTATGCATGGCTTATTTCTCCGGTATGCTAACTACGTTCCTTGGATTGAGACATTCCGAATGTAGCTATTATGAGAATAGCGTCCACTGTGGGCCTAAAATAGTAGCTATGGCTAACTAGCCTGGACGCTCACAGCGCCCTGAGCCATATGCACAGTTTGACTTTTTTTTACCCTGGTGATAAGCCCTGAGCTTGAGAATTTATTCACCTGCTTTACTGTATGTGGAGCTATGGTTAGCTTGAAGCTAGCAGCTAGCGTAGCTAAGATAACAGGCTATAAATAGGTGGTGTAGGCAGTGAAGCAGGTGGGATCAGCACAGTTGGACTTCACACGCTGAACTACACATTAGAAGCAATGGCACCAACACAAAGAACAACAACTACATAACTACACTAATGATAGCCTACAGTTGAGGTAAAAATGGCCTTGTAGGCCCTCACCCCACACACACACACACACACGTCTATATGGAACTTAGTGAAAAATTAGACACACTCACGCACACACACACACACACACACTCACACGCACACCTTATCCTTGCAAAGACATAGTTAGGGAATCAGACAATCAGATCGCTGGGATTTGCATATATCTTTAGCAAAGATAAGGCGTGCGTGTGAGTGTGTGTGTGTCTGTGTGTGTGTGAGTGCGTCTATGTGGAACTTAGTGAAAAATTAGCACACACACACACAGACACACACACACGTTCATTCGAGTGAGCGAACGAATAAATGAACGTGTGTGTGTGTGTCTGTGTGTGTGTGCGTCTAATGTTTCTCTAAGTTCCACATAGACGCAGCTGTAACCAGAAAACAACGGCCTTTGCTGATGTTTGCCATAAAGCCATATTTGGTGTGGAAGGTTAGGCCTAAATCAGTCACTTTTAAAAACATGAGTGTTGTATTGTGTGGTTGCAGTGAAAACTTACAATGAAAAAACACGGCCAATCAAAGGTTCAAGGTCAAGAGATTTTATTGGCCCTGCTCCTCACCACAGTAGCTTATCAGTTGCTTATCAGTTGCTAGGTTCCTGACTAAACATAATGTGAATAATGCCCACATCCAGTCTAGACATTATAACCGCATTTAACCTTTACTTAGACAGAGCAGTCACACTGAGGATAAGGTCTACAGGTGAGCACGGGAATTACAAAACAACATTTAAAAAAACAATCAGCATACAGGAACAGATTAGACACATATGAAAGAAAACGTATACAAAAATCTATAATATTCTCATCCAATAATAGTATTTCTTCTAAGCAAAACCACCTCTTAAAATGTTTTCAACCTTCAGTGTTTAGCTTACCCTGTGTGGTACTCTAAGAGAGTGTGGGTGTGGTATTTTGAGTAGGGGTGTGGTATTCTGAGGGGATGTGTGGGTGTGGTATTCTGAGTAGGGGTGTGGTATTCTGAGGGGATGTGTGGGTGTGGTACTCTGATTAGGGGTGTGGTATTCTGAGCGATTGGGGGTGTGGTATTCTGAGAGAGTGGAGGTGTGGTATTCTGAGTGGAGGTGTGGTATTCTAAGTAGGGGTGTGGTATTCTAAGAAGGGGTGTGGTATTCTGAGTGGAGGTGTGGTATTCTGAGTAGGGGTGTGGTATTCTGAGTGGAGGTGTGGTATTCTGAGTAGGGGTGTGGTATTCTGAGTGGAGGTGTGGTATTCTGAGTGGAGGTGTGGTATTCTGAGTAGGGGTGTGGTATTCTGAGTAGGGGTGTGGTATTCTAAGTAGGGGTGGGGTATTCTGAGTGGAGGTGTGGTATTCTGAGTAGGGGTGTGGTATTCTGAGTGGAGGTGTGGTATTCTGAGTAGGGGTGTGGTATTCTGAGTGGAGGTGTGGTATTCTGAGCGATTGGGGGTGTGGTACTCTGAGGGAGTGGAGGTGTGGTATTCTGAGGGAGTGGAGGTGTGGTATTCTGAGGGAGTAGAGGTGTGGTAGTCTGAGTAGGGGGGTGGTATTCTGAGTAGGGGGGTGGTATTCTGTGTAGGGGTGTGGTACTCTGTGTAGGGGTGTGGTATTCTGAGGGGATGTGTGGGTGTGGTACTCTGTGTGGGGGTGTGGTACTCTGAGTAGGGGTGTGGTATTCTGAGGGAGTGGAGGTGTGGTATTCTGAGAGAGTGGAGGTGTGGTACTCTGTGTGGGGGGGTGGTATTCTGAGGGGATGTGTGGGTGTGGTATTCTGAGTAGGGGGGTGGTATTCTGAGGGAGTGGAGGTGTGGTACTCTGTGTGGGGGTGTGGTATTCTGAGGGAGTGGGGGTGTGGTATTCTGTGTGGGGGTGTGGTATTCTGAGGGAGTGGAGGTGTGGTACTCTGAGTGGGGGTGTGGTACTCTGTGTGGGGGTGTGGTACTCTGTGTGGGGGTGTGGTACTCTGAGTGGGGGTGTGGTACTCTGAGTGGGGGTGTGGTACTCTGTGTGGGGGTGTGGTACTCTGTGTGGGGGTGTGGTACTCTGTGTGGGGGTGTGGTACTCTGTGTGGGGGTGTGGTACTCTGTGTGGGGGTGTGGTACAGTCTGTGGTGACGCAGAACCACAACCAGTCACACTGCCGGCCACGGTGCAGCAGTCACGTGACCTCCCAAGAACAGCAGGACAACACTCACTCGTGGGTGGGTGGGTCGCATCACGCAGGGCAAACCCCACCCCCACTACCACCCCCCCCCCCCCCACACACACACACACACACACACACACTATTCATAGTCAACGCACATGCATCCGCACTCATAGCCTCTGGCCTTGTCAACCTCTATATCCTTTTCTCAGAGCCTGAGAGGCAGAGAAAGACAGAGGGATAAGAAAATATAGAGGATTATATTCCAATGAAAGAGAAGACAGTGAAACTACGCACAATGTGAAATGATGATGAAGGGATAGAGGGAAATTCGTCATTAAGAGGGAGCGAGAGGGATCGTGAGAGAAAGAGAGAGAGAGACAGAAGGAGTAATTACTAACGGACAAAGAGCGAGAGAAGAAGTGAGAAAAAGAGAGAAGCTTTAATCGGCCACAGCCCCCCAGAGAGACCGCGAAGCCCCCCAGAGAGACCGCGGAGGCCACGGGAACGGCGCCGCATTAGGCAAGCGAACAAAACCAAAACAACCACCCCTGGGCCAATCATCTTCCGGCGTCCGCTGAGACCTTGTCGACACGGCGTCCTATGGGACGGAGGCAGGCTGTGACAGGAGAGGGGGACTCTGTGGTTAACCTGTCCTGCAGACTGGCGTCGCCACTCCCATCGCCGAGCTGATATTATGGGATGGCCTGTGGTGAAGTGGAGCGTATTACGGAGGTTTACGGAGTATACCTACTTCTTTATCCATGGACCCACAGTAGACCCACTTCTTTATCCATGGACCCACAGTAGACCCACTTCTTTAAACACCACTAATGTAAAAACAGCACGTCTCGCCTGCCGGGCCGTGGAGCTTAACCACCTGCTCCACGACAGGCTCACTGCAACAGCAGAGCCTCCCCGGCGTCTCAAGTCCAGACACCCTTTTGTGCCGCACGGGATCTCCTGCAGCAATGCAGAGATCTTAACATCAGCGAGGCAGGATGGGCGGACTACATCTGATGTGCGGAGTGGAAGGCGAACACCTCCAGACTCTGTGATTTCATCCTGGCCGCCGGTCCTTCACTTACCGGGATGGACTTACCCAGGCCGGCGTGGGTGAGGCTTAATCGTCTCCGGACCGGCGTCGGACTCTTCCACTCATCGATGCACAGATGGGGCTTGGCATCCTGTGT
>NC_140252.1:18539074-18561574 GCF_949987555.1 Borostomias antarcticus
ACTCCTCGTTCCTGTCTGGCTGCTGCAACCCTGTCAGGTCATCAGGATTTGTTATCATCCCATAATGCCGCCCGGGAATTAATATAGAGGACCTCTCTTTTGTAGTGACTCACTGGCCAAGATGGAACTGGAGTGTGTGTGTGTGTGTGTGTGTGTGTGTGCAGGGTGATTTTTTTTTTCATGAATAAAGACCATATTGAATCTCTCGTCTAAACTTTTCCATTAGTGAACTGGTGAATCGCACATGCCCTTGTCAGTAGAGTACCAAACATGTACGTGCGCACACACACACACACACACAAACACACACACACACACACACAAACACACACACACACAGCCATCCTTCCTAGCAGGACCAGTGGAGGTAGGGGGCCGGGAGTCCAGAGAGTGACGGTCAGAGAAACATAATTGTTCTGTAAGTTATTTAACGGGATCTAGGAGGACGTCATCCACTGTGGACTTCTATGACTACCTCATCTACACACACACACACACACACACACACACACACACTACACACGTACTGTACCTACTGTACAAACGTCACACACACTAACAGAACCCAGATCCCCTCTTTCAGACTGTGGTGAGGTCACCGCATGGTGATTCATCGTGGAGAGTAGTTGAATCACGCCACGTCTCCTCTGCTCCGGAATGACCCCGGGCCCGAACCATTAGCCGGTAAGACCCCGCCATCTGGCATATCCCCACCACTCCGCGCGGCGAGCGCTGGCGGAACGAACCGCCCACTGACGTCAGGACAGCAGAGTCGCTGCCCGTCTTTCACCACAGGCTCCAAACTCACCTCTTCAAGAAGTACCAGGATCCTCCCTCTTAAAGCACCTATTGTTTTTATATTTTTCTACTCTTGCACTTTGGCTTCAGCGCTATACTCTTCCAGTCACTTGTTTCAGGAAGGAGATGCACTTGTGAGTTCTGGTGAGTAGCAGTACATTGACTACCTGCGTTTAATGCAATTATTGTAAGTCGCTTTTGGATAAAAGCGTCTGCTTAAATGACTGTAATGTAATATGCAAGCCATCTCCATCAGCACCACACACACACACACACACACACACACACACACACACACACACACACACACACACACTCCTCGTTAGAGGAGGAGGCATCAAGGGGTGGGCGTGTCCTTTTACCCTACTTCCTCCAATCCCTGTCCCAGTTGAAATTAGGTCGATTAGGATCGGCTCCTCCCCCCCCCCCCCACAACAGAGATACCACAGTGGCTGTTTCCTTTCCCGAAAGTTCTCCCCACGGTATGTAGTCCCGCCCATCCGGAAGCTAACCCGAGTCTGCTAGCCGTGAAGGAAGGGAGGGAGGAAGGAGTTAAGCGTTTTCCCGGACCAGAGAACACTGTGAATACACACACTTATGGTGCTCCCATACCTACCTACCACTGACATGCTTGAATGCACACTCTGAATAGATTGTGTATATACTGTGCTAGCATGTACAGTAAGCACACACACACACATACTGTACACACACACACACACTTGATTATTTCATCCTCGCATGTGCATTCACAGATTGCTGGCACAGACTCAAATATATGCAAGCAAATGTACACACACGCACGCACGCGCACACACACACACACACACACACACACACACAAACAGAGCAGCCCGCCTCTTTTGATGACGCTGTTATTGTCTCATTCAGCCTTGCCTATGCTGAGCTGAGCTCCAGCGCATTATGTAACACACACACACACACACACAACCCCAGGCCTGGTCTGTCCTGTGTAGCGCCATCTAAAATGGTTAGTTCACGACCAGCAATAAAGGAGGGGGAGGAGCAAAAAAATAAAATGAAATCAGACCAGAACAACGAAACAGAGAAATAAAATGACTCAAATAAATGAATCCGCCCGCGGCTCCTGACCTGGAACAGGCAGCAGCCTCCGCTGAGCTGAGCCCGCCCCCGCGCTGGCAGGGAAGATGGCGGCGTAGTGACACCGTCGTCTCTCCAGCGGGCGTGACGGGGCCTGGGAGGGAGCCCCTCCTACGACGGCTGGCGAGGGCGGCGAGGGCCCAGTCTGATTTACAGTCCCAGGGTGACAGAATTCCCAGGAATATTCACAAACCTACCTCACAGGAGTTTAACGGGAATGAATGGGAATTAACAGGGATAAATTGCAAAAGAAAAATGATTTATTCCCATTAATTCCCATACATTTCCAGTTTATTTCCATTAATTCCCATTATTCCCGAAAATTCCTTTTAATTCCCATTGGAAGTTTGTGAATATTCCCAGCAACTGTAACTCTATTACTACACTATGCACAATATGGAGCGTATTAGAAATGGTGCAGGCAAATAGTAAAAATGTATGTGTGTGTGTGTGTGTGTGTGTGTGTATGTGTATGTGTAAGTGTATGTGTGTGTGTGTGTGTGTGTGTGTGTGTGTGTGTGTGTGTGTGTGTGTGTGTGTGTGTGTGTGTGTGTGTGTGTGTGTAAGTGGTCGCCCTCTGCCTGGCGATGAGATAATCTGCAGGAGAACGGAGCGACAATGATCCATTGATCTGCTTCTGGCCGACCGGGAGGGGAGAGATGAACCGGACGAGAGGGAGGGAGGAGAGAGAGGGAGGAGGGGAGGGAGGAGGGGAGAGAGGGAGGAGAGAGAGGGAGGAGGGGAGGAGGGGAGAGAGGGAGGAGAGAGAGGGAGGTGGGGAGAGAGGGAGGGAGGGAGGAGGGAAGGAGAAGTGTTGAGTTATAGGCCTGCCATCCCCCTTGCCGAGGCTGTTAGGGAATCTCTTCAACATCACCAATGCGGCACAGAAGCACACACACACACACACACGGACACACACACACACACACTTCAATGAAGCACTCTACATTGCTTCCTATGCCATTACTGATCAATCACAACTTGATAGGTAGGAAACAATGACTGAGCTGAGTAGCTTACATACTGTAGGTCTGGTCAGGAGGTAGGGTGGGAAGGAAGGGATGCAAGGAAGGAAGGAAGGCAGGAAGGAAGGTACTGTAGGAAGGAAGGAAGGAAGGTAGGGAGGAAGGAAGGAAGGTAGGAAGGTAGGGAGGAAGGAAGGAAGGAAGGAAGGAAGGAAGGAAGGAAGGAAGGAAGGAAGGAAGGAAGGAAGGAAGGAAGGAAGGAAGGAAGGAAGGAAGGAAGGAAGGAAGGGAGGAAGGAAGGAAGGAAGGAAGATAGGAAAGGAGGAAGGAATTATAGGTTTAAAAATTACTTTATTTGTATAGCACCTTTCATACAAATAAATGCAGCTCAAAGTGCTTTAGAACAGAGAATTTACATTCACAGAGTGCTGCACATATACTGTGTATAATAGCTTACCACAGGATCCAGGCTAAGAAAATGTTTTTTTTTTCTAATAGTGAATGAGAATCTGGTCTAATTTAGTTTTAGATGCCTAGAAAGATGTTTGTTTACACAGCAAATAAATAAAGTGTATCTATATCATCTATATAATGACTCCTCATTGTAACAAAGAGAGAAAAAAAAAATCTTGGTTGGGATTCAAATCCTCAACAGAATACGAGTGCAAGAGCATAACCACTCAGCCACCAGGCAGTGTGGTAAACTTAATATGAAAGATAAAGTGAGGGGAAATGGTCCAAGAAATGGACAAGTTCTGTTCTCAATTCATGGTTCCGCCCAGTGATTCAGGTAGCATATATATTTTCAGTCGCATGTGTTCGTTATTTCATTTGTTCGTTCTTTAGCAGGGTTACGCAAAAAGTACCTGAGCGATTTTCACAACACTTGGTGGGGGGGGGGGGGGGGGGGGTACCTTAGAAACCATTACATTTTGGAGTGGGTCTGAATCGCTGGGTGGATACACAAATAGAAATTATAACAGAACTTGGCCATACTTGGACAATTTCCTTCACTTCATCTTTATGTCTCCTGCTTGAATTGCTGTGTTGCCTGGTGGCTGAGTGGATAAGACACTGCTCTAATGTTTAGGATCCCTGGCTTCTAATCCCAACAAAGATTTTCTTTGCGGTCCAGGCCAAGAAAATGTAACTTTTTCTAATACAGTGTTTATCATATTTGTTTCTCAAGAATCAGATTTGATTTTGTTTTACATGCATAGAAACATAAGATAATATCTGAAAAATATCTTCATCAGGACGGAAACCCGGGACAAAAAAATTGTCCGAGCAGCACAGTAAACCTGGCAGAAGACGTGAGGATGAAGTTAAGGGAAATGGTCCAAGTACTGTACGGCCAAATTTAGTTCTCTTTTCTTTGTGTATCCGCCCAGTGATTCCGATCCGCTCCAAAATTTAATGAGTTCTAAGTTGGCCCAAGCTACACCCATCCACCGAGTTTAGTGAAAATCGCTCTGGTAGTTTTTGTGTAATCCTGCTAAATAGCGAACGAACGGACGAAATGGCACACGAGTGATGAACAGGAAGGAAGGAAGGAAGGAAGGAAGGAAGGAAGGAAGGAAGGAAGGAAGGAAGGAAGGAAGGAAGGAAGGAAGGAAAAAAGGAAGGAAAAAAGGAAGGAAAAAAGGAAGGAAGGAAGGAAAAAAGGAAGGAAGGAAGGAAAAAAGGAAGGAAGGAAGAAAAAAAGCCCTTCACTTTCCATCCTCTCTCTAAAACACACAGATGCTGTCCTATCCAGAGAAACAGAAAGCCCATAAAACCCCAGTGAAGCCAGGATGGCTGAGATGCTGCTGCCCCCTCCTCCTCCTCCTACTACTACTGCTTCTGCTCGTGACATTATTCAGAGAGGAAAAACAACAACTTTGCATTGCAGCAGAGATATGTCTATAATGCAGATTGGCACAAAACAATTGTGAGTGTGTGCAGTTGTCCATATCTACCTGAGTGCATTACACAGCACACAGATCAATAGAGCTGCTATTCCCGGGACTGGGGCTATAGTGGGCCCAGCGGCACAATGGAGCGTGACGCGTAAATGGAGAGAGAGAGAGAAAGCCACTCTCTCCCCCCCTCTCTCTCTCTCTATCTCTCTCTCCGCTCATTTTCTCTTCCTCTCCTCGTCGTGTCGCTCTCCCTCTCCCTCTCTCCTTTCCCTCTTTTAGCTCCTCCTGCGTCTCTACTCCTCCTCTCCTCCTCTCCCCCGCTCTCCTCTCCCTCTTCACACTCCATTTCTCCTTCTCTCTCTCTCCCCCTCTGCTCATTTCCCCTCTCCGCACGCAATATTCCTCCCGTTCTCTCCTCCTTCCTTCTCTCTCTCTCCCTCCCTCCCTCCCTCCCTCCCTCCCTCCCTCTCAGAGACAGCCCCAGAGGGACAGTGTTGGTGTCTCTGGCCAGACAGACAGTGGGCGGCTTTAGGGGGATCACAGCGTCAAATAGCTTAAGGCTGTCGGATCAGTCGTCTCATCTCCTCCCTTACTCCTCTCCTCCACCTCCATCTCTGCTCCTACCCCCTCCCTCCCCCGTTCTCTTCTGTCTTTCTCCTCTTGCTCCTCCTCTCTTTCTCCTCATCCTCTCCTCCTCCTCCTCTTCTCCTCCCCCATAATTCTCCAGACCGCTCCGCCATGCTGCCAGGCTCAGGCCCTTGATCTGCCACTTCCTGTAATCCTCCGACACACACACACAAACACACACACACACACACTCACACACACACACACAAACAGCCTGTACACACACACACACACACACACACATGCACATACCTGTACACACACACACACACACACACACAGATGTCATTGTGACTGTGCAGCCACAGCAGACAAACGTAAAGGAGCATCCAACATCAGCTACACTGTGCATCCACACCTATGAAGCTAAATGATCCAGAGCAGGCCTCAGCTACAGCTAGAGATACTCACACTACAGCTCTAAAAGCCTGCCTTTACACACACAACACAATCACAATCACAATCAGAATCAGATACATACTACAGGTCTAAAAGCCTGCCTTTACACACACAACAGAATCAGAATCAGAATCAGAATTAGAATCAGAATCAGAATCAGAATCAGAATCAGAATCAGAATCAGAATCAAAATCAGAATCAGAATCAGAATCAGAATCAGAATCAGAATCAGAATCAGATACATACTACAGGTCTAAAAGCCTGCCTTTACAGACACAACAGAATCAGAATCAGATACAAATGCAATACAATACAAAGCAAAACTCAGGGTTACAGACGAACGCCCAGACGAGCGCCCAGACAAAGGCCCAGACGAGCGCCCAGACGAACAACCAGACGAACGACCAGACGAACGACCAGACGAGTGACCAGATGCGGCCCCCTCTGCTCTCCATCCTCCCCGTGTCATGCACCGTCCTCATCAGATAAGGGCGGGTTCGACCCCGTCTCCTCCCGGAATGCTTATCCCAGACGGAGGACCAGCACTGAGGCATGGACTCATCCCGTTCACCTTGGTCTCTCCTCGCTCGACTCTGAGATAAAAGCTCTATCTGATCCACATCATGCAGACGGAACTCAGCCTCATCCTGCTCTCAAGTTCAAAGTGACGGCCGGACTTCACCGGGGAGGAGCTGACTAGAAGCGCCGACTTCGCCGATGGCTTCGGACTGATGTCGCCGGCGGGGGGGAGGGGCCGGCTAATGGTACACGGGCGTCGCCGTTAATCGCGGTACGATCTATCCAAAAAGCCACCAGGCGTCTACGGTGCACAGAGCGCTAAGGCAGACAACACTAACAGGATTACAGGCCGTTTTGTGCTCTCACGACAAGCTGCTATTCTTCGAAGCTAATGCTAGCCAGCTAGCTTGCCCGCTATGGCGGAGGACGAGAGGTAGATGGCGCCAGACTGGGGCAGACATAGACCTGGTATTACCGCCCTGCCAGGAACCATTCACTGAGACATTGACTTTTGTCACTCGGTCTACATTATCGTATCTACAGATAATATTATTTCGTTACTCACCGAAGTGAAGACAGTTTCCGAAAGACGAAAGCCTTTTCTCCGAGGTGTAGCCCCCTTTTTTGCACTTAAATAGCACATAACCACCGATATCCACTAACATGGCTTCGCGACCCTGATCACGTGATCTCTCTCCAAGATAGAGAAAGCAGCATGTGAGATCACGTGATCAGGGTTGCGAAGCCAGGCTAGTGGATACCATAATATCTCCATGAGCGGATATTGGTGGATATGTGCTATTTAAGTGCAAAAAAGTGCTTTTTATATAAAAGGTGGGGGGCTGCAACTGTAGTCACCTTGGAGAAAAGGATTTCATCTTTTGAAAAAAGGCTTTCATCTTTTGAAAAATGTTGAATGTGAGTAACGGAATAATATTATCTGTAAATACGGTAATGTAGACCGAGTGACAAAAGTCAGTGCCACAATGAATAGTTCCTGGCAGGGCGGTATACCGGGGTATAGCCCCGAATAGGAAGTATCCCAACCCAGACCAGGTCTAGGGCAGACAGACACTACTCCAGTATTTACCTAGGGTCTCAGGGTGCCGATCTAGGATATAAATACCGGATGCAATACTATACAGGATACAATACAGGATATAAGTAAATAGAGGATGCAATACAAGATCGGCTTGGTAAATACAAGCCCAGGTCTTGGATTGAACCACTATAGGGGGATGGTGCCATAACATTTTAATAGATGTATCATAATCCCTGAGTAGACAGTCATGCAGCACTGCGGAGCACAGGAACAGGTTAATCTGCCCTGCTCTTGCTCCCTGAACACGCCAAATCTCGTTAGCTGCACAAAGGGGCATTTCCTCGTCCTTACCCCGCATACAATAAGCCCCGAGCCATTTCATCATGCTGGATCCAGAAAGAAAAAAAAAAACATGTAGCCCTGGTAATCCCTATGACCTCCATATCAGCATCCACCCACGGAGGTCTAGAAATCCATCCACCTACCTGCTGGCTGGGGTGGGGGGTGGAGGGGCGGACCCCCCCTCCCCCTCCGCATAGGTGGAGCCAGGAGCCCCCCCCCCCCCCCCCCCCCCCGGAGGTTCACCTGCAACAGATCAGTGGGAGGACGGCCAGAGAAAGGATACAGTCTGAGGGCGCCATTCTGGGTCCCGATGGCCAGGATCTTCTGGACAGGGTCAAAGGCCATGGACGACGGCTGGTAGGGGAAGCCATGGCGGACGGTCTGGGCCGGCCAATGAGAGGGCAGCGTTGGGGGGGGAGGGGGCGGAAACAGCAGGAAGAGTCGACGTTAGAAGTGGGCGGGACGTGGTTGGGAGCCATGCATAATGAGAGAGACGGGCCTGGAAACGCCGGCGTTCTGCATGTGCGGCACGCGGTACTGTACGGCACGTGGGCGCGGGGGAAGCAAATTCATGTACGCAATTTTACATTCATTTTTAGACCCGGGACTAATAAAAGTAGAAGAACGACTAGAATAATATTGGAGAGAAACGCATGAACCTGTCAGTTCAACTGTAATTTCGTTTGTGCATGCATGGCAGCTCTATTTTCATATATCTCTCTCTCTCTCTCTTCTCTCTCTCCCTCTCTCCATCATCATGTGCCTCCCACATAGAGCTCGTGTCGTGATTACATTAGGACTCTGGAAATAAAACGCACCAATAAAAAAACAAAAAAACAACGTCGCTTTGGGGCGTCACCGGGTCCACCACGGCATGCACGCGGCCCTATTGCATCAGTCTGCAGGCGGCTTGTTTCCGTTTGCTCTCGAGGCAGCGTGTGGAAGGGGCTCAGCCGTGTGACGTAAGAGAGACGCTCTCTATAGCAGACCGACACCTGCTCGGCCCCAGCAAACACGCAACGTCAGGGAGACGTTCAGATCATGTCTTAATAACGTCCGTCGGTCCAGAACCCCATTTGTACGTCTGCTGGACCCCTCAATATTCAAACGTCTGGCTTGGACCCCTCTAAGACGTCTGTGGACGTGCAAAACGGGTTCAATATCTGAACGTCTAAAAAAAACTTTCATTCTGGCTCCTAATTGGATGTCTTTGGACGTCCGAAAAAGACAAAAAAGACGTCTAAAAGACGTTTTTTAGACGTGTCTTTGCTCAGTGGGAAGCGCAAGGGGGTCTGCGGATGAGCTCCCCGCCATATGCGCCTGGAACAGCGGTCCCAATTACCCACCCCGGGACCGTGTCGCTCGGATGAAACACCCGGCGGGCAGCCTCAACAGAAGCGCTGACAATTAACACCAAAAGAAAATGTCCCCTCGATATTACAGCCCACAGGTTTCACCAGCCAAGCCCTGTTGATTGGGCGCTCCTCTCTCGCGCTCTGGTTGGAAGTTGAGAATCGTAACTATTACGCACGTTTTAAATTGACGGTATCACAAACCGTTTCCATATGTAGGCTGATTGTATTAATGGGTCTTCATACAGGCCCGCGAGTGTGTGCAGCGCATAAACGGGCCGCATCACTCAACACCGGAGAATCATCCCCCCCGAGGGACACAAAACCGTATTCCGCTCCGCTCAAGTGCCACGTCCTATTACCGTGATACGGGGCTGACGTGCGCTTTGGCATAAGTAATGCAATGTAGTGTGTTAAAGCCACGCCGTGTAGGGCGCCGTAACCCCAAACAAGTCGACAGATGCACAATATAAACGTTGGTAATAAGTCATAGCCTATGTCTAGCGTCGGGAGATAGACACTCATGTGTCAAACATCAATATTCCTCGGCCGGTCGGACTGGATGACGCGTCGTTGGCGTCACGCGGGCTTTGCAATGCGTGAGAATCGAACGTGAGGCTTCATTAAGCCAATCTATCCCGCTGCCATGTCTAATTCACAGAGGAGGGGAGGGGAGCGGCATTTTACAGGCCTAATTTCAGGCGCAGCCTCCCGCGGCCTACAGATCGATCAGGGTATCGGGTGTGTGAACTCCCAGGTGTGTGTGTGTGTGTGTGTGTGTGTGTGTGTGTGTGTGTGTGTGTGTGAGAGAGAGAGAGTGGCCGATGTGGTGTGTGTGTGGGTGCGTGTGCACGCGCGCGTGAGGGACTGATTGTGACTGTATCAAGCAGCGGCCCCAGCGACATGTTAATCCAAACCCTGCCGATTACGCAAGAAGCGGATTGTTTAGCCCACCTCCTCCTTATGACAGTTCATGCGAAGTGCACAGCGACACATAAAAAAATCATATGGAATTGTATTTAGCCTGTCTTTCTTTTTTTAATAGAGAGGATAGCGTACTAAACCAACGTCAAATTGCTAGCCTATAAGGACTATATCTTTACAGATCTCTCCATAACGCACTCACCATATGCGCATTTTAGCCTACAGACCAGCCCTTGAAAAGGGGATGTGCAAAACCGCGCAGCGTGTTGTGCCATTGTCTACGCTCATTTCAAAATATGTAGAAACTAGCGCACTAAAGTACACACGACCGGACACCGAGCACAGAGAAAACGCAGTTGACGCTCAAACCGTTATCCTATCTGATCATAACGGACCCGAGCCCGGGACGCATTGTTGCACCTGTACCAAGCCTTCAGAGCGGGGGAGAAAACAATGCAGTGATAAAATAGTAGAAACACATAGGGTACACACACACACACACACACACTCACACACGCACACACACACACACACACACACACACACACACCGACCGACTGTTATGGGACAGTTATGTAGAGTCGAGCTGCATGAGGCCATCTGACTCGCCCACCTTACAGAGCTGAAAATGCTCGGACTGGAGAGTCTCCTGGATCAGATGGTTCTCCAGCGCGCCCGGCTGTGGGGACGCGGCTGAGGAAGACACGGCCGAGAGCCCATCCAGCACCTTTCTGATGTTGAACTTCTTCATCTTCCCCCCGAGAAACACGGCGACGGCGACGACGACGGACCACAGAATTCAGATCACCCGCAATAGATAAAGGGGGGTGGGAAGCCACTCTCGCTCTCTTTCTTATTTCCTCGGTAAAATCTCACATTTTACAGCGCGTTTTTACCGCAGTCTCCATGGCGAGAAGGACTCTGCCGCGCACCGCTCGGGTCGGGCTCTGGTGACGCGCGATATTCGTGTCAATTCTTCAATTTGTTTGCTGTATCGGCTGGCTGTGGTGCGTCGGTGTTAATTTTCTCTGACTCCGTGTCCCACTGCGCCTCGGCTGGTTCGCTCCTGCCTCTCTCTCCGCGTCCCTCCCCTCCCCTCCCCTCTGCTGTCCGCTCAGCCAACGCGGAAACGCAGCTGCGGCGCGGTGCTCCTGCGCATTCGGCACCCGGATGTTTGATTTAAGCGCCACCGCTCCCCCGCCGCCTGCCCACCACTCTTACTCTACCCTACAACAGAGGATGAGTCTCTCTCTCTCTCTCTCTCTCTCTCTCCCCCCACACACACCGGCAATCATTTAAGCACATACGCGCGCACACACACACACATACACACACAAGCGAGCGCGCACTGATAATCACTCAAGCACATACGGTACATGCATACACACACGCAGTGAGGGCAGCGCGAACAGCAGGCTCTGCTTCACTGCGCCCGGCTAGCCGGCCGGCCAGTGCTCCCAGTTCCCCCTCGACGGGACCCCGCTGCCAACCCTCCCGTCAATATTAACCCCACTAACTAGCTCATCTATTATCCATGACCGCATCGCCGCGCTCCGTAAAGCCTGCAGGACACGCACTCCAAGGCTGCATGCGATGGAAGATATTCATTATTCAGTTTCTAGATAAAGGGCTTTTTCTCCCCTCCTGCTGGTTGGGGTCACTAGCTAAAGGTCCTCTGTGAGGTGACCGGACGAGGACTGATCGATCGTGAGGCAGACGGACGGACGGGGTGAGGCAGGCAGGGACAGAAGCGAGGGAGGCGGGGAATACTGACTAAGAAAAACTCCAGAGTTAGCACGGAGGCGCTGGGTACGCTAGCTAGCGCACCGCCGTCGGGAGGAACGGGCAACGGGCCGGTGGTGCAGGCCGGGTACCGGAGCAGAAGGGGATGAGATGATTCGCTGACGGGTGCGGCGACGGTAACGGAGCTCAGGTGTGAGGCGAGGAGGCGTGCTGTAAACCGGGAGCGCAGCTGGCCCGTAGCCAGGGGGCCGGGGGGTCTGGGACATCGCTGGGTGTGCTTTTCAGGTTAGTAAACACTTTTATAGGTTATAAATACTGTAGGTCATTGCCTCCCATATACCGTTTGGAAATGGTTCTGGCTGACCTGACAAAGGTTCCATGAGTTTGCATGTTCTCCCCATGTTCACATGGGTTCCCTCCCAAGAACCCAATATTAAAAACATGCAGAAGAATGGATGCTCTTCAGTCCGGTCCCTGACCAGGACCTGGACTGAGCAGTTGGACTTGGTCCCCATGGCGGCACAGACGAGGCTGCCCACTGCTCCTGGCTGCCCCTGGAGGAGGACGGCTGGGATGGGATGAGATGCAGAGGACAAATTCCACCGGCGGACACTGAAATGCATGTGTTTGTGTGTTGTGTGTGTTTTCCGTGTCGCCGCTCACTCACGTGTGTGTTGGTGTGAGCTGCCATGCGGCCAACGAAACGACCTTCGAGGTCTTGTGTGTAATGACCACACCGCCTACTGCAGAATCAGACCCCCGGCTGCTGTGGTCACCAGGCCTACAGTGCTGGAGCGATTTCACCGTGGTAAATGTAGTTCTTCAGAAAGAGATGCCAGGCACAGCTTTTGTAATCATTCAGTTGCTTTTCTGTTACCATTTATGTCTTAGGAAGACAGCAGAAGATTAGAAAGGGGTGTGGTGAAGACCTGGAGATACCGTCAGGCCTACCATTGGATAAAGAGTACAAAAGTGGATGACGCAAGAGAGATGAGCGCAAAATTCATTCAGTAATCACATGAAGGTGACGAGAGAGCCATTGTTACGATGCTTATGATTTGCATCGTGAAGAGAAACTGACCGCCGGCCCCTCCCCCTCCTCCGCGGATCATGATGTCAGTCTACTCCGTCTACGGCGGCAAACAAAAAACAGACCTTATTAGGTCATCTCGCTCCCAGCGCGTGCGAGTGTGCGAGTTTCAAACGTGGCCTCGCCCAACCCCCCCCCCCCCCCCCCCCTCACACACACACACACACGCACATACACAAAAGGCTGCGGAGTGGGATGGGAGGATCTTTTTGGGGGCGGGAGGAGAGGTGATTCTGACATCAGTGATTTAATTCACCACCATTGTGTTGCAGCCTGGTCATTCATCCAGGTTGCAGGTGTGTGTGTGTGTGGGTGGGTGTGTGTGGGGGGGGGGAGGGTGTGTGTGTGTGTGGGTGGGTGGGTGGGTGTGGGTGTGGGTGTGTGTGTGTGGGGGTGGGTGGGTGTGTGTGTGGGTGGGTGGGTGTGGGTGGGTGTGGGTGTGTGTGGGTGGGTGTGAAAGGGTGTGTGTGTGTGTGGGGGTGGGTGGGTGGGTGGGTGTGGGTGTGTGTGTGTGTGTGTGGGTGTGTGTGTGTGGGGGTGGGTGGGTGTGTGTGTGGGTGGGTGGGTGTGGGTGTGTGTGTGGGTGTGTGTGGGTGGGTGGGTGTGAAAGGGTGTGTGTGTGTGTGTGCATGTGTGTGTGTGGCATATTTCGAATCAGTCCCCTGTGTTTGTGCGTCTTGATAAGGCTTTCCATTGAGGGAGCACTGCATTGTTCTTTTTGAGAAGACCAAAGTGAAAGAGAGAGCGAGAGAGAGAGAGAGAGAGAGAGAGAGAGAGAGAGAGAGAGAGAGAAAGAGAGAGAGAGAGAGAATGGGCACCGGTCCAACTATCGCAGTGATTTTTAGATCCATTCTTAGATCCTCAATCTTTGATCATTGTTCGACGTTATCTACAGTAACTGATTGGTAGCTGGGTTTGGCTGACGGTCGGTTCAGGCGACTTCCATTGTCATGACACGCTTTCCTAATCTAACTTTGTTCATGAGCAAAATAAACAAGGCTAAATTATGACAAAAAATGTACGCTGGAAAGTGCATGATAGCTATCCATCTTATCGGTTTGTTTACTCTGTGTGTGTGTGCGTGCGCGTGGGCGTGCATGGGCGCGCACGTTTTTAAATGTTACAAAATGAATGATTAATGCGTCCCTCCTGCTCGTAAACGAAGCGTCTCGTCTCGGCCGGCTGAGCGCTGATATAAAAACCACTTTCATGAAGCCGCAGACCTTGTATGGACCAATCACATCACAGTGCATCACCCCGCCCCCCCACCCGCCCCCTTCCCCGCCCATTATCACACACCAGAGGAACCCTGGGGGATATGCAATCGAGCTGGCTTGTGATTGGCTGGAGGGTGACGGCCGCGCGCGCTAATCCAGCGACTGCTAATCCGGAGGCGGAGCTGAGGGCGACGGGGGCGGCGGCCTTCTGGGTCGTAATTGGACGTGATTTGCTTTTCTCGCTCTGTAATGATGTTTGAGCCTCTTCTTTTGACAGGAACCGACTTAATCTGATTACCGTTAGGTGGCTTAAATGGCCGCTGTTTGTAAATCGGTCTTAAATGGTCACTATTGTGCATGCTGTCACTGCGCATGATCCTGTGTGAGACGATACTGTACATTATGCTATAGAACAGACTGTCCAACGAGCTCAGAGCTCATGGGCTCCACCTACACATGCATGTTTGCATACATTACACGGGGATGCACATGCGAACATGTGAACATGAATATGCATATATTCAAAGTAGCAGATAATGCTCACACCCACTTTAAAGCATATTAAACACATGCTGCTCACATGTACTGTACTTTGTCCGGCAACAACACACACACACACACACACACACACACACTCACACAAACACAACCTGCCCACACACACCTGCCCCCCCCCCCACACACACACACACATGCACACACATAGCTAGTCTTTAGTACTAATTAAAGTTTCAGAGCTGAGGGAGACAAGGTCTTAGCCAGTGCTACAGCCTGGAGCGTGTTCCCCTCTCCTCCAGATGGTCCTGTAGGACTTGACCCGGCCCTGAGTGTGGCCCTGAGGTGTCTGGGGGCCTCACCGAGCCCCGGGGGCCCGGGGGACCTTGGTGGGCGTGCACGGCCGACTCTCTGTCAACCAGGGACGCACTGGAGGGAGGAACCTTCCACCTACTCTGACAGGTCTACTTAATCTGTCTGATCATAGTGCACCGACACCAGGACTGTGGGTGACCTCCGCATCCCAAAGGTGTGTGTGTGTGTGTGTGTGTGCGTGTGTGTGTGCGCATGTGGGTGCGTGACCTCAGCGTCCCATAGGCACTCACTCACCCGGCCGTACTCCCGTCCTCCCACAATGCACTGCAACTGTCACCAATGAGGGAAAGGATAAATTGCACTCATATGCACCTGCACCCTTGAATACACACAGCCCAGCTCTGCCATGCATCAGCGCAGACACACACACACACACACACACCACACACACACACACACACACACACACACACACACACACACACCTAAATGGTCTGACACACCAGGCTGCCAGGCACAATCAAACCCAGGGACCCGGAGGGACTCTGGGTTAATGAGTCTCTGTCCTTGAGGGAGAACACTTAATTGTCTCTCTGTGCTTAAATAGCGGGTTGTTTTCAGTGTCTTTACATCTGTGGTGTGTGTGTGTGTGTGTGTGTGTGTGTGTGTGTGTGTGAGAGAGTGTGTGTGTGTGCTTGGTATGCATGCCTGCACATGTACATAATGTGTCTCTGTGGGCATGTGTGTGTGTGTGTGTGTGTGTGCATGGATGGTAATCCCTGTAAATTACACCCCCTATGGCCAGACTGCACCTTGTTAATATCAATCAATTATCATAGAGAGATGAACTGCTGGGGACTGCAGCGGCATTAAAAACATCATGAAGGCCTCATCAAAGATGAGCCATTTCTTAATGAGAAACTCTGCTGTCATAACCACAGCAACACCCTCTATGATTGAGGGGGGGGGGGGGGTAGAGGAGGGAGAGAGGGGAGGAGGAGGAGGAGAGGAGGAGGAGGAGGAGCTCAGGGGAGGAGGAGGAGAACGCGGAGGGGGGTAGAGGCTTTTTGTTTAAGCACCAAGGCTGCTAGCGAGGAACGATGTTGTTGTGTTGTTGTTATTGTTGTGTTGTAGGCCACTGATTGAAATGGTCTCAGAGATGGAAGACGCAGGGTCACGTGCACCACCCTAGCCTGGCTCGGACACAAACCCTAGCTAGCTGTGGAGCAGTGACTTAAGCTTACCCAACCGGCTAGGGAGAGTGTACTGGTGACTGAGAGTGTATTAGTGTATTGGTGTATTAGTGTATTGGTGTATTAGTGTATTGGTGTACTGGTGACTGAGAGTGTATTAGTGTATTGGTGTATTAGTGTATTGGTGTATTGGTGTATTAGTGTATTGGTGTATTAGTGTATTGGTGTACTGGTGACTGAGAGTGTATTAGTGTATTGGTGTATTGGTGACTGATAGTGTATTGGTGACTGATAGTGTATTGGTGTATTAGTGTATTGGTGTATTGGTGTATTAGTGTATTGGTGTATTGGTGTATTAGTGTATTGGTGTATTGGTGTATTAGTGTATTGGTGACTGATAGTGTATTGGTGTATTAGTGTATTGGTGTATTGGTGTATTAGTGTATTGGTGTATTAGTGTATTGGTGTATTAGTGTATTGGTGACTGATAGTGTATTGGTGTATTAGTGTATTGGTGTATTGGTGTATTAGTGTATTGGTGTATTGGTGTATTAGTGTATTGGTGTATTAGTGTATTAGTGTATTGGTGTATTGGTGTATTAGTGTATTGGTGTATTGGTGTATTGGTGTATTAGTGTATTAGTGTATTGGTGTATTAGTGTATTGGTGTATTAGTGTATTGGTGTATTGGTGTATTGGTGTATTAGTGTATTATTGTATTAGTGTATTGGTGTATTAGTGTATTAGTGTATTGGTGTATTAGTGTATTGGTGTATTAGTGTATTGGTGTATTAGTGTATTGGTGTATTAGTGTATTAGTGTATTAGTGTATTAGTGTATTGGTGTATTAGTGTATTGGTGTATTGGTGTATTAGTGTATTAGTGTATTAGTGTATTGGTGTATTGGTGTATTAGTGTATTGGTGACTGATAGTGTATTGGTGTATTAGTGTATTGGTGTATTAGTGTATTAGTGTATTAGTGTATTGGTGTATTGGTGTATTGGTGTTTTAGTGTATTGGTGTATTAGTGTATTGGTGTATTGGTGACTGAGAGTGTATTGGTGTATTAGTGTATTGGTGTATTAGTGTATTAGTGTATTAGTGTATTGGTGTATTGGTGTATTGGTGTATTGGTGTATTAGTGTATTGGTGTATTGGTGTATTGGTGTATTGGTGTATTAGTGTATTGGTGTATTGGTGTATTAGTGTATTGGTGTATTAGTGTATTAGTGTATTGGTGTATTGGTGTATTAGTGTATTGGTGTATTGGTGTATTAGTGTATTGGTGTATTAGTGTATTGGTGTATTGGTGTATTAGTGTATTGGTGTATTGGTGTATTGGTGTATTGGTGTATTAGTGTATTGGTGTATTAGTGTATTGGTGTATTGGTGTATTAGTGTATTGGTGTATTAGTGTATTGGTGTATTGGTGACTGAGAGTGTATTGGTGTATTAGTGTATTGGTGACTGATTGCGGTGTGTTTACAGGGTGCAAGTGTGATGTTAGTAAGTTTATTAGTTTTCCACCAGGCTGTCAGGGTTGTAGGAACCACAGTATTCTTGAAACGGTTGTGTTTTATATTTGTATTGAGGAATGTTACTGTAGGTCCTGTGGTGAAATTTCCACACAGGCTTCTTTTTTGATATCGTCCCATGAGTTGTGTTGTTGGTTTGGGAGAATCCATTTGTAAATGTATATTAATTGGTTGGCCAGAAAATAGTTGAGAAAAGTTGGTGCTTCGAGTCCTCCGTGTTTTTTTGTTTTTTTGCAGGGTGCTTAATTTCATTCTTGGTTCTCCTCCCAGTAGAATTTGGTAATAATGGAATCCAGAGACTTGAGCCAATTTGTAGTAGGTGTGTGTGTTTAAGAGAGTTTGTGTGTACAATCCTCATACAGTATGTGTGTGTGTGTGTGTGTGTGTGTGTGTGTGTGGCGGAGACATCGGGGCTCAGGGGACGGACGTGACGCGATGACGGCTCGTCTGCACTCAGGGAGGCACCGCTGGTATCAGAGCCAATCATCAGCAGAGGTGATAAGACGCCCATCAGCACACACACACACATACACACACGCACGAACACATACACACACATGCACACACACACACGCACGCACACATAGGCACGCATACACACACATGCACACACACACACACACACACGCACACATAGGCACGCATACACACACATGCACACATACACGCACACACAGGCACACACACACGCACACACTACAAGCAGGAGATGGACATTGTTAATAAACTAAAGGGCGTCACCAATGTCACCAACACTGTGACAGGGGAGCTCCGTGCGGAGCAGGCTCTCTCTCTGAGAAACTGTAGCCCGCTCAGAGCCAAGATGGAGCCGGCTGACGCTCAAAAACACAGCCGGAGGTGTCAAGATGGATCCAAGATGGAGGCGCGCGAGGCCGTGTCCCCTCTGTGATTGAACGGCAGCCAGTCAGTGAGCGAGGATGCGCTCGGTGGGTCGTCCTGGTCGGTTAGAGGAGATTAACGCGGACGTCAATAGACTGATTGAAACTATCTCTCTTTCCTCCCAGGGATGAACGGAAACTGTGAGGAAGTGTATCCAAGCGTTTTGAGAACTCAGCAGGTTTGGTTACAGATACTGTACACTCTGGAGAGGCGAGGAGTGTGTGTGTGTGTGTGTGTCCCGTTCTCTCGGTCCTCTCTCTACCCCTCTGTCTCCGTGGTGATTGCTGTCCACATGGCAGTTTGGCTATCGACTTTCTCCCCCTCGGGAATAGCCATGTCTTCCGCAGGGTTCAAAAGCACAGATCAATTCGTTTTGACCATGACCGTGTGTGTGTGTGAGTGTGTGAGTGTGTGTGTAGCCTGACACAGGCAGGAGCAAAAAGTAAAGATGGAAGTGCACGTTCACAAATACTCCAATAAACGACATATAAAACCAATCTTCTTGTTCTCAACGGTAGAACTGACCTTCATATGTGACCGGCGATGAACTGCTTACTAGAGACACATCTGGACGCCACACACCTCAACCAATCAGCTGAAGACAATCTTCCCTGAGACTCTCTCTCGCTCTAGACTAGAGGAAGCACTGGGTCCTCAGGATACCAGTCCCCCTGAGGGACAATCTTGTGGAGAACATTTTAAAAAGCTCTTAACACATCTTTTTTAGTCTTGCTCTCAGACGCTCTCAGCTCTCTTCGCCTCGTTTACACTCGGTTATCTATTATGCTCACTATTTTATTCATGTATTTTCTTATTTTATTTATTTACTTTATTTTTCTAGCCGTCTTATTCGTTCCATTTTTATTGTGTTGTGAATTGTGTTTGCATTTATGTCTGAAATGTGCTATACAAATAAAGAATGGTTGGTTGATTGATCTTGGCTCCTGGCTTTATTGGCATAACGTGACCCCCCCCCATCAGCCTGGGTACAGGGACACCTGACGCCCGGCAAACGCAATCAGTGAAGAAGCAACTATACGTGATGATTCACACAATCTCTCTGGAGCTATTTGGAGGATTTTTTTGTGTATTTGTTTATCTGTCTCGCCTGTTTACTGCATCCCTTCCTGCCGTCTATCGAGGAGATAATTTGGGGGATTTAACTTTGAAGTGGTCGCATCGCGCGTACAGCGTGACTCGGCGCAGAGCTCTGCCGCTGAACTCTGCGGTATCCAAACAAACTCGACTGTTTACAGAGACATCAGTTCGTCTGACGACGACAGCTCTTTGAAACGCGCCGCGAACCCCGACGCGAAAGCGAAACGCACAGTTAGACGTCCCATTAGTATCGACGGGGCCAGATGACACCCCTGACATGTGAGGAGTAGGCCTCATCAACGCCCTATCAATACCCATTACCATAACTGTCAGGAGGACATGAGCATGGGGGTGGAACATGACCAGTAGTTCAGACACTGGCGTGAGCTAGCTTAGGCGTACTCTTACCTTAACACAAACACACGTGCACGCACATATACTGTATACGTGCACACACATGCACAGATGCACGCACACATACACGCGTGCGCACACACTCTCACTCCGTCCTAAACGTGCGCTTTGATCTCCTGAGTCAGACGGACAGTCGTCAGTCCCTTCGATCCTGCGGTCTTGTCGGTAAGACTTCCTGTCCACCCCGTCACTTCCTGTTTCGGAAGCTCCGCAGACACGTTCACGGACACGAAGACTTTAGCGATTCGACAAGCTCACGTCAGGTCAAAGGTCAGGAGAAACAGGAGCCGGACGCCGGCGGAGTTGAGTCCGTGGTCCGTAATCGGCCTCGCACATCCATCCCCTAAGCCCCTCCCTCCCCTCCCTCTGTGAGGGCGGCGCGTCTTAAAGCCGCTGTGACCTCGTTATCGCGCCGCCTGTTCGCCGGCATTCCGGACATCTTGCCGTTTTTGTCTGCGCCTATCCCCCGTGACCTCATTATTAGGGTTCTGTCTCCTGTCCCCCCTCCGCCACCCCTCTCCACCCCTCCAGCTTTTTCTGGACTGTGCTCTGGGCCGTGTGGGGAGGGGCGGGGGGGGTGGCGGGGGGTGAAAGGGGTGAAAGCCACAGGTCAGCAGTTCTGTGTCTGCTAGTCTGGGGTGGCGTCCAGCTTTCTGCTCTTTGGCTCTATTAGAGATGGGACAGAACTAAGGTGTGTGTGTGTGTGTTAGGGAGGGAGAGATAGAGAGAGAGGAAGAGAGGGAAGGCGAGTGTGTGTGTGTGAGAGAGAGAGAAAGAAAGAAAGGGGGTGAGTGTGTGAGAGAGAGAAAGAAAGAAAGAGGATGAGTGTGTGTAAGTGAGTGTGAGAAAGAGAGAGTGTGTGCGTGAGAGAGAAAGTGTGTGAGAGTGTGTGTGTGTGTGTGTGTGTGTGTGTGTGTGCGCAAGAGTGTGTCAGGAGGTGTCAGATTACTGCAGTAAAAACCCTCAGCCAGGAGCCAGGATCCTCATCTGATCCTCTCTGGAGGCATCGCACCATCACCATCCAGACCCTGGCAGGCTGCCCCGCCCCCCCCGCCCCCACACCCCCCCTCCCAGCTGCCTGCGCTAGTCTGTAGTCTCTCCAGTCAGCCTAGCCAGAATACCCCCACAAGGACTCCAAGTCCCAGAAGGCCGAGCTCAGCAGCACAATTTGAGGAGTTCTGCAGGAACGAAATTACCCAAACTACAACTCCCAGAGCCAATAGGATGCGAGTGTGTATCGGCGTGTGACAGAGAGCGGTACGGAGGGAGGGAGGGGGATGACACTGAAAATGTCCCCGATACCCTGTGAGGAATGATCATTCATGCAAACCATTCAAAACAAGAGGGTTACATGAGTGTATGAAATGGGTCTCTTGGCTGGTACTGTGACCAATGATAGACAGAAGGAAGACTGGATGTCTTCTTTGTTGTAAGCATCGGTTAGGTCCACAGGAAGTACCCTACAGTATATGGACAAAAGTATTGGGCCACCTACACATTACACCAACAGGAGCTTTTATGACATCCCATTCTAAATTAATAGGCATTAATATGGAGTTGGTTCCCCCTTTGCAGCTATAACAGATTCCACTCTTCTGGGAAGGCTTTCTACAAGGTTTTGTGTCTGTGGGAATTTTTGCCCATTCATCCAGAACAACATTTGTGAGGTCAGACACTGATTGTTGGACGAGAGGGTCTTATATCACTTAGCGCGATGCCAAGCGTCGGATGGAGTGGTGTAAAGCACGCCGCCACTGGACTCTGTGGAGTGACGAATCGCGCTTCTCCATCTGGCAGTCTGATGGATGAGTCGGGGCTTGGCGAACGCCAGGAGAACGTTGCCTGTCTGACTGTGTGGTGCCGACTCTCAGGGTTGTTGGAGGAGGGATAACGGTCTGGGGTTGTTTTTCTGGGGCTGGTCTAGGACCCTTAGTCCCCTGGTCTAGGACCCTTAGTCCCCTGGTCTAGGACCTTTAGTCCCCTGGTCTAGGACCCTTAGTCCCCTGGTCTAGGACCCTTAGTCCCCTGGTCTAGGACCCTTAGTCCCCTGGTCTAGGACCCTTAGTCCCCTGGTCTAGGACCCTTAGTCCCCTGGTCTAGGACCTTTAGTCCCCTGGTCTAGGACCCTTAGTCCCCTGGTCTAGGACCCTTAGTCCGCTGGTCTAGGACCCTTAGTCCCCTGGTCTAGGACCCTTAGTCCCAGTGAAGGGAAATGTTAATGCTTCAGCTTACCAAGACATTTTGGACTTCTATGCTTCCAACTTTGTGGGAACAGTTTGGGGAAGGGCCTTTTCTGTTGCCCCAGTGCACAAAGCAGGGTCCGTAAAGGCGTGGTTGGGTGAGGTTGGTGTGGAAGAACTTGACTGGCCCTCACAGAGCCCTGACTTCAACCCCATCAAACATCTTTGAGATGAACTAGAACGGAGACTGAGAGCGAGGCCCTCTCGCCCAACATCAGTGTCTGACCTCACAAATGCCCTTCGGTATGAATGGGCAAAAATTCCCACA
>NC_140252.1:18574074-18575915 GCF_949987555.1 Borostomias antarcticus
GACACACAAATAACAACAGAACACATACAATATAATGTGTGTGTACGTGTGTGTGTATGCGCATGCATGCGTGTGTGTGTGTGTGGTGTGTGTGTGTGTGCGTGTGTGTGTGTGAGGGGTGGGGGTATAACCTTGATGGACCTGCCAGGCTGGGCCGTCTCCCAGGCCGTCTTCAGGGCCCGGATCTGGTCCAGTCTCTCCGTGTCCTTCCTCACGTCCGCCGCCTCCGCGTCGCCCTGGTCACTCACCACGCGCAGCGTCCAGTTGGGCTTGGTCTGGTCCAGGCTCTGCACACACACACACACACAAAATAGATCAGAGAGATTAGCATTTTCAGTGTCCAAAGCAGAATAATCCAGGGACAGACTCTCCGAATCCTGCTGCTGTATTCAACAGCGCTACATAATGGAGGGCCTCTCGGTTCACCTCCATCTGGAGATCAAAGACTCTCTCTCTCTCTCCCTCCCTCTCTCCCTCCCTCCCTCCCTCCCTCTCTCTCTCCCTCTCTCCCCTCCCTCCCTCCCTCCCTTCATCTCTCCCTCCATGTCTCCCTCCATCCATCTCTCCCTCCCTCCCTCCCTTCATCTCTCCATCCATCTCTCCCTCCCCTCCCTCCCTCCCTCCCCTCCCTCCCTCCCTCCCCTCCCTCCCTCCCTCCCTCTCTCCCCTCCAGACAAAACGCGAAAATGCAAATGTATTCCGAGGGAGCCCTCGAGATGAGAATCTGCCTTCCAAATCAAGTCCCCGTTCCGAACCGTTTGGGGGACTAACGGAGGGGAGGAGGACGAAAAGCCCATTACGGAGGCGGGTCAGCGGGCGCTGCCCCCCGGCTGAACCCCAGGGGGGGGCCGCAGAGCTCCGCGAGGGAAACCCATTTTGTTCCGGCGGTTTGAGGGACCCGTTGTGTGTGCGTGAGTGTGTGTGTGTGGGCTGCTCCCGGTCGAAGCTCTGCCCCGATTCACCGATCTCTTAGTGACATTCTCGAGGGTCCAGTTGTACTGTAATTGCGCCGAGCTCGGTAGATATTGATTAAGCCAATAGGAGCACCCGTGAGAAGAATCGGAAGGACAGGTGTCCAGTGTCCTTAGTAAGGAGACAAGAAAATAATCCTGACTTGAACCTGTGGCTAGAGACGAGGCATAGAAGCAGCGGACGGCGTGTGTGTGTGTGTGTGTGTGTGTGTTACCGTCTCCATGCGAGAGCCGGGCTTGGCCGGGGGCTTGTCCTTGTCGCCTCTGCCCTTGCGGCCGCTCTTGGGCGTGGCCGACTTCTGGCCCTCGCTCCCCTGGGCGTCGGCGCCGGCTGCGTGGCCGGGTCCTCCGGCTTCTCCCCGCCCACTGCGGGGGGTCAAAGGTCGACTGGTCAGTCGGTGTGTCGACTGAACTCCGCCAAGGCCATTTGCTAACGCTGTCCATTTATGTTATCATCACTTGTTGATGATGCATTATGAACACTATATACTTACATTATGAATACTATATACTATACTTAGCATTTAAGCAGAGTTAGGATATTCTAAGAACAGTCATAACAGTTTTTTGACTCAGAGATTAATTCATTCATTCATTCATTCATTCATTCATTCATTCATTCATTCATTCATTCAGGGACTCATTCATATCCGTTCAATCATGGTTTCTTAGTCTTGGCAACCGACAGGAAGCTGTCCTGGTCTTAACTTTGGTCTTGGTCCATGCCAACCGGTTTACATAACAGTCACATTCAATGGAAATTTCCACCTTCCAACTTCCACCCAGCTGGTGGAAAGCAGGGTTTTATGCTTTGTCATGATTCCTTCTCAAACACAACATCAATTTTCATTAGCTTGACATGCTATTCCC
>NC_140252.1:18581115-18586115 GCF_949987555.1 Borostomias antarcticus
TGTGTGTGTGCATACGTGCGTGTGTGCGGAGCTGCTCTCACTGGAAGCACTTGGCGAAATCATCCAGGTCAACCCAGGCTTCCAGCAGCGTGGGTTTGTCGGGCAGCATTGCATTCTGGGACCGGAGCAGCGCTGGGCTGGCCGCCTTGTCCGCCGGCCTGGACCTCTGTGGGGCCGGGGGGGTCACCTCTACCGCCACCTCCTGGTCTGGTGGTCACACACACACATACGCACACACGCGCACACAGGCGTGCACACACACACACACACCTCATTATTTTATTTTACCCCCTGCGGTTCTGACCACCCGTCGCCCTCAGGAAGGTACGGCGAGCTGTCTGAACGCCGTTCTGTAAACCGTAATGGGAACGCCGACGCATTTTGTAGCCAGACCCCCCCCCCCCTTCCCAAATCCTTCCATATGACCCCCCCCTCCTGAGGGCTGCCGACGCCCACGTCCTACTAGCTGCCGAACAACAACCCAAAGCCGGCCGCCGGGATGCTTTCATCCCGGACAAACTCAAAGAGACAGGGTCCGGAGAAGGGGCGGAGCTGAGCGCCTCGTTACTGGAAAGGCAGGTGTTGCTAAGTAACTAAACGGGGGCAGGGTAATTGGCCGCATGTCGGGAGGCATAACTCCAGAGTCGTGTCCACGGTCACAGCCGGGGAACTGAGCCAGTGGGGGGGGGGGAGAGGGAGGGAGGTAGGGGAGGGAGGGAGGGAGAGAGAGAGGGAGGGAGGTAGGGGAGAGGGAGAGAGAGAGGGAGGGAGGTAAGGGAGAGGGAGAGAGAGAGAGAGGGAGCGGAGGTAAAAACATCATGTTCTGTAACATTTTCGACGGTCTCGGTTCTGGAGACTCCTCTCCCGTGGTGCTCGGCTCCCCGTGTGGACCGGCCGCGTGAGACCCACCCCCCCCCCAGATCTCGCCGGCACTTGTTCCATTCTGGTCGCGGACCGGTCTGGACCCTCCTCCCGCGGAGATCCACTCGCGCCTGATCGGAAAGCCGTTCGGCGTTCCAGGCGTCCGGAGCGGCGGTCAGAGTAAGCGTGCGACAGACAGATCCGGTCACCTGTGCCAGGTAGCTTTGAAAAGCGCCCGCCCTTTTCCAAACGGTTTCCAGTGGAGAGTTCCCAGATGGTTGTGCGAAGCAGACCGCCAGGCAGCGTCAGGTTATGCGGAGGGGTGTGAGCGTGTTCCCGTACATCATCGCTGCACAGCCAGGCTGGGGAGGACCGAACTAGGTGGGCGGGGGGGGGCGGAGAGTGGGGGGGGGGCTTTACCATTGGTGGAATTGGCGTCCTTCCTCTTGTCCTCTACTGCAACCTAAAGGGACAGAAAGAGAGGGGGAGGGAGAGAAAGAGAGAGAGAGAGAGATTAAAATAAACAGTGTGTAGGAGAGAAGCAAGAGCCAGAGGAAGTATAATGCAACAAGCAGCAAAGCTAACTCTCTCTCTCCCATATCTCTCTCTCTCTCCTCCTCCTCCTCCTCTCTCTCCTCCTCCTCTCTCTCTCTCCCATATCTCTCTCTCTCTCTCCTCCTCTCTCTCTCTCCCATATCTCTCTCTCTCTCCTCCTCCTCCTCTCTCTCTCCCATATCTCTCTCTCTCCTCCTCCTCTCTCTCTCTCCCATATCTCTCTCTCTCTCCCATATCTCTCTCTCTCTCCTCCTCCTCTCTCTCTCTCTCTCCCATATCTCTCTCTCTCCCATATCTCTCTCTCTCTCCTCCTCCTCTCTCTCTCTCTCTCCCATATCTCTCTCTCTCCCATATCTCTCTCTCTCTCTCTCCTCCTCCTCTCTCTCTCTCTCCCATCTCTCTCTCTCTCTCTTTCTCTCTCTCTCTCTCCCCTTCTCTCTCTATCTCTCCCTGGCATGCAGACCAAGAGGAGACATGTCTTAATGTGACGGGTGATGTGTGTGTGTGTGTGTGTGTGTTGGGGGGGGGTGTTGCTCTTCCGCACCTCTGCCCACACCAGGGACCTCTTCTCTGCTACACTAAACTCATTTAGCAGCTGACAGACGAGGCGCCGGGCGGCGGCGAGCGCTGCTGTCGGGAGGGGATTACCGCCGTAAAAAAAAAAAACACAAAAAAAAACAAGACACATTACACTGAGACGGTGTCCCTCCGAGGCCATTAAGACGTTGGTCATTAAATGGTAAATGGACTGCACTTATGTAGCGCTTTTCCACCTTAGCGGCACTCAAAGCGCTTTACAATGGCCTCTCATTCACCCATTCACACACACATTCACACACCAATGGCGGTAGCCGCCATGCAAGGTGCTAACCTGCTCATTGGGAGCAATTTGGGGTTAGGTATCTTGCTCAAGGACACTTCGACATGTGGAGCTGGGATTCGAACCACTGACCCTTCGATCATTGAACGACCCGCTCTACCAACTGAGCTACAGCCGCCCCTTATCCACGCCTTCAAATGTCCTCTTTTTTTCCCTCGTTACTTTTCCCATAACTACAGGAGGAGGATGAATCGCGTCGGCTGTCTTTAGGGCCGTCCCTGGCGCCATGGTAACCAGAGGCTGGGATAGCACACAGTAGCCGGCCTACTGTGTCGACTCGGCAGTTTCTTTCTGGGCCGCCGTCGCACGTAATCACGCTGTTTAGGACGCCGGGCTCCTTATTAACCTTGGTTATTATGGGCTGTTTTGTTTAACTGAGACTTCAAACTGTGGCTCTCGGATGACTCACGAGTTTGAGTGAGTGTGTGTGTGTGTGTGTGTGTGAGTCACCAGACAGACAGACAGACAGAGAGAGACAGAGAGAGAGAGATGGCTATTGTGATGAAGAGACACACTTGACCCTGTGTCCTCTCCTCTGAGAGAGATAGAGAGAAATAGAGAGAGAGAGAGAGAGAGAGAGAGAGAGAGAGGGAGGGGTAGAGCAGAGAGACAGAGACAGACTGACAAAGACAGTGGGAACAGAGAAAGAGAGAGGGAGCGAGGGATGGAGATAGAAACCGGTAGCGAGAGAGAGAACCAGAGAACGAGCCAGTCTGTCACACAAGCACACCGACGGGGGCAGCACTTTTCCATCCCCCCCCCAGAGAGACCGCCCCCTCCTCTTCCACCTCTATCTGGCCATGACGTTGGCAAGGGACGTTTCTGACTTTCACTTTTCATTCAATCCACAACTTTACTGGCAGTCGGCCGCTCGCTCATTCCGAGCGTGGAGCGACTAGGAATTACCTCTCTGCCGAGTTTTTTCAGGAACAACCTGAGCAGAACAATGACAGATGACTCTTTATATTTGGTCCATGTTGCCAGGCTTGAGTAATGCATTAGAAATCAACCAGGCTTTACTCCACCACTACACGGCCGAGAGCAGGCGAATAAAGATACTGCGGCAAATAGTTTTGATTCCACCTCTCCGTAATGTTGCGAGGTCTTAAGTAGGACTACGCCGCAAACGTGGCTTCTGGACCAGGCCCGGCAGATGCAAGCCTTAAAGACTTTTACTTTACTTTTATTTTCCAAAGATCTGTTGGTGTGGACGCAATTCTTTTTCTTACCGGAGGGGGGATAAATGTGTTTTTAGAAATATCCATGTTCGTGTGGATGAGGCCTTAGTTTTACATGACGATGGCCCAATCCCAAACAAGCGCCCCCTACTCACTCCCAATCCACCGCCGAGTGTCACTCCAAATGAAGCGTCACCCGCAGCTGTGGAGGGCTCTCTCAGTGAGGGGGGGGGGGGGGCAGTCCTGTAAATGGACAGCCTAATGTGGGACGGACTCCCCACTCCACCGGAACCGACCGCAACAGAGAAGCAGCCGTCACCATGGCACGCTTAGGTGCTTTATGGGAAATCTGTTTATGAATTATAATAAAACATGTAAATCAATATAATTCAATACATAAATATATAATGAGAAATTATCAAAAAATCCAAATGGAGATATGTTTTTGCAAATGCAATCTATATTGTGCATTGTCCCTGTTGGGACAAATCAATCAATCAATAAATAAATAACTTACTCCCATGCCTCTTTGGCAGCGTTCCTTTTTTGTGTGAACCGGTTTGCATTTGCATGTCGCAGCCTAATCAGCTGCTGTGTCTGTTCTTCCATTGCCCCTATAAATAATGGAATATATGATGGAAATTTGAGTTAGACCTAGGCCTACAGTATTCTGATTTATTTTTATGTCAGCTATGCTTGAATACAGGCTTTAAAGTTTTCTACAAGTCAAGCGATCGAGGGATAAAGTGACGTTCTCCTATGGTTTTATCTTTAGTTTGAGTGCTGTAGACTGTGTAAAACCACTGAGAAGTGAAGGAAGAATTTTATTTATAAGCTGATTCCTCCGGCAGCGCTTTGGCACGTACACTTCCTGCTTCAGCTACCAGGAGCTTCCACCGATGAGGTCTCAACGCCAGACCCACGAGAGGTCTCTCGCTGATACGCTACGGAAGCTACGCTAGCTACGTTACTGCACGCTGCACATCTCTCTATGGGTCTGGGACACTTCATGCAAAAAAACTGGTGCTTAAATCCTGGCAGTTCATTGGTAGCGCCGGAATCCTGGCGACACCAATCAGTAATGACTTCCGCGATCAGGCGTTCACACCCATAGATATGCCCCGCCCATCTAACCTGGGCTAGCGTCTCATTCGCTGCTACGACCTGTCACTCTTTAAATTTTGAACTGTTGATACTTTTTCATTTAATTTAATTTAATTTCAAACCTTTATTTCAACTCGTTAGACACTGAGGTTTCCCTCGTTTGCGGGGATACGCCCTCAGAACACCAGCTTGGCCGGCGAAGTGGCACAGACTCTATTATGTAGTACGCAGAGCGCAGAGACTCAACGTAATCTTTGAGTCTGGAGAGAGACTAGTAACGACGCAGACTCGCTATTTAAGGGTTTGACAGTCCCCTCGCACTCCGACGGCCCTTAACATGGCGAACCTCGTTGGGGGAGTGGATGGGGCGAGGGGACAGGGGGCCGGTATGAGATTGGGCCAAAACGTGAAGAATCTTACTG
>NC_140252.1:18588615-18613615 GCF_949987555.1 Borostomias antarcticus
ACAAACAAACGTCATACACATCAAATGCTACCGTATATCACACACACATGACACATTATCACAGTAAAGAGGATCTAGCAACCCACACGCCGCATTAATCACACACACACACACACACACACACACACACACACACACACACACACACACACGTGGCCATCCGGCAAACAACACTTCACAAAGGTCAACACGCACTACAGAACAGTGCTTCAACCTACTGAACACTAACGGCAGAAAGAAGCGTCCACTGGGGTACATCTCTTCCCCTCGACACAAACAACGTCAACACATCGGCGCTGGTCAAACCAGAGAACAAACGTGGGCTTGTGAGAGTGTATGAGGTCTGCTGGGTCCCGGGCCGGACCAGGAGTACAGTAGAGAGAGCTCCTGATTGGTAGACAGACAGATAGATGAGCTGGGGGGGTTGAGGGGCGGGCTGAGCAGCGCCCACGCTGCTGAGGGGAGAAGCTAGGGAGACGCCGGCTGATTGGCTGGCTGACGGACTGACTGGTTGGCTGATGGACTGACTAGCTGACTGACTGGGTGACTGACTGACTGACTGGGTGACTGACTGACTGACTGGGTGACTGACTGACTGGGTGACTGACTGACTGACTGACTGACTGACTGACTGACTGACTGACTGACTGACTGACTGACTGGGTGACTGACTGACTGACTGGGTGACTGACTGACTGACTGACTGACTGACTGACTGACTGACTGACTGGGTGACTGACTGACTGACTGACTGGGTGACTGACTGACTGACTGACTGACTGACTGACTAGCTGACTGACTGACTGGGTGACTGACTGACTGACTGACTGACTGACTGACTAGCTGACTGACTGACTGGGTGACTGACTGACTGACTGACTGACTGACTGACTGACTGACTGACTGACTGACTGACTGACTGACTGACTGACTGGGTGACTGACTGACTGACTGACTGGGTGACTGACTGACTGACTGACTGACTGACTGACTAGCTGACTGACTGACTGGGTGACTGACTGACTGACTGACTGACTGACTGACTGACTAGCTGACTGACTGACTGGGTGACTGACTGACTGACTGACTGACTGACTGACTGACTGACTGACTGACTGGTTGTTTCCATTCAACAGAAGATCAAGAGAGAACATCATGTTCAGTGTGTGTGTGTGTGTGTGTGTGTGTGTGTGTGTGTGTTTGAATGTTACAGCGTGTGTGTGTGTGTGTGTGTGGGGGGTACTGTACATTACAGTATGTGTATACATTACAGTGCATGTGTGTGCGTGCGTGTGTGTGTCTGCGTGCGTGTGTATGTGGTTTAGGGTCAAAGCCGCGACCCCATTATTCCCACAACCGTCCGTTCCCACTTGACGTACGACTGGTTTTACAGAAAACTGACATGAGACTTGTTTTTTGTTTTAAATCAGTGAAGCAAACAATTTACAAAACGAAAAGGACAGTTTTTAAAGGAATGACAACTTTATATTAGAACAATCTCCTGCACAATCAAGTGTATCATGGAGGCCGCAACCTCTTATGATTTCCTAATTCCATTTGCCCCTGTCAAATGAGTTCCTAATTAAATCTTTCCCTGTGAATACGTCATGTAAAAGCAACAGATGTCCATGTCCTGAGCTATTTCCTTGTTTATTGAGTCGGCAAATATCAGCCTACAGCCGACTCGGAATGACACATGGCAATGGCTCTACCATGAAATTCCAAAAACCAGAGGCTTTCATGGATATCGAATATCTAATATTATACAATCATATTCTATTTAAACAAATGAACAATTGACAAGCACACATGCTTTTGCCTCTGGCTATTTCCAGCGTCTGTAAAGTACAATTAAACTTTTTGCGATGGGACAGGGAAATAGGCCTAGGCCCTTTGGGGGAGACCTGCGTGTGAACGCACCGCTCCCCCCGGCTTTGGGGGAGACCTGCGTGTGAACGCACCGCTCCCCCCGGCTGTGGGGGAGACCTGCGTGTGAACGTACCGCTCCCCCCGGCTTTGGGGGAGACCTGCGTGTGAACGTACCGCTCCCCCCGGCTTTGGGGGAGACCTGCGTGTGAACGCACCGCTCCCCCCGGCTTTGGGGGAGACCTGCGTGTGAACGTATCGCTCCCCCCTGGCTTTGGGGGAGACCTGCGTGTGAACGTACCGCTCTGAGGTAACTGGGAGGAGTCTGGAGTTGAGGAAGGGGCTGCAGACCTCGATGAACTGGTCAGGCTTCACCGGGGCTCGCTCTGAGGGGAGACCACACACACACACACACACACACACACACACACACACACACACACACACACACACCACGTCATGACGGGGGCAGTCCACAATGCTCCTCTTCCCATGTCCAACTCAATTTCTCCCTCCCTCGCTCCCTCGCTACCCCTCTGTTCACCCACCTCCCTCCCCCTCCCTCCATCTCTGCCTTCCCTCCCTCTACTCTCTTAATCCCTCCCTCCGTCTCTCTCCCCTCTCTCTCTCTCTCCTGCCCCTCTCTCTCCTGCCCCTCTCTTTCACCCCTCTCTCTCCTACCCCCCTCCACTCCCCCCCTCTCTCCCTCTCCCTTCTCTCTCCCCCTCTCTCTCTCTCTCTCTCTCTCACCGTGGGGTTCGTCCGTCACCAGGCTCTCCTTGCGCGGGCGGACGAGTTTCCAGCGGGGCGTGGGCGGCGGCCTGGGCGGAGCCACCAGGGGGCAGGAGCGAGTCCGGCTCAGCAGCACCGGGTGGCTGTGCAGGAGAGACAGGCCGTAGAGACGCAGGCGCTGAGAAGAGTCCGCCTGGGGAGACCCAACCAGGAGACGCTGATTATCTGTCCGTCCATCTGTCCATCCATCCGTCCATCCATCTATCCGTCCGTCCATCCATCCATCCATCTATCTATCTTTCTATCTATCGAATATACTCATTATCGTGTCCCCTAAAGTATCTACAGTGTCTGTCTGTCTGTCTGTCTGTCTGTCTGTCTGTCTGTCTGTCTGTCTGTCTGTCTGTCTATCTATCTATCTATCTATCTATCTATCTATCTATCTATCTATCTATCTATCTATCTATCTATCTATCTATCTATCTATCTATCTATCTATCTATCTATCTATCTATCTATCTATCTATCTAATCTACCCCCCAAAGCCCCTACCACCACCCAGATCTGAGTGGATCGGATAGGTGAAAGCAATATGGCGGCGCTTTCCATTCCAGCCAATCGGTTGCGGTTGCTGGCACGGCAGACGACCTCCTGTCAGGTCCCCTCAGATCTCCAGAAGTGCTCGTACTGTAGGGTCAGGGGCCGGGCTGTCCCCGCTAGGGCCGTCCCCTCTAACCGCTGCTATTCTAGGATCAGTTTCTGGTCCTCTCCATGGTCAGGGTTGTAGGGTAAAATTAAGTAAGTAGCCTTGAGAATCAATGGTTCTGGGGCCGTATGACAGAAACACGTCCTATCTGATGCGGCGGCTGTAGCTCAGTCGGTAGAGCGGGTCGTTCAGTGATCGAAGGGTCAGTGGTTCGAATCCCAGCTCCGACTGTCCACATGTCGAAGTGTCCTTGAGCAAGACACCTAACCCCAAATTGCTCCCAATGAGCAGGTTAGCACCTTGCATGGCAGCTGCCGCCATTGGTGTGTGAATGTGTGTGTGAATGGGTGAATGAGAGGCCATTGTAAAGCGCTTTGAGTGCCGCTAAGGTGGAAAAGCGCTATAGTGCAGTCCATTTACCATCTTAAGATTTTAGATAGGATAGGACAGTTCAGATAAGATTTCCCCGGATTTGGTATTACAGAAGCAAATCCTAAATATCTTTAGGCATCCTATCTTATCTTGCTTCGTCCTATCTTGAAGTTGGGAAATCCTAACTACTCAATCCAACACCGGTTATCAATGTTTATGTCTGTTACCAAGCAACTGCAGTCATTTTATGTATGACTCGTCCGGGGATCGAACCCCCAACCTCCCAACCTCAGGGTGGACACTCTAACCACAAGGCCACAACTAGAGTGAGTTGATGGCGGTCCGTGGGGGAGTAGCGGTCTAAGCACCAACGTGTCGGAGCAGCTGCCCATCAGCGACCGGGGGGTTCGCGCCCCGGCACCGCCTCTCTACAGCGACCCCGCCAGGCTCGGGAGGAGAGTCGGGCAGCTGGCTCTCTCTCTCCCAGACGGCAGGCCGGGGGGGTCGCGCGACGCGCCCTCCGAAGCGGCGACAGGGGTCGACCGGATGGTGGACGGGGTGTGCTTGGCAACCAAATTGGGCAAAAATGGGATCAAATCCAAAAGACATTTAGGAGAGTGGAGTCTGATGTGTCCGTAATGAGATGGACGGTCTAATCGGGGGTGGCGGAGAGAACTTCTGGCTTAAGAAGGACTACCTCTTCCAGTAATAACTGTATGTCATTTTTAAGTACATGTTCGCTTAGTGCGCAGGCACTGTAACGGGCCCTCGGGCTTAGAGAGTCCCATCTTGTACTCGGAGATGAATAAAAGTGTTTCCATCTTATCTTCTCTCTAGTAATTGTGTGTGTGCCTGCATGCGTGCATGTGCATGTGTGTGCGTTTGCGTGTGTGTGTGTGTGTGTATATGTGTGTGCGTGTGTATGTGTGTGTGCCTGCATGCGTGCATGTGTGTGCGTTTGCGTGTGTGTGTGTGTGTGTGTATGTGCGTGTGTGTGTGTGTATGTGCGTGTGTGTGGATATGTGTGTGTGTGTATGTGTGTGTGTGTGTGTGTGTGTATGTGTGTGTATATGTGTGTGTGTATATGTGTGTGTGTGTATGTGTATGTGCGTGTGTGTGTATATGTGTGTGTGTATATGTGTGTGTGTGTGTGTGTGTGTGTGTATGTGTGTGTGTGTGCGTGTGTGTGTGTGTGTGGCTGAGCTGCTGTGGCATTGCGAGGGGGTTAGAGAGGAACCATGGTACCATCTGGCCCAGCGCTGAGGTCTTCTCCTCCAGCAGGTGCAGGGGCTGATAGCTGGCACACACCACCATCTCTGGAGCAGGGGGGGGGGCAGAGCCTGGAGACACACACACACACACACGCACACACACACACGCACACACACGCACACACACACACACACACACACACGCACACGCACACGCACACGCACACGCACAGAGATTAGCTCAGAAGTACCCCTGGGTCAGCTGAGGATGGTCAACCCGGTGAGATAAGGAAGGATGGATTAGACACGTCTGACAAAGCAGAACGAAAAAAGGAACCTCTTCTGGAGAGAGAGGAATAATCTCCTCATCTCCCTCCTCCCCGGTCTGGTTCCACCGCCGGCGCAGAGCCGGCAGACGGACCCCGCGGCGCCAGATAAGCGCGAGGGAGAGAGAGAGAGGCCTGCGGGGCTATCGGACACGGGATCTGCCGTCGGCGGCGAAATCTCACCACCGCCCGATCACGAGGTGCGCGCGCGTGCCGACCAGGAGACCGCGGGGGGAATCGATTTGGAGGATCCGGGGGGGGGGGGCGTGGAGGGGGACCGTCTCCACTGGAGAAGCGACCACGCGCTGATTTTGAACGGTCTGAAACGAGGCGTACGAGGCGTGAAAACTTCACCGGCGGATTGAAAATGAGAATGCGATGTGTAGGCGATGTCTAAATGGGTTCGTTTTGGGGGGTTGTTTCCGCATCCGTGCGCATGTATGTGTGTGTGTGTTTGTGTGTGTGTGTGTTAGTAAGTGTTTAATTTGCCTAAAGCACAAAAAATGTAGTATCGGTACCTAATCATGTACGTCACTTCCTTTTTAATCCTTCCTCATATTAATTATCTTCAAGCTGAGAGTCAAGGAGACATTGTGTGTGTGTGTGTGTGTGTGTGTGTGTGTGTGTGTGTGTGTGTGTGTGTGTGTGTGTGTGTGTGTGTGTGTGTGTGCGTGTGTGTGTGTGTTGGAGAGATAGAATCAGAGAAAGCCAGGAGGAGGATGAGCCAGAGGAAACCCACGCTGATATCAATCAGCACGGCTGCACTTCTCACAAACCTACATCCAATTCATCCTTTCTACCGACCGCATCACCACAAATCCAGCTCTGTCTGCCCTATCTATAATAATACTACCCCCTATCTATAATAATACTACCCCCTATCTATAATAATACTACCCCCTATCTATAATAACACTACCCCCTATCTATAATAATACTACCCCCCTATCTATAATAATACTACCCCCTATCTAAACTAACACTACCCCCCTATCTATAATAATACTACCCCCCTATCTATAATAATACTACCCCCTATCTAAACTAACACTACCCCCCTATCTATAATAATACTACCCCCCTATCTATAATAACACTACCCCCTATCTATAATAATACTACCCCCTATCTATAATAACACTACCCCCCTATCTATAATACTACTACCCCCTATCTAAACTAACACTACCCCCTATCTATAATACTTCTACCCCCTATCTATAATAATACTACCCCCTATCTATACTAACACTACCCCCTATCTATAGTAACACTACCCCCCTATCTATAATAATACTACCCCCTATCTATAATAATACTACCCCCTATCTAAACTAACACTACCCCCCTATCTATACTAACACTACCCCCTATCTATAATAACACTACCCCCTATCTATAATAATACTACCCCTATCTATAATACTACTACCCCCTATCTATACTAACACTACCCCCTATCTATAATAACACTACCCCCTATCTATAATAATACTACCCCCCTATCTATAATAACACTACCCCCTATCTATAATAACACTACCCCCCTATCTAAACTAACACTACCCCCTATCTATAATAATACTACCCCCCTATCTATAATAATACTACCCCCTATCTAAACTAACACTACCCCCTATCTATAATAACACTACCCCCTATCTATAATAATACTACCCCCTATCTATAATAATACTACCCCCCTATCTATAATAATACTACCCCCTATCTAAACTAACACTACCCCCCAATCTATAATAATACTACCCCCTATCTATAATAACACTACCCCCCTATCTAAACTAACACTACCCCCTATCTATAATAATACTACCCCCCTATCTATAATAATACTACCCCCTATCTAAACTAACACTACCCCCTATCTATAATAATACTACCCCCTATCTATAATAATACTACCCCCCTATCTATAATAATACTACCCCCTATCTAAACTAACACTACCCCCTATCTATAATAATACTACCCCCTATCTATAATAATACTACCCCCTATCTATAATAATACTACCCCCTATCTATAATAATACTACCCCCTATCTATAATAATACTACCCCCCTATCTATAATAATACTACCCCCTATCTAAACTAACACTACCCCCTATCTAAACTAACACTACCCCCCATCTATAATACTACTACCCCCTATCTATAATAATACTACCCCCTATCTATAATAATACTACCCCTATCTAAACTAACACTACCCCCCTATCTAAAATAATACTACCCCCCATCTATAATACTACTACCCCCTATCTATAATAATACTACCCCCTATCTATAATAATACTACCCCTATCTATACTAATACTACCCCCCTATCTATAATAATACTACCCCCCATCTATAATAATACTACCCCCCTATCTATACTAATACTACCCCCCTATCTATAATAATACTACCCCCCATCTATAATAATACTACCCCCCTATTTAAACTAACACTCCCTCCCTATCTATAATACTACTATCCCCTATCTATAATAATACTACCCCCTATCTATCCCAACCATTAACCATGGTTAATCAACCATGTGATTTACACATCTAATCAGCTGCTCATCTCCATATTGTATGAGGAAAGAGGAAGGGAGACAGGAAGTGATGCGTGAACTGGCAACCCAGGCCATTTCCTATTGGCTTAGGTGGGCTGGGGGGGTTAGGGGTTGGTTTTAGGACGTGCCAGAGGGCCCAGAGTTTTCCTGACATGTAGACTTGGTAAAAGTCGTTGGTCCCATGTTATGAATGTTGTAGGGGGGTTAGGTACTGTATAGAGTTGGAATTATTTATGGATGTTTTCAGAGAGTGTGTTTCTGCATGACAATGAAATATTAATAGACACCCTCCTTACTGACTGAATAATGGATGTGGGGGGAAGATGGAGCTTTGTGTACAGAACACACACACACACACACATACACACAGATAATATATTGTACATGTATACACACACACACTCATATGTTTTGCTCATCCATGCAGGTAGTGCACTTAAGAATTACAAAAAAAAACAGGTGTGTGTGTGTATGTACACGTGATATTTACAATACATTTGTGTGTGTGTGTGTGTGTGTGTGTGTGTGTGTTTGTGTGTGTGTGTGTGTGTGTGTGTGTGTGTGTGTTTGTGCGTATGTGTGCGTCTGTGTGTGTGTGTGTGTGTGTGTGTGTGTGTGTGTGTGTCCTACTCTCTGCCGCGGGTTGACTGGTGGGGTTGGGCTGGACCGAGGAGGGCCCGTTCTGGGCCGTCTTCCTGTCCCTGTCCCCCTCCTTCCCTTTCTTCTTGGCCGAATCTGCACAGAAAACAACATTCACTCAACATTCACTTAACATTCACTCAACATTCACTCAACATTCACTTAACATTCAATCAATATTCGCTCAACATTCGCTCAACCTCAAACTGTGATAATTGCGGAGCGAGTGAGAGGCTGTTTCAATTAAACACCACCAATCACAGACAAAGAACCGCTGATCAGCACCTGGGCTGGATCCCTAGACATTTGAATCAGCCGATTAGCTATAACACTCCACGCCCGACAAGATAAAACACTCCCGCTCACACACACACACACACACACACACACACACACACACACACACACACACACACACACACACAAACACAGTAATCCTAATCTAATCAATGACTTAACTGACTCGCTCAATTAGCCGGTGCATAACCAAAAGCAATGCAATCACTGAGTGTGTAATTGAGTTCTATGGCGTACGAGTGGGGAGGAGGGTGGGGGGGGGGGGTCAGACCAGCACCTCTGCCTCTCTCCGGGGTCCTGGTCGCCGCGGGCGACTCGCTCTTGCACCCGCCGGGCCCGGACTCCCTCCCCGCGCCGGGGCCTCCTCCGCCGGCCCCCGGGGCCTTCTCCACGGGGCCCTCCTCCGGGTACCGGAACGGCGGCACGGCCTCCTTCAGGAACTCCCACGCCTTCCCCAGGTACCCGGACCTGCGGCCCACAGACGCGTGAGTCTCCCCGAACCCTCCCGTCCGCCGACAGAACCGCCGTCACTATCCGTTAACGGCGAGCCGACGCCCCCCTCGACTCCACCGATCGCTCCCGACTGTCGCCTGGAACTCCGCTGAAATGCGCCAACTGGCTCAGGTCAAGGCTGGGCTCACGTGATGATGAGCTGACGTTTTGTTCGATTTGTGACAGCTGACCCGTTTAAAAGGGGGGTCCTTCAGCATGTACCGGTACCGCTACGTCTGTGAAGTGTGTGTCGAGGGTCAAGGTTCTGTAGATGTTCTCTTGGCGTCGGGGAGTGTGTACGGTAGGTGCTGCATCGGGCCTGTAAACGGCCCGTACTGTATATTCATGAACAGCCACTGTACGCTCCCCAGCTTTCCCCGCTCGAAACACGGAACATAAACACTGTGATTTGCCGTGAGTAATCGCTGCTGCCGCGCGCTTTCGGCTGACTCACTCACACACACACACACACACACACACACACACACACACACACACACCGCAAAAGCACCCTGTTTTGAAAGGCTTATCCCCTCGACTTGGCCCCGAGCCACGGGTTCCCACAGAGGAGAGGGACTGGAGTCAAAGCTCTCTCTCTCTCCCTCTCTTTCTCTCTCTCTTTCTCTCTGCCTCTCTCTCTCTCACTGCCTCTCTTTCTCTCTCTCTTTCTCTCTGCCTCTCTCTCTCTCTGCCTCTCTCTCTCTCTTTCTCTGCTTCTCTCTCTCTCTCTACCTCTCTGTCTCTCTCTGTCTCTATCTCTGTCACTCTCTCTCTCGGTCTCTCGCTCTCTCTCTCTGCTTCTCTCTCTCCTTGCCTCTCTCTGTCCGTCTGTCTCTCTTTCTCTCTCTCTCTTTGACGTCGAACCCCACCCTCGGCACTTCAACCTCACCGCAGGGCTGCGGCAGTGAGGGAGCGCATGTGTGTGTGTGTGTGTGTGTGCGCCAGAAAGTGAAAGGGGAGGAGGTAAAGAGGGCCGGTGTGTGTGTGGGTGTTTGTCTGCTCTGATAAAGCTGTCAGAAAACCAGAACATTCAGAGACATAAAGAGAGGAGAGGAGGAGGAGGATGAACCTACTGTAAAGGGATGATTTCGGGGACCCAGCCTGTCAGTGCGTGGATGACCGTGAAGTCTCCCAGCTCCTTCCTCTGTTCAGAAACCACGCTGAAAACACACACACACACACACACACACACACATCAGCACTAGAGACATAGGATCAGACAGAATATCATATCAGAGAACTTTAAGGCGAGGCAAGGCAAGTTTATTTGTAGAGCACATTTCAGCGACAAGGCAATTCGAAGTGCTTTACATGAGACATTAAAAGCATCACGACAAAGTGCAACACATAAAAGGTCATATAAAACGAAAATGCAAAAAAGGACATTTAAAACAAAATGCAGGAAAAATAAAATACAGGAATAAAAGTTACAGTGCAGTGTATGAATGATGATGATAACAGGGGCGGCTGTAGCTCAGTTGGTAGAGTGGGTCGTTGGTTCGAATCCCAGCTCCGACTGTCCACATGTCGAAGTGTCCTTGAGCAAGACACCTAACCCCAAATTGCTCCCAATGAGCAGGTTAGCACCTTGCATGGCAGCTGCCGCCATTGGTGTGTGAATGTGTGTGTGAATGGGTGAATGGGAGGCCATTGTAAAGCGCTTTGAGTGCCGCTAAGGTGGAAAAGCGCTATATAAGTGCAGTTCATTTACCATTTCATTTTAAAAAGCTACTTGATTTAAAGTCTTCGGTCTTGATTTAAAGTCTTTAGTCTTGATTTAAAGTATTCAGTCTTGATTTAAAGTCTTCAGTCTTGATTTAAAGTCTTCGGTCTTGATTTAAAGTCTTAAGTCTTGATTTAAAGTCTTCGGTCTTGATTTAAAGTCTTAAGTCTTGATTTAAAGTCTTTAGTCTTGTCTTTAAAGTCTTTAGTCTTGTCTTTAAAGTCTTGAGTCTTGTCTTTAGTAGCGCAGGGCTCTGTCAGATCCCCTCTTACAGGCTGAGTCCCTTCACAGCAGGCAGATTTGACCTGCCAGTAATTAGGAGGCATTGGGAGGCGCACACAGAACACAACTAAGCTGATTCATGCTGTCTCAGATGGTCGGATTCCTCTGTTACAATTGGCCAGGGAGGGGTATGATTAAAAAAAAGAAGAAATATAGTCAGCGTGTGTGTGAGTACAGTATGTGCATGCGTTTGTGTGTGTGTGTGTGCGAGTGTGTGTGTGCGAGTGTGCGTGTGTGTGTGTGTGTGCGAGTGTGTGTATGAGTGTGTGTGTGTGTGCCGTGTGCTGTCTCAAACAGATGGCTGTGGCTCTAATTGGACCTCCAGGGAGCCTGTTCCCAACCTGTCCACTCTCTCAGTTAGTAATAAAATGCCACGAAAAAAAACAAAAAAACAAATCAATAAAAGTTTCCGAGTCGTCTACACGTGCGGACACATCCAATACCCACGACGGAGAAGCTATTAAGGGTCCTAAAAATGTCAGTGGAAACGTACACGCTGTGAATCAACGGGACTTGGAAAAAAGAAAAACGGAAAACAAAACAGCTATGCTGGGCAGAGTGCGCGGGTCCGACGCCTGGGTACGGCTGGTAGCCGGCTCTCTCCTTCCTCTCAACTTTTACGCTTGTTATAAAACATCCACTCCCAGGGAGACTCTGGCTTTCCCTTGCGTCCGGGATGAAACATGAATGCGTCGACCTTTGCAGAGCGTACAGCCACGCGGGTGACGGCCCGCATCCCATAATCCCCGGCGCGCGTACCGGCGGCTCTGATCCGGAGGGTGGGAGGGAGGGCGAGTGAGTAGGGTTTTGCCAAGTCAGCGAAAAGGATGTGGGAATTGTGGGTGTGTGTGCGTGCGTGTTCACTACCTCCCTAGCATGTAGTAATTCCTGTGTAAACAGATGGCATGATGGGTAAAGGATGGCCGGTCTGTGCTCCCTACGCTGGCTGAGCGGTAGAACAGGTCTGACGTGGCTTCTGGGCCTCCTAACTATGAATGCTGGACCACCTGCTGCATGTTCCGGCAGGTAGAACGTCCGCGCACCTCCACAGGCCGGCGCTGAGGAGCACAGGGAGGGTTTCTGCCCCCTCAGGGGGCAGTATTGGAGGGGAGGTTTAGTAGGCTAGTATAGTAGTATAGAAGAGTATGGCGGTCTAGGGCTGGGTTAAAAAAATCGCTGAATTCCAAAATCGATCTTTTATTTAATGAAGGAATGAATAAATTAAGGAATGAATAGTTCATTAATTCATTCAATGATTCATTCATTCATTCATTTTTGGAAATCAGTATCGATACCCAGCCCTAATATTGATGTGTTGCATAACTTGGCAGTCATGTAATTAAGGTTACAGCTAAAAAGTAACACTAACCGAATCGATATTGAATTGAATCGATTCGAATTGAATTGTGATAATCGATTCTGAACCTTGTGAATCGGAATCGAATCGATTCTTGAAATTCGAATCGATATCCAGCCCTATGGCGGTCGGCGTGTCTGACGTACTCAGTGTTGGCCAGTTTAATGATGGCCTTGGCCAGCAGCATGGGCCACAGCTCTGATTGGCTGGCGGTGGCAGGGAACAGCAGGTTGTCGTCCTCGTCAAACGGCAAGGTGTCGTCCACGGTGATCTTCCTCCAGCAACCCTATAGATGGAGAGAGGGGGAGAGAGGGAGAGAGACGGGGAGGGAGAGAGAGAGAGGGAGAGAGAGGGAGCGAGAGAGAGGGAGTGAGAGAGTAAGAGGGAGAGAGGGAGAGAGAGGGAGAGGGAGAGGGGGAGAGAGAGAGAGGGAGAGAGAAAGGGAGTGAGAGGGAGGGAGAGAGGGAGAGAGAGAGAGAGTAAGAGGGAGAGGGAGAGAGGGAGAGAGAGGGAGAGGGGGAGAGAGAAAGAGGGAGAGAGAGGGAGAGAAAGAGGGAGAGAGAGTAAGAGAGAGAAGGAGAGAGAAAGGGAGTAAGAGGGAGGGAGAGAGGGAGAGAGGGAGAGAGAGTAAGAGGGAGAGGGGAGAGAGCGAGAATAAGATTGAGAGAGAGAGAGAGAAAGAAAGAGGAAGAGACCGAGAATAAGAAGGAGAGAGAGGGAGAGAGGGGGAGAGAGAGGGAGAGAGAGAGAAGGAGAGAGAAAGGGAGTAAGAGGGAGGGAGACTAGCATCATTGTACAAGGTGAGAGAGATTGAGAGAGTGTGAAGATTGGGTGAGGGTTTAGGGAGAGAGATGGCGCGGGGAGATGGTTCAACAGAACAAAAACAGAATTTCTCTCAATCAGAAAAATCCGATTGAGAGAAATTGCCAACGGGAGCTCGTCATGGGGGTTCATTTCATTACAGACCATTATAAAACTGAAACTGAGACTTGCTGAGACGTACTGTGTAAAATATATATATATATATATATATATATATATATATATACGGTTTTCATTCTTCTGATTCCTTTTATAATGGCTACACACAGTAATCAGATTGCCCTCGGCCAGGCAGTCGAGGTTCAGACGACGGCGGAATATTATGTGTTCAGCCGCTTCAATCGATTTGCTGCTGAAGACATCGGGGGCTAATCCGATTGCGACTGCATCAGCGCTCGTCTTTGTCGGCATAGCGCCGCTCGAGACGGAGCGCTGTCCGTGGCTCTGCACACAGCTATTGTTCATGTGTCGCTCGTTGTTTGATAGCGGCATCCTTGAGTGTGGTTCCACTCACACACACACAGAAGGGTGGCAATATGTCTAGCTGTGTGTGACACTCCTACGTCGTCGAGTAATGACAGCCGGCACCGGTGGCTGTGAACCTCGACCGCCCAGCAGCCCTGCTTCTGCTGTAGGTCTCCTGCCGCCCACGGGGACTAGCATAATATACATTTAGCTGTAGCTCTCTCTCTCTCTCTCTCTCTCAATTAGCATCAGCTAGCTGCTGGCTAGCATCGTGTCTCATGTCAGTAGCTGTTAGACTCATCCTCTGCTGCAGACTGACTGACTGACTGACTGACTGACTGACTGACTGGTTGACTGACTGACTGACTGACTGACTGGTTGACTGACTGACTGACTGACTGACTGGTTGACTGACTGACTGGTTGACTGACTGACTGAATGACTGACTGACTGACTGGTTGACTGACTGACGGCGTTCCGGGGGTCTTCACAGTGGACCAGCAGGGGGTCTCTGTCTGCAGACACAGGCTGTAATCTGACTGACTGTTCACAGCTGTGCCCCCCCCCCCCCAACCCCCTGAGGAAACACAATTCTCTCTCTCTCTCTCTCTCTCTCTCTCTCTCTCTCCTCTACTCCCCCATCTTAATCATCACCCCCAGGAGCAGCTCACCCTCCCCACTGATGAGAGAAAGAGAGAGAGAGAAACATTGTGAGAGAGGGAGTGTGAGTCAGGGGAGAGCTTTAAGAGAGAGATGGAGGGAGGAGGAAGAGAGGAGAGAGAGATGGAGGGAGGAGGAAGAGAGGAGAGAGAGCTGAGGAGTGGTAGAAAGAGTGGGAGGAGGAGAGTGAGATGAAGCTAGCGCGAGAGACGGGGAGGGAGAGAGACGAGAGAAAGAAAGAGAGAGAGAGAGAATTGTGTTTCCTCGTCCATCCATTAGCATGCGGTTAATGTAGGAAGGCGAGCCGCTGCTGGTACAGTATGGTGTAATCGTTCCCATCGGCGGGCGAAGTCAGGCAGCTGCTGGAGGCGCCGTTATCGATATCTCCACTGTTGACTCAGCCCCCTCAACAAAGCGGCGTCCGCGACAGGACCCGTCGGCATCTCAATCCATCAATATCGCCCTGTTATTCTGTTAGAGAAGCCGCCTCGGGTCGACTACAATCCACCTTCTGAATAGAAATGGGATCTTTATGTGAGCCCACGGTTGATCCGAGACGTTTTAGGCGCATGGGAGCTACGGCTTCCGGGAGAAAAATAAAATAAAATGCCACTTTCCGTGACCGCCCGCCGGCGCCTCTGCCGACATCGCCCTACGACGTCACCCGACCGCCCGACGACTCAAAATTCACCTCTTCAAGAAGTACTACCCAGAACCTTCCTCTTAAGCATCTATTGTATTTATAGTTTGCTACTCTTGCACTTCAGCACTAGATTATGCTCTTAGTCACTTGTTTAGAAAGGAGATGCGCGTGTGAGTTCTGGTACACTGACTATCTAAAGTACGTTAAATGAAATTATTGTAAGTCGCTTTGGATGAAAGCGTCAGCTAAATGACTGTAATGCAATGTAATATATTGTGTTCCTCTTTCCACCTGACACCTGGGATACAGCCTACTGTTGCGCTCTGGGTATCGGGCTCTGGTGATTCAACGCTGTCAGAGCGTGGCGGTGAATTCAAACGTTCGGACGACACAAACGGGAACGCCGTTCGGTTCACCGTCGAAGGCGGGGACGACCCCTCGCTGATGACCGGCTGACGGCACGGCCTGGACCGATGCTCACCATCCAGTAGAGCTTGACCACGTACTTCCCGTAGGGGTTGTAGAGGGGCACGTGACCCCTCGTGACCTTACACAGGGAGTAGATGTGCTCCCAGGGCCGCCACCCGGTACCAGACCCGTCAGCACACAGCTGCTCCCCTGACGGGCCGTTACAGACCCTCCACACGATGTAGATCTCACTGATCATCCACCTGATCAGCTGAGAGAGAGAGAGAGAGAGAGAGAGAGAGACAGAGAGAGAGAGAGAGAGAGAGAGAGAGAGAGAGAGAGAGGGTTGTATTGATAGAATGTCAACGGTGCGGTCCAGTAATCAATAGGCTGGGGAATCAATGCGGTGGGGAAGGCTCACCTCGCTGGAGATCAGGTGCTGATTGGCCGACGTCAGGTCGAAGGCGGCTTCGTTCTCCACAACCGCGGGAGGCTAGAACGGAGAACGCGGAGCGCGTGACGCTTCGCGCCGGTCAAAATGAAATACAACAGCAACGGGAGGGTTTCTTTCTAATGCACTTAGTAACCTGTGACTCCCATCTACAATACGCGGTAAACAGGCAGGGGTCAGCCCGGCGCACCGGCTCTCCCTGGAGCCGAGGGACGCTCGTCAGCGCGGACCGGCGTGTTGGGAACGGCGCGAGGCGTCCAGTGGATTAGCCTCCGAGCGACGCGGGTCATCCGTTTAAAATGGAAATATTCACGGGGCTCAATCAGCTCAACGCAAACAGGCTCCCCCCCCCCCCCCCGGAGGCCGCGTTCGCAATGAATATCTGATTAGGGAGTTAACAGACTCCAACAGGCCTCTAATCAGATAGGAATGAGAAACTCCAGCCAGCGACAGTGGGAAGATAAGTTTGTCGCTTTGGGTCGGGGGGGGGGAGAGGATGAAGCGATGGGGGGGGGGGATTTTTTTTCCCATCTCCACTTCTCCTCTCAGAGCGCAAATTCAATCGTCATGGCAACCGTACTTTTTTTAAACGCCTGCATCCTCGACTCCTTCCGTCGATTAAAGGGGATTCTGGGAGGCGGCGCCGACGGCGTCCCGTCGCCTCCGACGGCGTGAGCGACAACGTCCCCCGCGCTCTCCCCCCTTTTTTACAGCAGAATTAGTGAAACGCTTTTTTTGACACGGCGGGGTCGCATGGCGCCTGACCTGCTGCACTGCGTAGGCGCCCGATTCAAAGAGCCGTGGAGCTTAATGGCTCGGCGTCGAGCGGGAAGCCGGGGAGTGGGGGGGAACGCGGAGCGGTGTAATTAACGGCGTGGGCCGATGTTATGATGGGTACGCACGCGCGCACGGAGAAGGGTCGGCCTTAATTGGGACACGCACACGGGGTTAACAGCCGTTCAGTAGATTCCTGCACACTGCTGTACCTTGATGGGCCTCAGCTGCCTCGGACGGCTGTCTCTGACCATCCCAACGCAGTGTCGGTGTAAACGCAGTCAGTCGGTGTACATTTTCTCAATCAATCAATCAATCAAAGCTTTATATGTATAGCGCATTTCATACACAGAGGCAACACAATGCGCTTTACAGAGAACAAGGGAGGTGGGCATAGGTACCACCCCTACATATTCCAGAGGGAAGCAAAAAAACAGTTTCACCCGGGGGCCAGAAAAGTGAGCTGTAAAAATTGTTCCCTGACCCCTCTCAACGAGACGATCGAGCAAGCTCCTGGAGTATGTTTTGTCCAACGGCTAAGAACATTTATATAGCAATGAATTACATTAAATTACATTTTCAGAGCAAAAAGGGCTAAAAACATCATATGAGAGACATGGTAAACACTGGTGTATGTCTGTGTGTGCGTGAGGGTGAGTGTGCCTGGGTCCAGATAGAGGCAGGGGTTGGGGTAGGAAAAGGATACGGACCCGGGTTAAGGTGAGGGGAAGGGGATCTGAGCCCAGCACTGGTGTATGTCTGTGTGTGCGTGAGTGTAAGTGTGCCTGGGTCTAAGGTGATTATCATGACATTGCTGGCATTATCACCCTAAGGGATGTGATTTGAATGTAATTTGTTTGTCTTTTTGAGACCAAGACAAAAACCCATCTGACCTTAGTGAGAATGAACTCTGACGGCCGCTTCCACGAGTGCACCTTCAGGGATGGAGGAAGGTCAACCTTTCCTTCCGGGTCCTCGAAGAACGGCTGTGGACAAACGCCACCAGGCATTCACACTACAGTCAGGCAGTACTGTACACTCATAGTCTCACGCACACAGTAGCTACTAGGGAAGCACCGATATGAACATTTTGGCCGATACCAACACTACAGTCAGGTCACTATAGCTAGGGTGGTGGCGGATCAAGTTCAAGTTTGCAACAGTATGTAACAGTACAAGACATACAGGCGCTGTGCATTGGAATTCTTGGTCCTGCTCCTCTACACAGTTGCTTAACAATTGTATGTGTAACGTAAATGTGAATATTGTAGTATATTAGCCTAGACCTAACAATAAGGCCTATATGAATATGAATATACTACAGTTGAATAATATAATGTTAGCCTGAACTTAAAAAGCCCTAAAAACCTAAAACTAAGTCTAAACCTACAAGGGCCTACCTCAAAATATAGCCTATTAGAATATGAATAATAAAATAACAGATGTACATGTGCAAAGTCATTGTGAAAGTGCAGAAAAACCTGGAAACCTGGAAAATAAGCTAATTGCATGAATCCTCTCATCCCATGGCCTACTCACAGCACTCATCCCATGGCCTAGCCTACTCACAGCACTCATCCCATGGCCTAGCCTACTCACAGCACTCATCCCATGGCTTAGCCTACTCACAGCACTAGGGCTCTTCCCCGCCTTCCCGTCCTTGGTGCCCTTGGCCGCGTCCCATTTCTCGGCGTTGACCTCCGCCTCGTTCCACTCCGGCCAGATGGGGAAACGGCATCTCCTCAGCTCACCCGGACCCTCCGAGGCACTCACCAGGGAGGACCCTCTGGAACACAACAAACAAACAAACAAACAAGCAGGCAGACAACATGGTATCCTTGTAACTGAGGTTACAAATACAAGGAGACCCAGGGTGGGTGTGATTTGTGCGGTGCAACTTTGAAGATGACAATGCCAACGAGAATGACTGATGTCCTGATGACCCTAAAGTTTTAAATCCAATGAATGTGTTCTTCTTTGCATACAACACTGCGGTGTGTAATATCACTGAAACGGGCAGGATTTGCATCTTTATCTAGCTAGGCCTTTATATATGCTATGATATTGATCTCACATAACTGGGATAAGATGAGGAGAGCCCAGGGGCAGGGATTTAAAATCCCTGGCAAGATGCCATGTACAGCTCCTGAAACTAAATTCGGCGCTTTTGGATAGCAGGGAATGGAAGAGCAGACGCCCTTAAACACAGTGCCAGCCAGCTTGCAAGAGTTATGTCTGATCTACATCGTTATTTAACACTTAAAACTGTTAACTTGGATATGCTAACGTTAGACAAGCTATCTGTAGCTCATGTAAACTGATTATGTGATATGTTAACGTTAGTGGAAGAGTGTGTGCTAATAACGCCCACTCTGAGGCGACAGCGTCACCAATTTACTAAAAACGTAAATGTACAAAACCAGATAATTTTTGGTAATATACACTGTAGATTAATGTGTAACTGAAAATGTGCTCTAAACAATTCCGGTATTCAAATCCAACGGCGTTATATTGTTTGTTTTTTTACTGGGTTGCAAACTTTGACAATAACCCTGCAGTTCCTCCCAGCAAACACGCAACGTCAGGGAGACGTTCAGATCACGTCTTAATAACGTCCGTCGGTCCTGAACCCCGTGTGTTCGTCTGCTGGACCCCTCAATATTCACACGTCTGGCTTGGACCCCTCTAAGACGTCTGTGGACGTGCAGAACGGGTCCAATATCTGAACGTTAAAAAAACATTCATTCTGGCTCCTAATTGGATGTCTTTGGACGTCCGAAAAAGACAAAAAAGACATCTAAAAGACGTCTATTAGACGTGTCTTTGCTCAGTGGGATGTTTTTTTTTTTTACTGGGTTGCAAACTTTGACAATAACCCTGCAATTCCTGGCTCAACAGAATGTGTGGTGTAACGTCCCCACTCAGAATAACGTTGGTACAGTAATATGGATATTATATTAATATTATATACTATATTAATATAATATACTCATACAATGACGAGGCGTCGCCAAGCAATATTTTCAGGGCGACACTTCACACAAATCATAGTGATGATTTATGGTCGTTTTTATAGAACTAAACTTGCACATAACAAGCTGAAAATATGAAGGTAGACTGATATGTAATTGTAGGAGAGTCGGTTACTTTCCCTTTGCAGTTTAAAATGTCGCTATAGCACAAGCCCAGAAATCAGTTGTCACTGTGTTTGGGCCTTAATTACGACTTAATACTTAATGAATTATATACATATATCTAGGCTACCCAATCTTACTCTTTATTTGTCTGTCCTTGGGATGAAGTAACCCGGGTGGACGACAACTCTTTTTTCTTCGGCGATGCCTTTGACATTGTGGAGAAAGTTTGCTCAAGCGAATAATTCAGCTAACGGTTTATAGCTTCGACGATAGTTGACCAACAGTTAGTCTTCATCTAACATTAGCTCATTAACGATAGTAACTAATTAAAAACACAGCTGGGTTGACTCAGTGGCTAGTGCTAGCTAGCTAGCCGACTGAGGAAAGTTTGACATGTTGCTAGGCGACGACGACTCCGGAGGAGGGGTAGTTGCTAGTTCCCATAACCGCAGAGATCGGTCCAACTTGGTCCAACCCTAAACTTAACCCTAACCTTAACTCAATCCTATAACCCTAACCGCAACACTAAATCTCACCCTAACCTGAACCAAACCCTATACATCAACCCTACATTTAACCCTTAAACGGCCACTGCGTTTATGGGAACTAGCCTTCACCCCGGAGTAGGTGTGATGGCAGAATCAGAGGTGACAGTCATAGGGGACAGTAGCCAAGTCCGAAAACAATGTATAGGCCGTTCTGTCTTTTATTGAATCAAATCGTAATGCAATGTTTTAATAGTGCCTTGGCTGCCTTTGAAAATAAATGCAGTTGGACTAGTCAGATGATATTGTGAGTAATGGAATTTGCTAGTCGTTGTTCCATAAATGATAATGTCTATTTTGCAACTTAGAAATTCACAGATGACATTGACTTCCCCATAAAACTTCAAAGTAGTGCATTCCAAATAGCCCCCAACAACAGGGAACTGCCAACTGAACTTTCCATTAAGGGTAAGTTCATTTGTATGGATAGTTAAGGACAGATTTAGACACAAAGCAGTGTATTGTTGCTGTCTCGATGATCTCAAAGAAGCATGCAAAACACATTTTTGACAATTGAATAAGGCACACGAAACAAACTAAACCACTGTATGCAGCCTACATAGAGTATTCTTTAAATCAAACTTCATGTAGCATATCTCTATGTTGTAACCATATCTCAATGTAATTAGTTAACAATAACGACGGTGAATGATTGTTGCTAAGGATGTTCAGTCTGTTGTCCGAGGCGTACAGTGACATTTCCATGGTAACGATGAAAGCATGGGAGAGCACGAGCCGCCACGGTCAACAGGAGAGTCTGATGACCGTCACACACTGGCTTAAGTGGTACCGCATGGTCCTGTCTGACACACACACACACACACACACACACTCATTCTCTCTGTCTCTCACACACACTCTTTCTCTCTCACACACATACACACACACTTCCCCTCTGTCTCTCTCTTTCTCACACACATACACTCTTTCTCTCTCTGTCTCTCTCTCTGTCTCTCTCACATACACACACGCACTTCCCCTCTCTGTCTCTCTCTCACACACACACACACACACACACTCTTTCTCTTTCGGTCTCTCACACACTCACATACACACGGGGTGATGTGAAATATTTATTTAAGACGGATTGTAATAATCGTGGTCACACTGTCAGTACCCCTCTCACATGTTGAGCCTGTGGCAATCACAGCACACAGCTGACACAAAGCATTCTCTACATTCCATCGACATCATTTGCCACCGTCATCTAGACAGAACAAGCAGGACGAGACGCAGATACCTCAATTAAAATGTTTATTTTTTGTTCTAAGAGTAGTCTCAAAGTACTTTCACATGTAAACTTGATAGCCCTGTGTTTAAAAAAACAAACAAACAACGCATTTACACTTGCCTCTGTTACTAAGGCCTGTGTAGAGAGCATGCTCTCTACCATGTACCTCACCAGCTACGATGCATGATCAATCACAGAACCTTCTTAAAAAATACACATTTCAGTTGTAGTACTAGTACACTTTAATACCATTACAAAGACAGACAAACATGTTTGTATAGTACCATTATTATTCTTCCTTATGTGTTCTTGCGATTAACTTTTCTTGGAAGAACACTCAAAAATCTAAATATTCATGTTTAAAATGACAAACACTTCTTATGGCACCTCATCTTCCTCTGCTTCCTTCGAGCCTTCAGAGAAAATATTACAAAAGAGAACATCACTTGGCACCATTATGAGACATGACACATTCGACAAGCTTAACTGTGACACCCTCTCAATTCAATTCAAATCAAATAGCTATTGGCACGACATACTGTTCACAGAATATGCTGCCAAAACGGGTTTTTCCAAAAAGAAAAAAAATGTGCCTCAATGCCAATGCGGCAAACACAGACAGTGGAAGTAGGAAGTAGGTATATATATTGCGGAATTAACTTGAAGAAAGAAAAGCAAATGGATGACGTTCACACAGTACACCAAGGCTCTCTCTCTTTCCACGTTACACACCTGCCCGACTACAAGATGGGCTCTGACCGCAGAGATGATGACACAAGAGGGAGAGAGATGGCAGAAAAGAACCAAGGATGAAGGAAAAGAGAGAGAGAGAGAGGCAGGCACATAGTGTGAGAGAAGGAGTGGTTTCGGAAGAGGAGGCTTGTTTTCGAGCCGGCGTGTCACCCCCCCAGCACCCTCTGTCTGACCCTTTAGGGGTCAGGGGTGGTACCGCGTCGCACAGGGATGGGGTGGGGGTGGGGGGGGGGGGTAGCTGAGGGTCAGGGCAGTTCATTGAGGATCCAGCGTCGGCAGGTTGGGGGCCAGGGAGCACAGAGACAGATGCCCCCTCTGGTGGGTTAGGATCACGGGGGTCGGGAAGGTCAGTGAAACGACCTTGGCCGCCCGCACATCTACGCGGGCGGGTTGTTGGGGGTAGCCAATACAGAAGGACACTAAGATGTAGCTTGCCGAGGGTCATGGGTAAGAGGACTTCAGAGGAGGGAGGGAGGGAGATCTGAGACCCGCTGCCCACTAGCCACGCCTCTCTCTCTGCGGGCGGGGCGCGCGACGGGGGACGGGGAGGGCTGCTGGGTAGTGTAGTCGTTGGAAGGGTTCCGTGCTAGCAGCATCCAGACTTGCTCTCTGCAGCCACGGCCTCGTGGTCCAGTTTGATGCGGTCCCCGTTGCTCTCCTCGTACGGCAGGCCCTTGTCGTTCAGCAGGATGTTCTCCACCAGGAAGCGGGCCGCCTCGTCCACGTTGATGTTGTCCTGGGGGAGAAGGTCGACAACACGCTCTGTATTACACAAAGGTCCAACGTCAAATGCAATGAGAGCAATTCTTTTTACCGAGCATTTTGAAGATAAAGTACGCCGACAAAGTATGCCCTCGTAATGCTATCAGACGGTTAGCATTCACATGACCGTGACCCCCCTCCCCCGATCGTAATGTTGCCCAGTGACTGACGTTTTCCCCTCCCTTCCGAGGAGTTTGCGTCCTCCTCAGCTGTGGACACGCGACCATGACAGGAGCGTGTGTTGTGTGTGTGTGTTTGTGTGCATGTGTGGTGTGTGAGACAGCGAGAGAGAGAGAGATGGAGAGAAAAAGATGCAGAGAACGGACCTTGAAGAACGCCGGAGAGCTAAACAAAAGCCGGCTCCTCCTTTTGTCTCTCTCCGAGAGCGACGCAAAGCTTTCAATCCTCGCTCCGGAGAGGAGCGTGAATACGAATGAGGCTCCTCAAGGCCTCCGCCCCTGCCGACGTGCTCGCCGTTGGGCTCTCCAGGGAGACGGCCCTCGCCGGGGCACCTTGGGAACCCGGGTCTAGCGTATGACAGGACGGCGCAGGCTTAGCCGGGCATTTCAAACAGAATTGAGTGGGCCTCCGCCACAAGTATGGATTCAAACACTTCAAATCAGGGTTTTTTTCCCCCCCCCCGAGGCCCCTGCGGTCGAGTGAGACAGTCGTGGCTCTGCTCTGTTCTGGCCCCGCAGTGTTGGAATGAACTTCCCACTGACGTCAGGACAGCTTGCCTCGCTGCCCATCTTTCGCCAAAGGCTCCAACCCCACCTCTTCAAGAAGTACTGCCCGGATCCTCCCTCTTAAGTACCGATTGTATTTCGATTTTGCTACTCTTGCAATTTGCCTTCAGAACTGGATTATGCTCTTAGGCTATATTCCGAATCACATACTTCTACTTTTTACAACCAGTACCGTACTGCAGATGCCCATAGAAAGTACGTACTTTGCACACAGAATGCATACAATTGGGACATGCCACTTTGTAATAATATTGCGCCTTGAAATTTGCCCATATCCGTCGCAGTTCATGAAGCGACATTCGTCCACAGCTGTCGCGACTCGGACATGTGACGTAATTTCCACTGTGCAATGGATTGTGGGTCAGAATAGCCAGAAAAGTGTGCTGGCTTGCATACTGCAAAATACGACCAGATGTAGTAGGACATCCTGGTATTTTTGAGTTACTGCACGTGGCATACTATGTATTAGGACATACTACATCCTTTTTTGGCATACTAGTATGGAAGTACTGTAAGCGAATCGGAACGCAGCCTCTGTAACTAGAAAGGAGATACACTTGTGAGTTCTGGTGAGCAGCAGTACACTGACTACATACGTTAAATGCAATTACTGTCAGAAAAAAATAAGTTGCTTTGGATAAAAGCATTTGCTAAATGACTAATGTAATGCAATGCAATGTTCTGGGGTTTGGTGGCACAATAATTGATCATTAACCGCTCTTTCATGTAGATGGGTTAATGTGGGGAGGCAAACCGTCTAAATATGTTTCATAGGGAGAATCGTTACATGAGGAGAATCCTAAAACTGGAGTCAAGAAATCTAAATTGAATTGGTTCCAGGTCCCAATTACAGTATATGAGTCCTGGTTTCTCAGAGGCCCAACCACACACAATCCCCCCCCCCCCGCGCCCTTAGCATGTAGGCTAACCCTAAGCTACAGTAGCTAACCCTAACCCACACGGACACGGTGCTGGGATTAAATAGCAATGGAGTCATGCGCTCAGCCTACTCTCC
>NC_140252.1:18618615-18628615 GCF_949987555.1 Borostomias antarcticus
ATATAAAGCAGTATTTGTTCATGTAACGTGTGTTTGTGTGTCATTTACACTCAAACATCTTTGTCATACAGTGAGTACGCACACACATCACACGGGGTAGGTAGCAATGCTGAAACACAAGCACGCACACACACACACACACACACGCACACACACACACACACACACACACACACGAGTGGCTGGAGCGTCCAACGATCAATTTCTTCTCCTGCTCTTAACACATCTCTCATCCTTCCCCCAAGGGCAGCTGGGAGTGGACCGTGTTACTGATCTGTTCCTCTGCATGTCGTTCTTACTGGGTTCTTTATGTGGGGAAACCCTTGAGAACACGGGGAGAACATGCAAACTCCACACAGAAAGGCCCGGAGACCTTCTTGCTGTGAGGCGACAGTACCAGGTAGGTCTCACCTCCACCCCACACCCCCTCAGGCCAGCTTCTCTGACCCGAACCTCTTCACTTCCTCCGCAGATCACCCCCTGGACACGCGCGTACCGTAGCTGCACGCCCCCTGTCCCTCCACCGCCAAGCAGCAGACTGGCGTTCCGTTCGGCGGGATGAAACCCCCCCTCCCCCGGTACCTGCTCCACCGCCTCGGGGGAAGAGAGAAAAATAATCGCCCCAGGCAGAGGATGACAGGTCCAGACAGAGCTGTGATCATCCCCCTCCCTGCCAAGCCGGCTGATGGATACACAGCCTCCCCTCAGTAGAGCGGCTAGCTACGGAACATTCAAGAAGCCTGACTGTGCGCATAAGATTTATATCAGTTAGATGTCTAGAAATGTCCTCCACATGCTTTGTCATTTCCCCATCTTAGGTCTATATCTAATAAGACCATCACCTCAGACAGCTGTTCACACTGTGAGGGAAGACTGTCCTGAGAACACATGACACACAAACGAGTCAAATATGAAGAAAGAGTGTGGACCGAGTGTTGCTCATCCTACACGAAAATAGGCTACTAAAATACATGACATAGCTACATTCTTTACAGCAGTCATCTCTGTGGAAGAAAGACGCCTTGTGTCACGTCCGAATCAATGTGCATGTGGCAGCGTTTAAAAATGGCCGTCCTAGAACACATCCACAGTAGCAGCATCCGAGCTCGCTGCCGTTGCGCGCTCAAGCCAACCCATGCACTGCTTCCTTCCCATAACCCTCTGCAGCTCAGTTAAAAATAAATAAATAAAACAGAACAAAGATAGTTGTGTGCAGAAGCGTGATGGCTCTTTCTCTCTCTCAGTTTCACTTTGTGATTATTACCGGGTACTTACCAAGCCTCGTACGGGAGGGGGAGCGGTGTTGAGAGTCTCGGTGGGGGTGTGAGAGAGAGTGAGAGGCTCCGTGGGGCCCACAGGCCTGCCAGTAATTGCTCATAATTGAGAGCCTAAATTTAGTGGCTTTGAACCCAGGTGAAGCCACCGGGGGCGTGGCACACTAGGAGGGCTGACGCACTGAAATAAGGCTTTCAATCCCAGGCCTCTTGGTGCTCAGCAAACCAACAGAGAGAGAGAGAGAGAGAGAGAGGGGGGGGGGGAGAGAGAGGGAGAGAGAGAATAAGAGGGAGAGAGAGTGAGGGAGAGAGAGAGAGAGAGAGAGAGAGAGAGGGAGAGAGTAAGAGGGAGAGAGAGAGGGAGAGAGAGAGAAAGGGAGTAAGAAGGAGGGAGGGAGAGAGAATAAGAGGGAGAGAGAGAGAAAGGGAGTAAGAAGGAGGGAGGGAGAGAGAGAGTAAGAGGGAGAGAGAGAGAGAGGGAGAGAGAATAAGAGAGAGAGAGAGGGAGAGAGAGAGAGAGAGAGAGAGGGGGGGAGAGGGGACTAGGAGTAGGAGAGCGCGAGATCAACACAGAGCCAAGGTCGATAATTTCAAAGGTTTCTTCAGGCGTTTTTCTAGGATTTGAATTCGGTTTCTGCAAAGCGCATGCTCGGCTCCGCACAACCTCCTGATGGGGCGTCTCTCGCGTAGGCTATTGAGTGCAAGCAGGTACCACAATAAAATGCCAAATATCGACAGAACAAATGTTCCGATATCTTCCAAAAACGCCGGAGGTTTCGTGAAAAAGCCGCAGAGGGGGGGAGAAAAACAGGCTGATGTCGCTTCGATTTAGCTGCAGCCCGCGCCGAGTGAAAGCGAGAGGTTGAAAAGAGTTTGGCCGAGGCTGCGTTTCTGTCACACATCTCCAGCTCTCTCTCTCTCGCCTCCCCACTGAGCAAAGACACGTCTAAAAGACGTCTTTTAGATGTATTTTTTGTCTTTTTCGGACGTCCAAAGACATCCAATTAGGAGCCAGAATGAAAGTTGTTTTTTAACGTTCAGATATTGAACCTGTTCTGCACGTCCACAGACGTCTTAGAGGGGTCCAAGCCAGACGTGTGAATATTGAGGGGTCCAGCAGACGAACACACGGGGTTCTGGACCCACGGACGTTATTAAGACATGATCTGAACGTCTCCCTGCCGTTGTGTGTTTGCTGGGTAGGAACAAACTGATACAAAAACACACAGTGGCTATACGTGAATGTGTGTTGTCATCAACAAGCACGGCTCTGAAAACACCAAGCTTGTGGATCCAGTTCTGTCGCACGTAGGCTACTGTAGCCTAGGCTACATGTAGGCTAAGCCACTGACTACCACTAGCCTACAGCAAATTGGCTGAGTGTGTTTGCTGGTCGCAATGTGTAGCCTATTAAAACAGAATCTATATGAGATTAAGTTAGGCTACTTAAATTGAGATGGGTAAGGGTTAGGACATTTTAATGATGTCATGCAGACTCAATGACTGAAGGTTATATGTGCCCATAGGCTTCCTTCAGTATACGACTAATCAGTGCCACTCAGATCGCGGGATCAATATCGTTGCTATTGGCGGTGGTGAAAATGGTTCTTAATGATCAATTAAACGGATCATTAACACACACACAGGTTAATATTGTGGCACTGTATGTGCAGAGGTGTTATGCCACCATAGATGAGGTTCAATACAGTTTCTGTCCAGCCCCTGAGACTGTTAGGACTTAAGGCTGAGTCCATAGCATAGCCCTGTTGGCTGGAACAATAGTGAGTCTGAGAGGAACAACAAGAATCATGTGCTGTAACAGAAAAAGACGGTTTGCTAACCTAATAAGCACGGAGCAGTGGATTGTACACTGCTACAGTATAAAACACTGTATAAAACCCCAAGCAAGATGAATGTACACAAGCAGTGCTTAAGAAGGACCTTTCGGTTTGCAAAGTTTATCATCAAAGACCTTTCAAGGGAATATATCTTCAAATGCATCGATATGCATGTTTCGCTAGGGCGGGATGAGGTGTCTATTCCCCAGACAGAGGTGAGGAGGTCTGTTTCTCTTTCTTTGTGGGAGTTGTGTTTATGAGAGAGAGAGAAAGAGAGAGAGAGAGACACACTCCTCTACATCCAGAGCCCTAGCAACGCCGAGTTCCTCCTACGGCAGCGGTCGCGCCGATGTCTTGCGGAGGAGGGTTACCATAGAAACTGTCCAAGCCAGACGCGGCAGTGGCAGCGGAGGAAGTCTCGGCCTCCTGCTGTTCGAAGGAGTCGGGGCGGCGAAAACCTCCGTGCGATGCCCTCCGACGCGGGGGAAGGGCCTCCGCCGTGAACCGTGAACGGCGCGGCTGTTTCATCGCCAGGGGGGGAACAACAGAGAAGGGTACGGGCCGGAGCGAGGCCCCTGAACCCATGACTCCACCAGACACATTCTTCGGGGCATCCCGTGAGCCAGGGTTGCTCACTACGTTTCCAAAGAATGAACAGTGATGCAAAATCCTCTACTCTGATAGGGTAACACTCTCATGGGCTTTGGGCTTTCCTCCCTTCCCCTCTCTCTTTTCCCCACTCCCTCGTCCCCCCCCCCCGTACCATGTGAGGGGCGGCCGTCCTCTCAAAACGTCTAAATCCCTGGCACAAGGCTCTGGCTTTACTTACTACCGCGGTGGTAATCATCCTGTCCTCGGGCCCAGATAAGGGCCGTTATTCCGGGCCAGAGGGGGCGGGCGAGTCCCAGGCTTCACGCTGACTTCCAGCGCGCATCCATCGCGCACTAGGCCCTGATTACTATCATCCCAGTCCCTCCGATGGTAATCATTACGGGAGTGTAAAACACGACGTGTCTGTGACGTCTTTTTACCGCCATGGGGAGGACGAGCCCTCCTCCTCATCTGAGCCATTAAAAGGCTTAATGACGGCACTTCAATGACTTGGAGGGAAGAAAAAAAACTAGCTTTCTCTTCCCTCCAAGTCTTTTGTATCCCTGGGTGTCTCCAGGCCATGCCTCTCTGCAGGCGTGAATGATGAGTCCTGTCGTGTGTGTGTGTGTGTGTGTGTGTGTGTGTGTGTGTGTGTGCGTGTGTTCTACCCCCCCCAGAGCTTATCCGATAGTGATATCTGGGAGTGTGTTTTCTTTCACAGCTTGTCTCTATGAATGATATCAGTGAAAGCAAGGGAGGGTGTGTGTGTGTGTGTGTGTGTGTGCGTGTGTGTGTGTGTGTGTGTGCGTGTGTGTGTGTGTGTGTGCGTGTGTGTGTGTGTGTGTGCGTGCGCGATTCTTATTTATCCTCACAGTTCCTCTGACAGAGTGCTATCCTTCTGCGACAGGCTTCGTCTCCTGGCGGGGCTCCTAGACTACGCGGGGGAGGGAGGGGGGAGGGAGGGGGTGGCGCCTGGACTCTTACGGGCGCCGCCACGCAGGGAATTTACGCCTTCGCCGGTCCCGGCAGGTGACAGACAAGACACACTGGTTGCCTTGGCGATCTCGCTCGCTCAGCACAACGGGCGACGGATCAATCTAAAAAAGGAAGACTTTTAGAAGTTTAAAGAAGACTTTTAGAAGTTTAAAGACTTTTAGAAGTTTAAAAAAAAAAGTCTCCCTCCATCTCTGCCTGCCTGCCTGTCTGTCTGTCTGTCTGTCTGCCTGCCTGCCTGCCTGCCTGCCTGTGTCACATAGTCCTTCTGAGTGGGCTTGTTGGGTTATACAGTAATATTCTCAATTGATTTGGCCAGCCAGATATGGACCGGGAACAAAACCTTCGCACACTTAACCTAGATCTACAATGACACACACACACACACACACACACACACGCGCACACGCACACGCCAATCCCCTGCCTAAGCCACAATCGTACAGACCTTCTACCCACTGAATGGAGCTAATAATTAACGTGTAGGTTCTCAGCTGGATGGCTTATGACAGGCTGTACCCCCTATTCCCTTACAGAGGGGGCACACACACACACACACACACACACACACACACACGTGACCCGTAAGGGAAGACAACACTAAATGTAACCATTCATTGAGAGCCCTGTTTGCAGATGTTATTGCCGTCACTAGTGCCTTTGTTTGAGCCGCTGGTGGAGGCAGATCTACAGTTGGAGGAGAAATGTGGCGTAGAGCTTTGGTCATGACACTGTGTGATACTGGGGAGGGCTTAGGATATGATTCATCCTGCTTCGTGACTGAATTGCAAACAGCCACTCGAGAGCATACGTGTTTAGGCTACATAAGCGTGCACACACGCATATTCTAAACCTGTCATAATACATGAATGTCTTGTGACAGGCACACATACGCGTTACACACACACACACACACACACTTTACTTTCTCTTCCCGTTCGACCTTATACAACAATAAACCTCAAAGCTCTAAAGGTCAACTTTTAGAGAGAGCTTTCAGGAAAGACAGTGAAATCACACAAACGCACACACACAAACGCACACACACACACACACACACACACACACACACACACACATCTGAGGAGGCCATGGTTATAACTGCAATGTACCAGGTCACATTTCATTGTAAAATAGTTTGCTGAGTCACAGGTGTGTGACTGAGCAGTAAAAATGGTTAGGATATTTCTGTCCCTCACTGACAGGACTCTGATGATGAGTGACATAAAAAAAAAAAACATCCACCAGCTGGTACATACGGGTAACAATAGCCTATAGTGTCTGGTTTGACAGAGTGCGTCGGGTAAACCTTCATAATACGGAATATAGGTACAGATCTGACACGGTACTCCGTATAGGCTACACCAGTCACGTGATTTAGGCTACACACATGCACGCCATCCAATTAGCAGACAGTAGAGAAGCTTGAGTCAACATTTGGAGCTTTGACTTCAGAGTCGCGGCTGTGTCAAGTCAACCTGTCGGAATGCACTGGCAGCTGCGAGGTTTGGCGATGCAGGATCTTTCAGACGGAGAGTTGTTCTCGTCATGGGTTCCTTCCTCCTCTCACCCCAGAACATGACCTACATTCCACTGGCCATTACGTGCGCTAATGTGATCACACTGGAAAACAACACAACTCAAACTGGAATGTGATCTCCGTGCTATCGGTTCTTAAAACGGGTACTGGCTAAGTAGGCCTGGGCTGTTTTGATTAAGACACCATAAACCCCGGGGGGGTCAATATTTATAGCGCCAGGGAAGTAGACGCATGGTTTTGGACAAGTGCTGTGAATTGCAAAACACCACTCCTGCACTGTGTCATCATAGGTAAGCAAATGTGGAAGTGGACAGAGATTGCACGGTTTCACTCAGTCTCAACACAATTGTTCCATTGAACCACAATTGACAGATGAAACGCATATGATTATGCTTACCTGCGATATCCCACAGCTGTAACCTCACCAGTGTTTTGCTGTCCCAGTTGATCACTTTGAGCGCAAAGTCAACCCCGATAGTCGCTCTGTAGTGCTGGGAGAATAGTTGGTGCACGTAACGTTTGATAATGCTGGTCTTCCCTACGCCTAACTCGCCTATTACCAGCACTTTAAACAAGTATTCCTTACACTCCGACACCGAGCCCCCAGCCATGGCGTGGAACTCCGATTCGTAGGCTAACAGTGAAAACTTTCTCAAAGTCTTCTAATTCTTTCTTGTCTCTCTCTCTATCTCTCTTTCTCTCTCTCTTTCTCTCTCTCTCTCTCACACACACAGATGGGGCAGTGAGGAGTGTTCGTCTGAACTGAACTCATTGAATGCGAAGCCGCAAGAGAAAGTCCTGTTCCCCCTCCTCCTTCCAGTCAACCACCTGATAAGTCATACGACCCGGAACTGTGTCGAATAAACCATGGAATAAACACCATGCCCCCCCATTATAGTAACAAAACCCCCCTCCCGCCTCTCTCATGCATAATTCATCTCTGGCTTAGTGTAACTTTGCAATTCCTAACAATTGATGCATCAACGCAATTGTAAAAAATCAGGGAGAAATCTTTTCCTCTCTTGCCGTGGACAGTCCAATGCATCCTTATAGCAGCATTACGTAGGAGTATAGACTCATGGAATCAAATGTCGTCTTACTATAAAATGATTTTATTTTACAGATTTGTTCGGCTTGCCAAAAACATGTCGCCTACAGCAGGTCTCATTCTAGCTTTAACAGTGTAAAATAGGTGACTCCCTCAAGTACTTTACATTAAGATTATAATCTTGAAACAACTTGCACCAGTAGACTTAATATAATATGTTGTAATAACATTTACAATATAATACTATTATTACTATATTCATATTTTGTATTTTGGAAATTTCATTCTTATAGAGTAGGCTACTAATGAACTTATATAAATACAAGATCTAAGCAAGATTGAAGCGCATACTGTAATCGCATCACAAGAAGCAACTACATATTGGTTATGTTTACAACTGAATATTTTCAAGAGGATACGGTTGACTTGTAAATGTATCTGAAAAGTTACCCAAATCAACGCAAAAACTTTTTCACAAGCACCTGTAAGACAGTTTCAAAACGTATAAATATTTTTTTTTCACATTCTAAATATATAAACATTTACTGATAATACAAACATACCATCCATGTGAAAAAACAAGAGATGGCTAACAGTATTACAAACTTTGAGAACTTCTCCAGTACAATGACACAGCAACCTCAAAAAACATACAAAATCACACTGTATGAAGAACAGAGCCTCACCTCCTTCTATAAGACAAGCACAGAGGCCATCATGTTAGTTGACGTATGTACATTTGGTAAACAATATTACCGCTGCCTACAATCAAGCCCACATAATCACGAATTCCAGAAGAGGTGTAATCAATCTCCACAGAGAGTGGCTACTGTACACTGAGCAATCACTGATGAAGAACCTGGATGCCACTTTGATTGGCACAAGACTCATATCAAACAGTGTAAATCTTCAATGGAGTTTCCAGTTGAATAAAAGTGGGTTTACAGTAGACATAAGACACACATTCTGTTCTACTGCCTGGACACAATAATAATAATAATAATAATAATTATATTTTTTAATTTTCTGTCAGAGCATTATGTTTGAATAGCAATGAGGTCAGTCAAGAGGATGTAAGCATAGACTATGGTTTCATGTTTGATGTCTTAAGTCTTTGTGGAAAAGGCAAAAAAAAAAAATCCTTTTTAATCCAGCTGTGTCTGCTATACATGTGACCAGGACTGCACATGAACAATGTAGGCCTATCAAGCACGGGGGCAAAGCTGATTGGTCGAGGCAGGCAGTGCATTATGGGGTCTGGTCCCTTCATGTTTATGAGCAATGTGGGCTTCCCTTCATTCACCTCAAACAGTCAAATTCAAATGCAAACAACAATATGAAAACAGTAGCTACAACCCTCAGTGAGGTTCCCAGCTTTGCTTGATCCGTTTGGTGCAAAGACCCCGTTTCCGGCACTTTCCACAGTCTAAGAGTTTTCTGAGGGGTCGGAGGGATTCACAGCCCTTGAAAAAAGTAATCGCTCCTGGACTATTCCAACACTTGTTGTTTTTTCCCCTCCATTATTCATTATACTTTCACCTCGACTCCTCCTTGACATGGAACCTTTCACGTGAAATCCAAGCAAGCGAGTGACAGAGAAACTGTATATTTCGAAGTGAACATGTAACGCCGTAAATAACAAGATGCTTTTAAGATATTTTCTATTGTGCACAATGTATTTATGCGTTTCTGTGTGTGTGTGTGTTTCAAATTTGCGCAAAAGTGTACAAGCTACGTGTGCCGCGTACAGCGCGGCGGCGTGTTGGCATTGGCTGCCCGCCGCGCTCTCACAGCGTGGAGGAGCTCTGCCGGAAGTCCCGGGCGTTGGCGTAGGCCGGGCCGGGAGGGGCGCCGAGGACGGACCGGGAGCCGGGCGAGCCGTGCGCCGACCCGCTGGACCACACCGTGTCCCTGAAGGGGGAGGGCGGAGTCAGAGCCAGGGTGTCCTCCAGGGTCAGCTTGCTCCGCGTCAGGTCCTCCTCCTCCCCGTCGTCGTCGTCCTCCTCCTCCTCCTCCTCCCCGGCGTCGTACATGTAGCTGCGTAGGAGGTCCAGCTCCTCCCCCCCGGCGGCCCCCTCCCCTGGAGGGGTGGCGAGGGTCGGGGGCTGGCCGGCGGGGTCGGTCGCCTCCGCGGCGGCGGTGGTACATCCCGTTGTGCGCGGGGGCGAATAAGAGGGCGGCTCGTCCGAGTGGAACGGTCCGGAGTGGCGGGGGGGCGGGGTCCAGGAAGGAGGGGGGCTCCCTGCCGCCACCGCCTCCTCCTCCGCCAAGTTGTACAGCACCTCGGAGCCGGGTTGATGTGGGGGGTGGCGGGGGCGGCGGGGGGGGTCTGTGCCGGGGCCTGGGGGGGCGACGGGGTGGCAGCTGTGGGGGTCGGGGGCGTTAGTTAGGGGCCGGATGACTGCCGTCTGATTCGAGCCGGCTTCCTGTTTCCTCACATGCACAGACAGTCTGCACCACACATTCCCCCCCCTTGGAGGCGGCCTTGGACCTGGTTCAGACCATGACACAGACTTGCCATTAGAACTACGAACGAGATAAAGACTGCCGTTACTATCCCAGGAAACCGGGAAGGGGGGCACATACCATCAACAACAACAACTACAACAAACAACAGCAGTGCAAATGATGACGTCATACAAAAAGCGTTAAGACTAAGAGGAAGCCGTGCTGAAGTTCATTCACTAGTTGTATTAAGCGTTTACCAACTGGGAGA
>NC_140252.1:18633615-18706115 GCF_949987555.1 Borostomias antarcticus
TTCCCTCCCCCCCGCCCTGCGCTTGAATAAATATCTCACTGAGCTGAAAGTGAGACGTGTCAAGAAACATGTCGAGGGAGAGATTTGGACGCGTTGAGAGGGATTCATCAGTATTCCTGCGCCCTGCCAGCTCAGCTTCTCTAGACGTCACCTTCGCGCGATGCCACTGGACATGGGTGGCAAAGAATGAAATGCACTTATCTTCATCCTCTCTCCGCACAAAAGCCTGGAATCCTTTATTGCCCGGCTGAACATAGACACTCCTGTCAAAGCTTGAAGTAGGCCTTTGAATAATTCAAAAACCCCTTCAAGTTCTCACTCTGCCAAGTGAATAGTGAGCATGTCTCTCCTGATACATTAACTGATTCTGTGGAGGAGCTGAAATTACATTGCGTAAAAAAAAAAAAAACATGCCTCACTTGTGTGTGAATTTGATGGTGGTATTCTCCTGCGCGTTCTACATCCCTATTCCCCAGGGACACATCGGAGGGAATTACAGGGAAAAGCGAAAAGTTTAATCTCCGGCGACAAACGGGTGAAATGTACCTCAGGCCTCACGGAACAAATGGGATTTTTTTTTCCACCTGTCCGCTGAGTGGTGGATGTGGCGGTTGCTCTACAACAGGGACAGAGCAGGTGAGGGAGGGGGGGGGGGGGGGGAGGGAGGGAGGGGGGATTAAACGTGAGAAGTGCTGGGAGAAGGCTGAGAGGATGACAGAGAGAGAGAGAGAGAGAGAGACTTGTCCTCCGGTGAAAGAGCGACAGAGTCGATAAAGGACTGTGAGGTGCAGACCCTCCTCCTGCCTCCCCTGCCCTCTAGACGGAGGTAGGACAGCCATAGCAGGGGTAGCCAGGCCTGGTTAGTTATTATAATAATAATAATAATAATAATTTATTATTATTATTATTATTATTGTTGTTGTTGTTCTTGTTGTTGTTGTTTATATTACTATTATTTATATTTTATATATATATATATATATATATATATATATATATATAAATATAAAATAATACTTTATTACTATTATTTTCATTATTATTATTATTATTTTTTTTTTAAACCCATATTATTGTAATAGTGTTTATTATTGGGTTCAGTAGGGAATGCCGGTATCTCTGGGGGCAGTGTGGGAAGTTGGGTGAGCCTTTCAGAGTCTGTGAGAGAGCGTGAAATAATCAGAAAAAGAAAAATACTTCATGGAAAATATTACATTTTAACAAATGGCAACTAAAATCGAATATTCCATGACTTGGGACAAAAAAAAAGATCAAATCCCCTGACTTTCCATGTCTGGAATAGACTATCCATGAAAAGTCCAGAAATTCCATGACCCGTGGAAACCCTGGATAACGGTTAATTCCGTCTCAATTCAGGGATCAAGTCAATGGATCTAATGCCTTTGAGCCCACTGGGTGTTTTGCTGCATGGTAACATGGGCTGGGAGTATGACAGCTCAGCCCAGAGAGGAGAGCCAGTGGGAGGGAGGGGGTGGGTAGGAGGAGGCCATGGTTAGATTATGGGTCTGGAGAGAGAGAGAGAGAGAGAGAGAGAGAGAGAGAGAGGGGGGGTGCGGGGGTTGAGGACAGGGTCTGGGATGCAGGCTGGAAGTTAGGTCGGCAACCTGTTCAGTCAGGGTGGCGAGATGTCTCCCTCACCCCTCAATCCCACTGACTCGCCTTCCAAATACGGTCAGGTTTTGTTCCGGCGTCAACGGCGCTTCAATTCACACCGGTTGCGTTTCAGGAGCGTTTTGTTTGATATTCTGCCAGGCTGTCAGGGGGCGGGGCCTAACTAAACCCATTTCCTCTACTACTACTTGATGCGTCCCAGCTGCGGCATCCGGCAAAAAAACAGCCCTGCCGTCTATTTCTACGGAGCGCCGCGGATCGCCGGTTCTGGGACGCTTCTGAAACGCGCCGTGTCGCATCTGGTGGGAACATGATCGTTGTCCAGAGCGGCCGCGGTCCACTCCGGCTGCCGTACGGTTAACGGGAAACGCACCAGAACTGGGGTCGGAGGGACGGAGGCGTCACCCACCTGCCAGCTCCTCATCGGGCCACCAGCCCAGGTCACAGGCCTTGCAGGTGAACTCGTCCAGGACGATCTCGTTGTCCTTGCAGGTGGTGCAGATCCAGCAGCAGCTCACCTCGCCCTTCCTGATCACCTGCGCACGCACGCACACACACACACACACACACATGCACAGACACACACACACACGAGCACAGACACACACACACAAACAAACACGCACGCACGCACACACACACAAACAAACACGCACGCACGCACACAAACAAACACACACGCACAAACGCACCCAAACCCCCACACATACACAGATACACAGGCAAAAACACACACACATGCACGCACACACGCACAAACACACAAGCACAAACACGCACAAACACAGGAGCACAGACACACCCACACACACACACATACATACACAGGCACAAACACACACACAAAGAGAGAGGCCAGACATCAACAAACAGGCGTCACAACCTCCAAGTCGACACAATAACAGTTTAATAAAAGTTCCAACCACAAAATACGTTCAATTCAACCCCCAAAAGACGTTAACATTATCACAGGGGGCTTTTGAGTGTTCTTTTCAAACAGCCCGTTGGGGTCTAAGACGCTTTTTCTTTTGATTCACAAAAATAAGACCTGTCGTATTTTTGTATCTTTTGTCCTGTTCCCAGAGCGGTGGTTTGCTGTCTCTCAGAGATATGGAGCAGGGTTTGGAAACGAGGGGAGCCAGCAGCAGGGAGGGGGGAGGCAGACAGAGAGACTGTTCAGACTCCCTCAGGGGAGACCGGCTACAACCGTCCCTGGCTGCACTCACCCAAGGTGTTGCCTCGAGCCACACTTAATAACCCCACGTGTTCCCCCTGTTTCTGTATACGGCTCACCTCACAGTGGGTACAGTAGCTAACTACTCTACTGTAGGTGTTCCACAGAGAACTACTAATAGTATAAAATAAACGTGATTGATTGGGAGAGATTGATAGCAGAGTTAAGAACACACTGTGGTCTCTTTAGTACCGGGCTGTTTCATAAGCCAAGAGTGGGGGCTGCGTCCCAGGACTGTCCAAGCACAGAATGTTCTAGAGACGTACAGTATGTAACCCCAGCAGCCACAGGAGACCTAAGATGAACACGTAATCAAAGCTGATGCTTTCAGTCAAGTTTGGTAGACGGTATCGCACACCTGATCTCCTTTCTTGTCACGTTCCACCCATGTTCGTGTTCCCCGGTGACTGTTTCCCGGTTCCCCTTGTCTGTTCAGGGTTACTTCACTCCCTGCCCTTGTGTCTGTGTGATTGCCTCTCTCTCTCTCTCTCTCTCTCTCTCTCTCTCTCTCTCTCTCTCTCTCTCTCGTCCTCGGACGAGCCCTCCATCAGCGTTTCCCGATCCTCCGTACGTCTGGCTAGCTTGCCGGTACTTTCCGCCTCTGCGTCTTTCTTCAGTACGTCCACGTAAGTTAGTGTGTGACGCCCTCGTGACCGACGCCCGTGTGACGGCTCCCACAGCACCGGTTTGCTGGCTGGCAGCTCCAGGTGTCTCTGGCAGTGAGCCTCATTCTCCTGGCTGCTATTTCCTCACTCATCCTTGGTGCCCCACCTCTCCCCCCACCTCCCCTACCTGTCCACCTCTCCCCCCACCTCCCCTACCTGTCCACCTCTCCCCTCACCTCCCCTACCTGTCCACCTCTCCCCCCACCTCCCCTACCTGTCCACCTCTCCCCCACCTCCCCTACCTGTCCACCTCTCCCCCCACCTCCCCTACCTGTCCACCTCTCCCCCCACCTCCCCTACCTGTCCACCTCTCCCCCCACCTCCCCTACCTGTCCACCTCTCCCCCCACCTCCCCTACCAGTCCACCTCTCCCCCCACCTCCCCTACCTGTCCACCTCTCCCCCCCACCTCCCCTACCTGTCCACCTCTCCCCCCACCTCCCCTACCTGTCCACCTCTCCCCCCACCTCCCCTACCTGTCCACCTCTCCCCCCACCTCCCCTACCTGTCCACCTCTCCCCCCACCTCCCCTACCTGTCCACCTCTCCCCCCACCTCCCCTACCTGTCCACCTCTCCCCCCACCTCCCCTACCTGTCCACCTCTCCCCCCACCCCCCCTACCTGTCCACCTCTCCCCCCACCTCCCCTACCTGTCCACCTCTCCCCCCACCTCCCCTACCTGTCCACCTCTCCCCCCACCTCCCCTACCTGTCCACCTCTCCCCCCACCTCCCCTACCTGTCCACCTCTCCCCCCACCTCCCCTACCTGTCCACCTCTCCCCCCACCTCCCCTACCTGTCCACCTCTCCCCCCACCTCCCCTACCTGTCCACCTCTCCCCCCACCTCCCCTATCTGTCCACCTCTCCCCCCACCTCCCCTACCTGAACACCTCTCCCCCCACCTCCCCTACCTGTCCATCTCTCCCCCCACCTCCCCTACCTGTCCACCTCTCCCCCCACCTCCCCTACCTGTCCACCTCTCCCCCCACCTCCCCTACCTGTCCATCTCTCCCCCCACCTCCCTACCTGTCCACCTCTCCCCCCACCTCCCCTACCTGTCCACCTCTCCCCCCACCCCCCCTACCTGTCCACCTCTCCCCCCACCTCCCCTACCTGTCCACCTCTCCCCCCACCTCCCCTACCTGTCCACCTCTCCCCCCACCTCCCCTACCTGTCCACCTCTCCCCCCACCTCCCCTACCTGTCCACCTCTCCCCCTCCCTCTCCTACCTCTCCACCTCTCCCCCCACCTCCCCTACCTGTCCACCTCTCCCCCCACCTCCCCTACCTGTCCACCTCTCCCCCCACCTCCCCTACCTGTCCACCTCTCCCCCCCACCTCCCCTACCTGTCCACCTCTCCCCCCACCTCCCCTACCTGTCCACCTCTCCCCCCACCTCCCCTACCTGTCCACCTCTCCCCCCACCTCCCCTACCTGTCCACCTCTCCCCCCACCTCCCCTACCTGTCCACCTCTCCCCCCACCTCCCCTACCTGTCCACCCCTCCCCCCACCTCCCCTACCTGTCCACCTCTCCCCCCACCTCCCCTACCTGTCCACCTCTCCCCCTCCCTCTCCTACCTCTCCACCTCTCCCCCCACCTCCCCTACCTGTCCACCTCTCCCCCCACCTCCCCTACCTGTCCACCTCTCCCCCCACCTCCCCTACCTGTCCACCTCTCCCCCCACCCCCCCTACCTGTCCACCTCTCCCCCCACCTCCCCTACCTGTCCACCTCTCCCCCCACCTCCCCTACCTGTCCACCTCTCCCCCCACCTCCCCTACCTGAACACCTCTCCCCCCACCTCCCCTACCTGTCCATCTCTCCCCCCACCTCCCCTACCTGTCCACCTCTCCCCCCACCTCCCCTACCTGTCCACCTCTCCCCCCACCTCCCCTACCAGTCCACCTCTCCCCCCACCTCCCCTACCTGTCCATCTCTCCCCCCACCTCCCCTACCTGAACACCTCTCCCCCCACCTCCCCTACCTGTCCACCCCTCCCCCCACCTCCCCTACCTGTCCACCTCTCCCCCCACCTCCCCTACCTGTCCACCTCTCCCCCCACCTCCCCTACCTGTCCACCCCTCCCCCCACCTCCCCTACCTGTCCACCTCTCCCCCCACCTCCCCTACCAGTCCACCTCTCCCCCTACCTCCCCTACCAGTCCACCTCTCCCCCAACCTCCCCTATCTGTCCACCTCTCCCCCCACCTCCCCTACCTGTCCACCTCTCCCCCCACCTCCCCTACCTGTCCACCTCTCCCCCCACCTCCCCTACCTGTCCACCTCTCCCCCCACCTCCCCTACCTGTCCACCTCTCCCCCCACCCCCCCTACCTGTCCATCGACTTGATTAGTCTCACCTGCACCTCCTTCCCTCGTTAGGCCCCTCTTGCTTTATATTCCAGCCTTGATCCTGTGTTCCCCTGTTATTTATTTTTTTAACGATTTTTCATGTACCTTTCCAGTTTTTTATGTACCTTTCCATGTTTTTCATGTACCTTTTCAAGTTTTTCATGTACCTTTTGAATTTGATTTTGATAAAACCCCGTTGAACCCGCTCTGCCGGCCTCCATCGCCACATGTCCGGGTTCGACTCCTGCCCTACGTCGATAATGGGGGCCCAATAACGCGTTCTTAATAATAACCATGAGGGAGTACGGTGTTAAGAGGTTTAACATCGTCACACCTCCCCCCCCCTCCCTTCCACCCCCTATGAAACAAAAATATATTGCGAGATATTGGAAAATATAATGTAATATATCAAACAATACATTTCCATATATAGGAAACTAGTGGACTAGTGGTTATATTTTCCAATATACTGCAATATATATATATATTTATACACAGTATATATATATATATATATGAAAAGAGACAATTCCTTATGTATTATTCAATATATTATGTACAGTATGTATCATATATTATTCTGTATATTTCCTCCATATATTTTACATACTATAATATATTGACAGCTAATACATAGGGGAATATATTTTCTTTGCGTAAGGGGCAGCGGTCCAGGTTTGGCGTTTCCAGGAAGGGAAGGGGTACCTTGATCTGCCCCGGGGAGCAGGGCTGGCTGCAGACGGAGCGCACCACCACGCTGCCGTTCATCCACAGCTTGTAGTCGTCGATGGTCAGGACGCCCTCGTGCCACGAGCCCACGTTCAGGTAGTCGTAGCGGTCGTCGCCCACGTTCTGGAGGTTCATGATGTCATACCTGCGGGGCGTGGGTGGGGTGGGGTGGGGGGTGGGGGGGGTGGAGGGTGGGGGGTGGGGGGGGGTGGAGGGTGGGAGAGAGAGAGAAGAGGGAGGTGAAAGAAAGGATCAACAACAGGCAAAGGGAGTAGGAGAGCATGAAAGGAAGGAAGGCGGGGTGAGGAGAGAGAGAGAGGGAGCGAGAGAGGAAGAGAGAGGGAGCGAGAGGGAGCGAGAGAGAGGAAGAGAGAGGGAGGTTTAAGGGGGATAAAGAGGAGAGGAAAAGGACAGCAGGGGTCGGTGAGTGACAGGTAATTTAATGATAAAGATTCCCCCCCGGCTTAGCAGTCCCCCGTTTATCCGAGATCAGTTTTCAGTGGCTTACAGCCGCATACAGCTTCACATCCACCGAGGCAATTTCAGACAGGACCACTGACCAGGGGAAGGCCATCGCTGTGTCCCATGTGGGCATTGAACCAGGATCTGCTGTGATTATCAGCCTGCCTCTACCTGACCGCCCCCCCCCCCCACACATGCTGAGGGGAGGCTTGCTGACTGGGATGTGATACCAGCCCCCCCCACTCAGGGACTGCGGATAAGTGGAAATGACTGGTGCATCGGGCTGACACACTAAATCGGTTCCAGTCGCAGCCCATTACAAGTGTGTGTGTGTTCGTGTGTGTGTGTGTCGCAGCCCATTACAAGTGTGTGTGTGTGTGTGTGTCGCAGCCTATTACAAGTGTGTGTGTGTGTGTGTGTGTCGCAGCCTATTACAAGTGTGTGTATGTGTGTGTCTCACAGAAATAGAAAACTGTTTCTGTAGCTCTGATAGTCACCCCACATAAAATCATCGCGCTAACAGGTCCCCATAAAATCCCCTCCCTGCCCCCCTCACCTGCCGGGGGTGTCTCCGTTCTGGTCGAAGTACACCTCCTCCCCGGACACCCCCCTGAAGGAGGTCTGGAGCAGGTAGTCCAGCAGCTTGCTGCCGTCGATGGGGTCCATGGCGGGGCAGAGGCCCGGCTGCCCGGGGCACAGCTCGCTGTGCATGTCGTGGAGGCCGTGCGCCATGGCGTAGATGGCGTTGATGACGAAGCCCATCTTGCTGTCCTGGACGTAGTTCTCGTGCAGACTCTCGTAGCCTGAGGAGGACGGGAGGAGGGGGGGGGGGGGGGGGGTCGTGAGAAATGGGGCTTTGTTGATGTTGAGGTCCGGGGGTGGCAGCCATTTACTTTGCGTCTACTGGACCGGTAGCCATGGTCTAAATGAGCCGCAAGAGGATATTGTGCTGCAAGAAAATCTCCTCCCCTACCCCATGGAGCCTATAAAGTGATGTTAAGGAAATATAAAACAGCAGTCTGACTCTTTTCTTTCTCTTTTGCAGCACAATATAATTGGCGTATCAAACACACAGCGTGGCGCATACAGACTGTGGTCACCATGCTGTTCAAAAAGCAGTGCTGTTCAGGCAGAAATAAGCTCTGTGGTGATGGAACGGCGCTTCGCTTATCCGAGGTGTTTCTGAGGCTCAGCATGGGAGACCGCAGGGAAAAAGGGTCATTTTATTTTGACACTGTTCAAATTACATTCGACCTTACTGGATCTCTGTAGCTAATAAATAATAGTTTTTCGGATCCGGTCCACACATACCCACAGTTTCGTTACACGTTTTAAATTGTGCTTTTTTTTCCCGTCGGACTTCTTCGATAGCAGGGTTGAGGTGAGGAGAAGGGACAGTCTGACTAGACTATCACAGGCCGTTGTGCGACACTAAAGGGGGTTGGAGAACAAGTTTGTGTTTGTGACTCGTTCCTGCCTCTGTGCTTTTCCATGTCCAACACAACAACAAGCCCCAAGAGAGCCCACAGTTTGACTGGCACGACCCTACCTCGGGTTACAACACAAAGCAGCTCGTTTGGACCGGTGGATTTTCCCTGGACAGAGTCCAGTGGTTGAAGGCAGACATCAAGGAGGGGAGGGGGGGGGGGGAGGGGGGGGCTTGGTTATCAGCTGAGCTTCAGTCAAACTCTACCAGGACTGGGGTGCTTACTCGGTGCAAGTGCAGCTAACGCTTCATCAAATAATTATTTCTCTTTTTTTTCCCCAATCTGGACTTGAAATAACACACATACCGTGGGGGTCTTTAAGAAAAAACAACAACAAGAAAGATTGGGAAAAAAAACAGCCAACTAGAAGTAGCTAACTTCTTTGCTACTGTGCAACTACGCTTTAAATAATGCTACTGTGAAATATCACAATCTATTTCATGTGATTTCAGAGTATCGTAGATCATCCAGCGTGACAAACGTCTCATTTTGAGATGAACATACGGTAAGCCAGGCACAAACACAGACCATACTTGATTTACACTATCGTGTCTATTCAGTGGGTGAAAGTGATGCTTTTTGAGCATCATTTCATGCGACAGTTGGAATAACTGCCCTCATCTTTGAGATTGATCGATTGTGATTTTAGTCAGAAATCTGAGTAGGGCAGCTGGGTGGGGTAACAGCTCCATTTACCTAGATCAACTTTTATTGGCAAGCAGAGGGAATATCAGGAAAAAAGAAAAGGTAGACAACATATCATTGATTCATATTATATTAATATATTATATCTCATTGAAACACACTTTTGTTTGAATGAGATCATAGACACTAATACAGTATGTGAATATAGGGCAGGGCAAGGACAAGGAGGCGGGCCGGCTCACTAAGGTGATCAAAAAAGCCGGCTCGATCCTCGGTCTGCAGTTGGACTCACTGGTGGAGGTGGCTGAGAGGAGGACCCTGAAGAAGGTTATATCAATCATGGACAACCCACAGCACCCACTACACCAGTCACTGATGGCACACAGGAGCACTCTCACTTTCAGTAACAGACTCACCACCATGCACTGCAGAACAGAACGCTCGAGGAAGTCCTTCCTCCCAACAGCCATTAATCTATTCAACTCCACACAATCTGGGCGTGGCCACAGGGATTGCACTTATTAATAACGCACCATTATGACACTATGGCTTTTAACTGGAGATCACTTGGTGTACAACACATCCATTGTTTTTAACAACGTACATGTCTGATGTTTTTGGTCTGTCCTTATCTTGTATGTTTCTATATGTGTATTGTTGTCTTGTGTTGTTTTTATGGCTGTTTTATGAGCTACGTGGCATTTTAATTTCCTTCGGGATAAATAAAGTGAATCAAATCAAATCAAATCAAATATAGGCCCATTATTGTAAGATCATTTTATGAACCTCATGTTTTTGGCGAACAATAATTCAGCTTCATTTCTGTCCTCCACCCATGACAACCTTGTCTGTTACTTAAACAGGAAGCTGGTCTTTGTAGTTTTATTTTGTTGTTGTTCTTACCGGAACAGACTTTCTTGTAGTTCAGGTTCTCCTGCAGGTGACCCGGCAGGCGGCACTGGAAGCGGTACTGCCAGAACTCGGCGAACCACGGGTTCCGGGTATTGGTGTCCAGACGCAGCTTCAGGAAGTAGTCGTCGAACGACTTCACTTCCGCCGACTGGAGCTTCATGGTGATGCCGCCTTCCGCCTCCTGCTCGTAACCCTCTACCACCTCGTCACGGTCCGCCCATCCGTCACTGGGGGGAGAGAGGGGAGAGAGACAGAGGAGGGGTGAGATAGAGAGAGAGATAGAGAGAGAGACAGAGGAGTGAGAAAGATAGTAATACTGAGAGAAATACGAAAGGTAACAGGAGAAGAAAGAACGTCGGAGTGATAAAAAGAAGTGAGAAGATACACAGAACTGTAGACAGAGATGATGAGTGTGCCATTATTCTGACCCATCCAATGTATTTCATTCTTGGATAAGGACGGTGTGACGTCTTGCGTGAAGGCCGTCACAATTACATCAGTCATGGCAGCATATTTCATCTCCTCGACTGCCAAGTAAAACTTGACTATTCAACAACGAAGAAAGCATCCTTTCGAAGGCATCTAGGAAACCATCAGCGTTTCAAATGAGGGTGTGGCCTACTGGCGAGTAAGAGCTGTTTATTGTATTGTACTATCAGTTTGAAATGACACCACAAACTCAGTACCATAACCAAGCAACTAGGGGTGAAAATTAACTTTTTGGCTCACGGTGAGTCACCTGCCAAGGGGACTGTAGATGAAAAAATCTACCGAGTCAAATCTGCCAAGTATATTTTTTTCCAGATAGCCTTCTGAAATCTAGTCGGCAATTGGACATTTTACCTGCATTTGGCCGGTGGCAGGTGTTAATTTTCAGCCCTGCAAGCAACGGTCAAAAGCAACGAGCTTCTGTAGGCAGAACAGGCTAGTTACTGCATGTGTGCTCTTAACTGCTGCTTTGACTGAAAGGATATCCTTTCAGATTAAACGTCGGGGAAGGACGTGGACAAAGAAGACACATGTTGGAGTGGGTCACGTGGCGTGTCAATCCCAATAATCAGATTCAACCGCAAATGCCCCCCCCCCCCCCGCCCCCCCAAGCTCTTTAGGCTAATGGCGGTGGCCTTTTCCCCAGCGCCTTGGTCATTTTAGCTTGAGCCATTTCGCCATTGAGCTTCAGCGGCGGCTAGGGGCTTATCCTAAAATTCCTCCATCGAGCTGCCGTCCCCGCGTCCGGACGGACGCCGCAGGAGGATAAAAACAAAGACAGAGCCTTAGTTTTAATTGCCGGCTTTACAACATTTCACCGGCGTCTGACAGACTTTTTTCTTTTTTCGCCTTCCACACCTGACAAGTCGGGCTCGTTTGGAACGCGCAGCCTGCAGACCCTTAGCGGGACGCAGAATAAAGACGACAGGAGGCCGACATGGAAAATAAATAAAGCTTCTTCGCTAAGCTGTGTTCTTCTCTGCTCTGGTTAGTCCGAGTCCATGTTGGTGTCGCTGTGGTGTAGCTATTCTTGCGCTCTCTCTCTCTCTCTCTCTCTCTCTCTCTCTCTCTCTCTCTCTCTCTCTCTCTCTCTCTCCATCTCCTTGCCATGCTGCCGTACCTGTGCTATTGACAGCTACCCACCAATTAGGGAGTGAGTCACCCAGGACCCAATTACAGGTTGGGGGATATTCTGTGTGATGGACACATGGGTGTTTGTGTGTGTGTGTGTATGTGTGTGTGTCTGTGTATGCGTGCATATGTGCGTGCATGTGTGTGTGTGTGTGTGCGTGTGAGTGTTTATGTGGTCCCCCATGCCTACCACCTCTCACACATGGCCAGTCTAGAGCGTGTTCTGGGTATAAACCATGTTTGAAGCGGTTCATTTCAATACAGCCCCATGGTAAAACTGGGCAGAGGCGTGGAGAACAGCCTGCCAGGCTCCAGAGATAACAGTCTGTCAGGCTCCAGAGAGATAACAGCCTACCAGGCTCCAGAGATAACAGCCTGCCAGGCTCCAGAGAGATCAGCCTGCCAGGCTCCAGAGAGATCAGTCTGCCAGGCTCCAGAGAGAACAGCCTGCCAGGCTCCAGAGAGAACAGCCTGCCAGGCTCCAGAGAGAACAGCCTGCCAGGCTCCAGAGAGATCAGCCTGCCAGGCTCCAGAGAGAACAGCCTGCCAGGCTCCAGAGATAACAGCCTGCCAGGCTCCAGAGAGATCAGCCTGCCAGGCTCCAGAGAGATCAGCCTGCCAGGCTCCAGAGAGAACAGCCTGCCAGGCTCCAGAGAGATCAGCCTGCCAGGCTCCAGAGAGATCAGCCTGCCAGGCTCCAGAGAGAACAGCCTGCCAGGCTCCAGAGATAACAGCCTGCCAGGCTCCAGAGAGATCGGACTGGCAAGGGAGACTTGCTGCGGAGAGCGCTTATTCCAAACTGGGATACATAATGCATGAGGTGTTGCCAAGGTAGACACACAAAACTGCTTCGGCGTCAGCGTTCGCAACACCCACCCCTCCCCTCTCCCCATCTGTGCTGCACACCTCCATCGGATGGCTTGTCAAAACAAGTGCACCGTTGGAGGGCAGCCAAACAAGTGATGTATACAGTAGCCACACTCATGTATCATGGATGTTGCCGACGGTGACCTTCATCCAACATTCATCAGCAGAGGCCACAAGGGTGAGGGTGAGGACAAGCCCAGTGACAGACCCTTGATCACACCCGCTACACTGTGGGTTAGGCCCCCCGGACACGGTACCACAGTCTGTCGGAACGCGGATAGAAAAGTGTCCGCCCTGACATTGGGAGGTTAGAGGTTCGATCCCCGGCCGAGTCATACCATAAAAAATGGTACCCAATGCCTCCTTGCTTGGCACTCAGCGCTAAGGGTGGGAATGTCCCTGTAACATACTAGCGTCATGTCCAGGGGGTGTACTTCTACATCAGGCTGCCTCACACTAAGGAATCAGGAGATAGGCTCCTGCCCTATGGGCCACTATAGGCAAGGCAAGTTGATCTGTATAGCACATTTCAACAACAAGGCAATTCAAAGTGCTTTACATGAGACATTAAAGCATCAAGACAAAGTGCAAGAAACACAAAAAAGGTAATAAAACGAAATGTAAAAATTTAAAACAAAATACAGGAATAAAAGTTACCGTGCAGTGTATGAATGAATAATTATTTGATTTAATAAAAAGGGGCGGCAAAAAGAAAAGTCTTCAGTCTTGATTTAAAAGAACTGAGAGTCGCAGCAGAGCCTCCAGAACCATTTTTCTCTCGCTAATCACTTGTAGATCTATGAGGACGGTCTAGTTCCTGTGTGACTGAACACGTTTGTGTATTTCAACCCCCACCCCCCTCCCCCCCCCAGGAATGGATTGACAGTTTCCTCAAAAGCGGGGAAGCAATAGGAGGTTCGTTAAGGGTTCCAGTTGAACAGAGCCGACAAGAATGAATTACCGGTTCTGCCAAAATCTCTTTCCTCCGTCCTCCCCTCCATCCCTTCCTTCCTTCGCCCTCTCTTCCTCCCTCTGTCTCTCTCTCCCTCCATCCCTAACACCTCCACCTGTCTCTTCTCTTCCTCCGTCTCCTTTGCTCTCTTTCTCTCGCTCTCTCTCCCTCTCTCTCCAGCTGTCTTTCATTCTCGCCCCCCTGTGCCCTTGTGAACCGTTCTTCCAACCTCGCCCCCTCTTCTCACTCTCTTCTCTCTTCCTCTTCTCTCTTTCTCTCTCTCTCTCTCTCTCTCTCTCGGGTCCAGTTCATTTTGTATGAGGGGGTGTGGCGGTGTGATAGCTACACTGCGCCGGGCTTCTCTCGAGGCTGCGCAGACGGCCTGGGCCAAGCTGTGATCCATGAAGAGCCCATCCACCAGTCTTTACTTATTCATCACGCCCCAGTTTCATAGAGGGCTAACCCCCCACCCCCGCCCCCCTCCCTCCCTCCCCCTCCGTCGACGGGGACCAGATTTCAGCGAGCTGCTGCACGGTACCTACCTGCTATTAACGCTCCTCTCATTTGTTATATATGAGAGTATAACAGAACGTCTTCTCTGGTGTGTGTGTGTATAGTGTGTGTGTGTATTTGTGTGTGTGTGTGCGTGCACATTTGTAGGAAGAAGGAAGGAAGAAAGCCAGAAAGGCGACGGGATTGGTGGGGAGGAAGCTGTTTGCGCCTCAGCATGTCCTGATCTAACAATGACACCCAGATGCCTGCCCAGCACGCCGCTGCCTGTCCTATCACTTCAATGTCATTCACCAGTCCTTCGCAAAAAAACAACAACTCGCAACAACATCAACCGAGCAGAGATTTGAGTTGAGATGTCCTTGGCGATGGCTTGCCGCGTTCAATTAAAGTCAGCGGTACATTATGAATATTTGTTTTCCTGCCCGTTGTAATGAAACGTAAACAGTCGGATGTTTTCTTGTGTAACGGCGATTATCTGGATCCCTGGCGACTGCGACTGCCTGACTGAATAGCTGACTGACGGATCTCCACTGAGAAGCACTGGAGTCTCTTATTAAACAAAACAAAATCTCCATGGCGACTGTAACGTTAGCAACATGCTAACTTGAGAGAATAAAATCGACGCCCCCCCCCCCTTCCCCCTCCCCCCAGGAAATCCTACTGCCAACACTTCTGATGCTGTGTTCACACTGGGCGCGAGTTTACATAGAAAGTCAATACAATTCACGCGGCGGGCAGCACGGGCAGCGCGAATCGCCGAACTCGGCAGTGCGGCGGCCAGGATTCGCCACACGGCGACATTCGCAAAAGTTTTTTTTTTTTTTAACTTTCTGCAGCGGATTCGCCGCGCCCGGTATGAACGCAGCATAAGAGGTCTCACACCACTGTCCATCTGTGTTCTTGAGATACGGCCTGATAATCTCAGAGGGTCAAAAGGTAGCAAAATGGCGGAAAGGAGGGAGAAAGCTAGAGATAGGGGGCGACACGGTTGTCTTTTCTCTAAGTCCTTATCCCCATGACTAATTTATTGACGGCTAATGTGTTTGAAATGGAACTCTAATGAAAGAAAGATGTTTCTGGAAGGTGAGCTCGACCACTTAAGAGCTAGCGAAGCGCACGGACACCAAAACGCGAACGCACACAGAAGCGCAGGCTTGCCCTGTCAGGCGCGTGGGATCAGGCTGCGCATTCCCCAGGCGGGGGGAAAATGGAGGCTTAGAGATATGTTGACATGGATGAGATTCGTCTTCAGTCACAGCCCTCCCTGTCACTGAGGATGAATATAATCTCTATTGTGGTAACGAAGCCCCCCCCCCCCCCCCCCTCCTCCGGGCCTTACCACAACGGCCTACTTCACCGAAGAGTCGAAGACTTTCCTGGCAAGGCTTGGAGGTGTGGGATGTCTGACAAACAGGAAATTAGCGGTAGAAGGGGCTTAGCTAAAGGTGAGAAATCCTCGGCTAAAAAGGCGATGAATCCCTCTAAGCACCCAAATAGGTGCTCATTCGAAACAATCCACACTGTTATCACAGATTACCGAGGCGAGACCAATTACAGAGGAAATGCTATGCAATTAGTGCACTACAAATACTCTTACAAGAGGGTCTGTCTGCGTTTCCACAAAGGAGTGGCGCTTATTTTGCTTAGTCTGAGCTTAGTCTCGCTCAGCCCACCAGCACTTTGGTTGACTGCTGTCATTTTAAATGCGCTTTATGAATAAAATGTGCCTTTCCTTGCCTTGTTTGACCCTCTGGCAATTCCAGATACCAGGTGTTGACTGCGCCGGCCACGACACCAAAGCTGTGGAGACCGCAGCTAATTCATATTCATTCGCACTTTTATACAGCCACAGATAATGAATCTGCACATTCGGTCCTGACTGGGGAGTCGAGAATCAGAAAGTGTGAATAGGTCGAACTCTTCATCCGTTTCTTCCACTCCGGGGGCAATGACGATGGAGGATACAGTAAGTGCTCCAGGAAAAGCAGGATGCAGCTAAGTGTCTCGCAGCTCTCCCACAGTGGTTCCCTAAACGTCTCATGTATTTAAGCTGGGAGGGAAAACCCCCAAGCAAAACAAAAACTAACAGAAGACACGATAATGTAGTGAAATATGTAACGCGCCAATTCAGAGTCACAGATTTGCCTGTCAAAAGAACTCCATCTGCACCACAAAAGGACTGTGGGGATGTATCACCAGTGAGCCTGGCCCACCATGGAATCCCAAAGTCCAATTTATATCTGGATCAAACCGCCCTTGAGAAGCAACGGAGCGCTGATGCGAGGGAATAGGCATTCATACGAATGGAGAGGGGGACCGAACTCTGAACAGAAATGAACGTTACAAGTGGAAAAGGAGCTTATGTAAATGTGTCCGGTAATAACAGCATTGAGGCGGCATTAGAGGGAGAGAGGAGCTATGTGGTGGTGTTAATTAACAGGGGGCTGGTGTATTTGCTATCACACTGGCGTTTTAATGTGTGTGTGTGTGTGGGGGGGGGGGGGGGCGGGGGATAATGGCAATGATGATGACTAAAGGTATAGATGTGCACCTATAATTACTTTTTTAGGGGAGGGAATAACCTGCTTCCTTTTTTCACATTTTCATGAATACACATTTTCATGAATAGCCATTTCTATGCGTCACCCGTCACTGATGAATTCTGTGTCTAAATTGAACATACTGCACATAAAATGTAATGTGATATTGGTAATTTGTGTGAATATTTTTTCCGGTTTTTTTTGCTTGCTAATGGCTTTTTTGTTATTGGCTTTTTTATTTTCCTGTGTGCTTGTGAGAGTGTCATCAGTGGAATTCCCTATTAGGCAAAGACAATACACAAGACTCTGCTGTAGTTGTGTTGTGATGCTTAAATGTGTGCTGTCTTTAACTGCCCTGCGTGTTGGCTGATGTGTTTGCTGCTGTTGTATGATAGAAGAGTTTGTGGTGGTGATGCTTCCATGTATGCTGTCTTTAACTGTCTTTTTAACTGTCTTGCATGTTTACTGATACTTTGCTGCTGCTGTATGTCTGTGCTGGTGATTGCTCGTTATAGTGTTGCATGTTGCGCACCTGCATGCGTGTGTGTTTGTGCGTGCGTGTGTGCATGTGCCGTGCGTGTGTGTGTCTGCTTGTATTCCTCAACCAGAACACATACATTTGTCTCTGCATCCTGCACACCCTCTCTCCATACACACACACACACGCACGCACGCACACACACACACACACACACACACACACACACACACACACACACACACACACACACACACACACACTATCTATCTATTTAGCTACAGCATGGGTTCCCAAACTCACAGTGACACACCCACGCCCCCCAACCCCCCAAATTTGTCCATTATGCAAGGCAGTGTTAGCTAGCCCATAACGTTACACAGCCAAGTTAGCTCGGTGGCACCTGTTGCTAATTAACGTTTTTGCACAATACATTCATGCCTGCGGGGGGAGGCTCTCTGCACTATCCACACATTTAGTACACATCTCTCCCATTATTTATTTAGATCTTCTGACCTTTAAAATCATGTTTCATTCATAAAAACCATAGACAATTAAAAAATAAAAAACAGGTTTTTCCTTCTTTTTTTTTCTGACCATCCCTCTGCGCCTCCCCTGAATTTCTTTGGGGCCCCCCAGGGGAGTTTGGGAATGCCTGAGCTACAGTATCTATCTATCTATCTATCTATCTATCTATCTATCTATCTATCTATCTATCTATCTATCTATCTATCTATCTATCTATCTATCTATCTATCTATCTATCTATCTATCTATCTATTTATCTCCAAACAAGAACAAAAACAACCTCATAAAAGGGGGCACTCTACAAGTCTACTGTACAACCCATTCTCTTACCAAGCTACTGCCTCAATCAATCACCTTTCACAATCTCATTGCACTTTCAGTTATTGGACAGCAATTTGATATTGATAAGCCATGCTCATTAGATGGAGGTTTATTATATTGTGAATCACTCCATCTAAGCAACATGGCTAATCAATATCAAACTGCTGTCCAATAACTGAAACAAGCAATGAGATTAGATCCAGAATTACAAAAACCCATCAGGCAGAACTGGGAGACTCTCACAGTAATAACCATCCAAGCAGTGGCCATGCTCAAAGACGGGGAACACACAGTAAAATAGAGGCCAATAATACAAATGTAAAAAAGTATTACAACTGACACAGCACATTAGAATTCGTCTATTTCCTCATCTATTTTTCAGGCCCAAGCCTGGGCTCAGAATGTTATCGAAAAAATCATGCAGCAAGTAATTTCCATCCATTCAGCATTCATCATTGATTCCTGCTCCCATCTGAAAAGCCCTGAGCTCTGAGTTTTCACTCTCTATGCTCTATGCTGTCCAAACAGCAATACACTCATAACGTTTGGTTTCCAGAGAGAAATACTCGTATTCTGGAGGGAAACATTCCATGGCCCAATGACCGGCCCATTCAATTTTAAGGTTGATTCAAGAACCTAAAAGGCAGAGCCAATATTGACATTTTTCCTCAAAGTATTTTCCCCCCAAAATTCTAGTTTGAGAAAGTAAACACGACATCGGTTGCCACAGATGTAACTTTTTGGAGGAAATAAAGAGACATTTCAGTGTCAGCCGGTTTGTGACTTTTAATGCCATATAGGATTGCGTCAGGCTAGAGTGAACACAGACAGAACAGAGAGAGAGAGAGAGAGAGAGAGAGGGAGAGAAAGAGAGAAGGGGGGAGAGATTGAGAGAGGGAGAGAGAGAGAGGGAGAGAGAGAGAGAGGGGGGAGAGATTGAGAGAGGATGAGAAAGATTGAGAGAGGGAGAGATTGAGAGAGGGAGAAAGAGAGAGAGAGGGGGGGATTGAGAGAGGGACAGAGAGATTGAGAGAGGGAGAGAGATAAAGGGGGGGATTGAGAGAGGGAGAGAGAGATTGAGAGAGGGAGAGAGAGAGGGAGAGAGAGAGAGAGAGAGAGGGAGAGAGAGAGGGAGAGAGAGAGAGAGGGGGGGCGATTGAGAGAGGGAGAGAGAGGTTGAGAGAGGGAGAGAGAGAGAGAGAGAGAGGGAGAGAGAGAGAGAGAGGGAAAGGGGAGGAAAAGGAGGCAGTATGTCAGAGAAGGTAGAGAGAGATGAAGCGAAACCATGGAGACAATCTGCAACAGTCTGCTTCCTTTCCTTCTGTTACCCGACATCACAGGGAACCAGAGAGACTAAGGCTGACTGAGAGACACAGCACGATGGATAGAATAGAATAGAATAGAATAGAATAGAATGTTTATAGGTAACAGGTACAGCTATAGGTACATTGGAATTCTTGTCATCGCTTATCCTTACAGTATCTTATCTTATCTCATTAGTGCTAATCAGTTCCTCATTCCAGTCCTAGGCTCTCAGACATTTAATTGTGCCTGGTTCTGTGCCAGACGCACAAGGGATACCCAGTTCTTTTAGACAACTTAGAAATAAATGCACAGCAGCTGTGAGGAAACTGAGAACTGTACTCAAACCCTGCAAAGTTCTGGGGTGCTGTGAACTTAACTAAAAACAAACCCTCTAGTTCACTGCCCTTATCTATTAATGTGGATGATCATGTAATCTCTAATCCAAATTTGTTTTGCTTTTAATAAGCACATCACTGAGGCTGGGCACTTATTTGATAGGCTGGGCTGGCTCCCTTGGATACTGATTCTGGTTGCATTCCCGTTTTGGACCGTGTCTCTCATTTCTCCTTTCAGCCTTTTAGTCCTAGTGAAGCGTTAGGAATCTAGCAATCCATCTGGCCCGAAGTGTTCTACTGGTGAGGACAATCTACATTTGTTTTTTTATAAAACTGTCATCCCCAGTCTTCAGTGAGCCGTTGTGATGCATTTTTAATCTCTCCATTGCATCAGGTATAGTTCCTCAGGTTTGGAAATCTGACCACATGGTCCCGTTGCATAAAGAGGGTGATAGGGATAAGATGGAGAACTATCGTCCTATCTCCAGATTACCATGCTTAGACAAAGTTCTGGACACCTTGGTAAATAACCAATTTAAATCTTTTCTTTCAAGTCACTCAGTTTTAAGTACTCACCAATCTGGATTCAGAGCTAATCACAGCACCCTTTCTGCTGTTACTCTTGTGACTAATGACATCATATCGGCATTAGACAACAGGAAACATTGTGCAGCCCTCTTTGTAGATCTTTCAAAAGCTTTTGATACCATAGATCACAACAAGCTTTTAAACAGCCTATCTAGTATTGGTTTGGATAGAGGTGCTTGTGATTGGTTTTAGGACTATCTGTCGTCAAGGTGTCAGTGTGTGAAATTGGATAACATTCCATCTGATTTCTTGTCTCTAGCTAAAGGTGTGCCCCAAGGCTCAGTGTTGGGTCCTGTCCTTTTCACCATCTACTGTATATTAATGATATAGTCTCTGCACTAACTGGCTGTCATGCTCATCTATATGCTGATGATACAGTTGTCTATTGTATTGCGGATACTGTTCAGGAAGCCATTGAGAACCTGCAGCTTTCTTTTAATATGCTACAAGAAGCTCTCACCAATCTGAAACTAGTCCTTAATCCTAGCAAATCTAAATTAATGTTATTTTCTAGAGCCAGAATTACTGATAATGACAGGCTGCGTTTATTAACAGCTAATGGATCGTGTATTGAGAGAGTCACTGAGTACAAATATCTTGGTTTGTGGCTGGATGATAAACTCTCTTTCAAGACAGTCTAGCCTCTGAGCTGCGGCAGAAAATTGTCTTCCTGTACAGAAACCGTTCTAGCTTTCCTATGTTCAGCAGGAAGAGAATTGTTCAAGCTTTCTTATCAGTATTAGACTACGGTGACACAATCTATAGACATGCTTCTGTGACTACTCTGAAACCCCTAGACTCTGTCTACCATTCCGCCCTAAGATTTATTACGGGTGATAGTTATGGCACCCACCACTGTGTTCGTTATGATAAGCCTACCTTATCAAAAAGAACACAGTCTGGTCTCCTCTCTCTTTAAGGCGTAACTATCACTGGAATTTGTTTATTTTCAAAGCCATTATTGGTAAACTTCCACCATACATCTTGTCTCTGTTGGACTGGAGCCTTGGTACCTACCAGACCTGATCAAACGATTGGCTTGTATTTAGGGTTCCTTGTGTGCATTCTAAACTTGGTAGAGCTGCCTTTTTCCATGATGCTCCTTATACCTGGAATACTTTACAGCCACAATATTATTATTATTATCATTATTATTATTGTATATTGTATTTTTTCTGTTGATATTTGTGTAAACTGTGTGAAAATTAAAGGTTCCCAAACTGGAAATGTACAATACTATCCATCGTCCAGCACTCGTATCAGTATCACCCTCATCTACCACGACAGGGCCACAGCTAGCTAGCATAGCGGGCCCACACCCTGCAGGAATAAAGTGGTTTTAGCTGGAGGCCGCAACTGGCCATCATGTGAAGAGCAGGTGAGGGAGGTGTTCAACAGCAGAGTGCCAGAACAAGAGCACTCACGTTCCTAAGCCTGCCGTCTGTGTGTGTCCCTCTCTCTATCTCTCCTTGTCTCTCTCGTTCTCTTTCTGTCAGAGGGTCAGTCTCTCTCTCTCTTGTTCTCCACTCGTTCTCCACTTTCACTGTTGTGAATCTTCATCTCCTTTCTCCCTCTCTCTCTCTCTCTCTTGCTCTATCAAAATCTCTATCCTCTCTGTCAGCCTCCTGTTGTCCTATCTGTCTCTCTTTCTCCTCTGTGTCCCTTTATACATTTCTCACTCAGTCACTTACATTCTCTCTCCTTCGTTCAACCGTGTGCTCTCATAACCTCTTTCTTTCTCTCCCTCTCTCTCTCTCTCTCTCCTTACGTTTCTCCCTCTCTCTCAGGGTCACTCTGGACTTTCAGCTCTAATGCCACCTCTAATCCTCCCTACCTCCCCCCTCTATCACACACACACACACACACACAGAACCACACAAAGACACAGACACACACAAGTGTGCTGTACATCAATGGCGGCTCGCAGTGATGAGAGGCAAGGGCACAAATTAGCATAGAATGGCTGGTTCTACTTTGATGGGCTTATGTCTGTCAGCCAACCTCCAAGCTTGTCAGACCACAAATAAACGCATACACACAAATACACACACACACACGCACGCACGCACACACACACACACACACACACACACACATGCATGCACGCGCAGGCACACACACACACACACACACACACACACACACACACACACACACACACACTGTTTAGTGCTAGTGTTACCCAAAAACAACATTCTCTCAGTATTTCTCCCTATCACTGTCAGATATTTCTCTCCCTCTTTCTCTCTCTCTCTCTCTCTCTCTCTCTCTGTCTCCCTCTCTGTCTATCTCTGTCTCCGTCTTCCTGTCTGTCTCTCTCTGACCCAGAAGCATGCCTAAACCTCTGCTTCCCTTTTTTCGCCAATGGAGACTGCCATATGAGCTAAAAAAAGACCCACTCTCCAATAGAGAAGAGAGGAGAGACAGGGAGAGAGCGAGAGAGAGAGAGAGAGAAACAGAGAAAGACAGAGAGGCAGAGAGAAGCATTACGATGGATAATTCATATGGCATGATACTGGAAAAGAGTACCTCAGTCTTCCCCCTCCAAAGACCTTCAAATATGAATATGACACGAACAATAACAAGCCCAGAGAGCTGATGGAAGCCACCAGCCACAGCCACCAGCCCTGCCGGCTTTCAAACACCGCTCTCTCCCAAAACTCTGGGGGATGACAGAAAAAAAAAGAGAAGGAGGAGGAAGATGTTTTTGTTGTTGTTGCAGCGTTCAGGCAGCGTTCAGCAAATCACTGCTGCTCACCTAAGCTCCTAGGCATTCCAGCTGTCTCTTATCTCATATCATTGTCCCCTGACATAGACACAGGCTGACAGCCCTACGTATATGCACCTGTGCACCCGTTGAACTTGCAGCACGACGATGCGAAACAAATTGTCTGCCTTTGCAGGCAAAGAAGCATAATCTAATCTCGTCGACGTCTAGGACACAGACAACAAGTCACAGATTAATAGGGATGGGAATTTATACGATTTTAGCGATTCCGATTCCGATTCCATTTTCGATTCTGCTTATCGATCCGATTCCTTAGCGATTCTCTTATCGATTCTCATTGGGCAAAAAAGAGTACAAACAGGTTTATTAACATTAATTTTCTTTTATATGTAGCCTACTACTTTGAACATGCCAATTAGAGTGCTGTTTTTTAGATGTAGGCCTATTCACCTTGAACTAAAAACAAAACTGACATAAACAAATCAGTATTTTTTCAGACCGACTACCACCAGCCTGACTCTGAACGTCATCATCTCAATTACATGGATGGAAATGGAGATTATTCATATAGTGAGGGGGGGGGGGCAGAGATGGGATGAATAAGGCCAGGAGACAGAATCTTAATGCAGACAGACAAAGAGCTGAATGCAACTGTGCTGCTTGAATCGAATGAGCCGCATCAGATTGATTAAACCAAATATGCCTTTTATATTTATACGCAAGTGCTGTGAATGCTGTTGCTGTGCGTTAGGCTACTGTGCACGACGCTGGTTCCAGACAGGCTCTGTAGCTTGTTGGACGAGGTGACCTCCGCTGAGTGTCCTTCTCAAGGGCTTCCAAGGCTGAAGACAAAAGTTAACAGCTTAAACACAGGAGGAGGAGGAGGAGGAGGGTAATAGGAGAGACAAAAGTTTCCCCCTCCGGTTTTGTGTCTGTGAAATAAAAATGATTAATCGCCTGTGAACATTTTATCTCTGGCACTGCTGGTATGTGCTCTAAATCAGATCCTTGGTAGCCTTGGAGACACACAACGCATTTCCGCAGGCGGACGAGACGGCTTCAACCCACCAGCTGACCAACCGGCGTGATTTGACTAAGAGCGACGTCGCCCAGGGATCAAGGGAGGAGGCCAACGACGCCCGCGTCTTACCTGCCAATGAGGAGGAACTCCCTGGCCACGCCCAGCCGTCTCATGGCCATGAGGAGGCCGCGCACCGTCATGCCCTCGCAGAAGCACACGACCACGCGTGCCTTGGGCAGACGCTCGCGCAGCTTCCGCAGCAGCCGGTCGAAGTGCTTCTCGCCGGCGTTGCTGTAGATCTTGTCGGAGTGGGCGATGCACAGTCCCTCCTGAGACGCCAGCTCTTTGAAGGCCTCCATGCCGCTCTCCCCATAGTTTCCTGAGGAGGAGGAGGAGGGGCAGAAGCAGAGAGTTGAAGTTAACTTACCACACAAAATGGTGGCATAATGGATCGTTTTCGTCAGTGACCCGTCGTTTGTCCGTGACCCAGAAACTGTGACTGGAATTAAAGTGGACCATTAGCTGTTCAGGACACAGACAGTCAACAAAAAAGCACAATGTTTCGACTATTACAACCCTCAAAACAGTTTATCGCAACTCCTCTCATTTCAACCACATCTTTCAACATCCAGCAGTGAAGTCTGTCCAGACTGCCTGGATTCCCTCCACACTGTTGGCCTGGCTGCAGTGCTTGACTTGGACTGAAGTCGGTACCGGCCCAGTACACACTGGTGCTGTTAGTATTTATAGGTGCAGGAGCTCCAGGATGCAGTAGAACATTTGAGGTGCCGGTACTCGGCTCCAAGTCCAACGCTGGCCTGGCTGGGAGATAGCTCTGACACAACAGGCCATGTGTGATGTTACCATAATGAGACAGAGATTCAGGTGTGGCTACTGACTGTCCCCCACCCAGCGTCTTTAATTTGGCCGGTGTCACGTTGAGAGAGTGTCAGTCAGAGAGTGATTGAGTCTGTCAGACACCCCGTAGTACCAGAATCCACCACAAAAGGGGCGCCTTTTCAATTCATTTTTCCATGGACAAGAACATTTTGATTTTTACATTAAAAACTATGCTTGTTGTCTCAGAATAGTCTCAGAAAAGTTCACTCGGTAAACCATGTACTTTCTAAATCCACAGAGGTGTTTACTAGCCCCTAGATATGTCGGTATTTCAACATTCATTATATTGGACTGACCATAGAGATACATGGACTTTGCCCACTAGATAGAGACATTGAGTATGTGGGGTGGTAGGGGGGGTGGAGGTCTGAGTCAGTGAGAGACAGGGGACTTGTTACCACAAGGGAACATGCATAATGGGCAGGGGACAACGTGTTTACATGTGTACATGTTGCAATCAGTGAGGCAGGGGTGGAGAGGACTACCCTAGATCAGTCTACATCACGTTCAAATCAGCTCCTCAAGAGCGCAGTCTTCTTGTAGTACATAGGCTTATTATTTGATCTTGAACGTAGAGCATGCAGTTGTTGTAAGACAGTAAGGATTCTATCCGATATCCCTTAATATCTATTGGGAAACGTTTATGTTGAATCTTTTTTTATTGCATACTGTATACATCGCAAGCATAGCCTGGGGGCTACGCTTTTCAAAACGGGAGGTCTCTAAGGCTCCTTTCGCTCTTTATAGTCTCTGGGCTTTATTTGACTGAAGAAGAAAAGCACTGAACTGTCAACACACTAACCCATTTACTCTGGCACAACGACATTGGGTTTTCCAGTATTCTTGTGATTACATTTTTCAATTGCCTTGTTTCATTCTCCTGCTGGAAAACCATTCATGATACCCAATTATTTTTTTCTCTTCCGGTCGAGGCGCATGTGCCTATCGATGCCCGTTTGACTCCGGTCACTGAAACCTGCTTTTTTTTTTTTACATTCCACAAGACCGATGCTAATCTCGCCAGGTAATTTATGCAACCGCAGACCCCTGGCTGTTGCTATGGGCAACAGGCAGCTGCATTTCAACTGTCGGAGGTAAAGGAGAGTGTAGACAAATGTCGGGTTCTGGCAGGTAGGCTACTGTAGATGAGCGTCAGCACCTCTCAGGGGAAACACTATCAGGGGACAGTCAGGATATTAAACTGGCGCATTCACCTCGGGGGAGGGGGCGATATCCTATCTTGGACTCAAGGGTCCGTTTGAGAGGAGATCAGGAATCCAGCATGTTGATGTGGTGTGATGTCGGCCCCATCAGATCCCTTTTTCCTTTCCCCCATCGTAGTAGGCCTTCACTCCACACAAAATGTCTTCAGTTGACAAAACACAATGTGCAGGGCCGTCTTCATGCTGTAGCCTTGTTTGTGTCAAATACAAAGTAGGCCTATAGGCTACTCTGAAAATTTGAATATTGTGGAAAAAGTCCATTATTTTCCCGTGATTTAATTCAAACAGTGAAACTTTCATGTATTCTAGATCCATTACACAAAGTGAAATATTTCAAGCCTTTGTTTTAATCTTCATGATTGTACAGTATGTTCAGTATGTTCATTTATACACTCAGTACTTGGTGGGGGCTCCTTTTGCACAAATTACTGCATCAACGTGGAGCGTGGCATGGAGGCAATCAGCCTTGAAATATTTCACTACATGTAATGAATCTATAACGTATGAAAATTTCACTTTTTGAATTAAATTACGGAAAATAATGAACTTTCCACAATATTCTAATTTTCTGAGATGCACCTGTAGTATAGGCCTGTCCCAAGACGCCACCACAGTGCCTGCACTCCTACTCCTACACCGGTATACTGTACTGTAAGGCTACATGACCTACAATGACTAGCGCCCAGCCACTAGCTACATCCTCCTGTAACACGCAAGGGCCCTGTTTGAAATGCAATCTTCCTTCTTCCCCTCTGTGAAGTGACTCATCTTACACAGGGGAGGAAGGGTGGGGAAGAGGGGTACCTTTGATCTAAAATGACTGAACAGGTGGGAACAAATCCAAATTCAAATCAATCAAATCAAAACGTGATTTCTCCAAGCAAGTGAGGAGGAATTCAAACAGGGCAGTTCCCAGAGACAGACTCCTAACTTAGTCTGGGTCAGGTCAGATCCCTGGTGCCCCCTAGCTGTCCCTCGGGGCACTGCACCTCCACACGCGGTCCCTCCCCTGCTCATCCACCTGTGAACTCACAGAGGGAGGTAGTGCGTTGGTGGGCCTGTTAAATATGGAGAGGCTGATCGATTCAGTAAGACATGCTTAGATATGCAAATAATGGAGATGAGACAGCCCCCCCCCCCGTTATTTTGTAATAGAATATAATTTGCATTTCATTAAACACAGAAGAGAGAGATGGAGGAGGGAGAGAGAGAGAGAGAGAGAGAGTGAGGGTTGTGCTAATTATCTTTCCTGTCTAGTGCCTGTCTAATTCCCCGTGATATGAATAGACACAAACAAACACACATGCATATTTGCAATCAGAGAACACTAACAACAATTAGAGTTCACAGAGCATCGACGAACGCCATGCTCTGCTCCAGGGCCACGGAGGAGTGCCAGCAGGAGTCGCGGATCTCGCAGCCCAGGCTGATGTTGGGAAGCAGGTGGGGGGTCGGTCAGTTGATCCGGTCCAACGTGTGCGGCCACCTTCTCCGCGCCCGCGGCACCGCCGAGCGCTCGTAAATTGAATAGACTCGCTACCTCTCTGTTTGATGTGTGGGTGTGTGTAAGAGAGCATGTGCAAGAGAGATACAGTGTGTATCCACTCCAGTGTGTGTGTGTGTGTGTGTGTGTGTGTGTGTGTGTGTGTGTGTGTGTGTGTGTGTGAAAGAGAGAGAGAGAGAGAGGAGGAGGAGGAGGGGAACAAACAGAGAGAGAGAGAGTACCCACCAACCCAAAACCTTTTGATACACATTACAGGTTGTGACTTGTGCATTCCACATTACTGCACAGGCCGTACCTGTTCATGCCCGATTAGTGTGCGTGCCTATTTTGATGTCTAAGTTGGTTACATAACAGGATAATGCATGTACCTATTTCTTTCAGTGGGAAAGTCTAGACAAAGGGGATTCGAGGTCCACACTGGTGCGCAGCAGAACAAATTACCCCCTTAACAGTTTATCAGCCGTCCTCGCGTGACAACGGCCTGCTTCTCATAATCACTATTTCTTTCCGATTTCCAACACAACCAACAATTGACTAGACCAAATCAATTTGACAGCTGAGCAAACACACTCTGAAAATCCGTGCCACTTAAATGCCCACTAAGGCACTAATCTCGCCACCCCCCACTCAGAACTTGTTCACGTGAGCGTGTGTGACTCACCTTCCGTGTGCACCGCTGACACATAGGTCCAGTTGTACAGTTTGACGATGTCGAGCATGGCCCGGGCCTGCAGCGTGTCGGAGGGCACGACCCGCAGGAAGTACTGGAACAGCGTCTTGTCGCTCAGGTCGATGCTCGTGGCGGAGTAGGCGATCTGCGGGATGTTGAAGAGCTGGAGGAGGTTCTGCACCTGGATGGCCACGGAGCTGGAGCCCGGCCCGATCACACCGGCGATGGGCTTCTTGGTCGGCGGGGGTTGGTTGGACGCCGTGCTGTCGATGCACCACTTGGACCCGTCCTTGTCGTCGCGGATGGAGATGAGGGAGTCCCGGATGAACTCGATGCTCTGCTCCAGCGCCACGGAGGAGTGCCAGCAGGAGTCGCGGATCTCGCAGCCCAGGCTGATGTTGGGAAGCAGGTGGGGGTCGGCGTTGATCCGGTCCAACGTGTGGAACATGGCCTCCACCCTCTGTATGCCGTACTGCTCCCGCACGTCGCCGCACTTGCGCTCGGCCACCTTCTCCGCGGACGGCTGGTGGTGGACGGAGAAGAGCGCGCCGATGATCACGTCGCCGTCCATGCGTGCCACGCTGCGCGGCGCCGCCCGCGGCACCACCGAGCGCTCGTAAACGGCGCTGCTGCGGGAGAGCACGGGGACGCCGAGGAACAGCGTCGGGAGACACACGAGCGCGAGGAGACCCATCTTTACGCGTGCCGTGGTCCACATCGCGTGAGCGGCGGCAGCTGCGCGGGCATACTATCCGCTCGTGGCAGCGGAGCGGGAACGTTGGCTGACTGTCGGTATATCCGCGTTTAGCCCAGTGACCATGATCTGAGAGCACAATGCCTGGAGCATATTCGCACACACCTGCGGAGCAGAGAGATGAAGACATTGCTGTGAAATTGCACACGAACATTAGAAAGGCAGCCACATGAAGGGTCCGGGTTTTCCCCTGAAACGTCAACATCAATACGCGAATTCAGAGGAAAGCATTGGGATTATAATATTAACATCAGTCAGTCCTTTTTTATATTTGCCTATTTGCTTAACTGACATTTGGTGGTTTGTCAGATGGCGTCCCTTCCCCGCACTGTCCTGCATGTAGGCTACTCTTCTCGTCCAGTGAAGAAAAAAGAAACCGTGCCAAGTCCGTTTCAGCACCATGGACAGCGCGCGCACGCTCGAGCTCACGCTGAGGGAACGCCTATGGACAGGTGCTGCTGATTGTCACTAACTTAGTCTACTATAGGCTGTAAGCTATCTGCTACGGATACATGACTCAGTTGGGACAATATGATAGTATATTGAGCTAAGCTATCTGTTGATAGAACCGAGAGATGTTTTGTCGTGACTGGGATCAAATCCTAATTGATCACAGATTAGAAATGCAACGATTTCTTAAGAGACTCGTAGCCAATCCTTCTCCATTATAGGCAAGAAAATAGGATGACCCTCATCCGCCCGAACGCGCCATACACCAACGTCCTCATTCAAAACATAAATAAATAGGCTAATCATATGAAACCAGGGTTAGTCTACGGCGTTCAGAAACCGCGAGGCACTCACCTGTCTTATAATGGCCAGTCTCTCGCGGTCAATCCTTGTGTGACGGAGTTTCACTCCTCGAGCCACTGCTCTATGGATTTGGGAGGGAGAACTTGGGACGTTCCAGAATCCTCTACGTTCCAGAATCCTCTACGTTCCAGAATCCTCTACGTACAGCGCGTGCCTCCCTCCGTCTGCTGTGCAGCGCGTGGTTCCCCGGCTGTGATACTTGAGTTTGTGTCTCGCTCCGGCAGCGGACGTTTTTTTTTCTCCCTCCCTCTCTCCTCCAGTGAGAGCACGAGAGCCCTCCACCTAACCCCCCCCCCCCCCCTCCACCTAACCCCCCCCCCCTCTCTGCCACTTTTTCCCTCACCACATCTAAAAAAAAAACGGTTCATAGGAACTGCAGTCTTAATAGGCCAAAACGCAAGCGTTTAAAGAATCACCGGGATACCGGTCACTTATTTTTAGACATTTACTGTCAGTCTTCGGACACGGGTTAATTAGCGTGAGCCGGCAACGGAGCACTGAGCCGAGAGCCGCTTTGACAAGACTGATTATTTGTCTACAGAAATGTCGACCCGGCCCGTTAGCGAGACGCTCCCCCAACCGCCATCTCCGACGATGGTGAACGCCGTCGAATTTTGTCAACGGTTAACGAGGTAATGGAGAGGCAATCATTCAAACACATTCCTTCACAACAAAGGGACGAACAGAAAATATTTATAGCGGGGTAGGCTATCTTATTGATAGGCTATGGGTTAACGTCGAGTAGGTGAGCCTAGCCTACCCTAGGCTACAGAGGGCCCAGACGTGTTCAGACAGTGGCAGTTTAGAATTCTCATTTTAAAAATTAGGCTAGGCTCGCTCAGGATTTAACCTAGGTTTCCCGCCCTGACATTAGGTTAGTCCAGGCATTAACCCTGACGGAACTGGAGGCTAGTAGGCTATACACTGGGGAAATCTCAAGTGTCTTGAATGACAGCTACGAGAGTCCACTAATCCTCCGAGAGGCAAGCAGCTGGACTTTAATGACTGTATCTACATCTGTGTGTGTGTGTGTGTGTGTGTGTGTGTGTGTTAGAGAGAGAGAAAGAGAATGAGACCAATTCACACCTTTTCTCCTCAAAAACCCTTCCTCCCTCTTTCAATGTCACGCAGGGATGGAGAGAGTGAGAGATGGAGATAGGAACGGTTGTCATACGACCTTACTACTGTCACCTCCTTGGTCTTGAGCATAAAGTGGTTGATTCAAAAAATATAGCCTACCACTTAACATGCGTGACTACGACCAGACAGAGCCATGAGAAAACGTTTTATAGTTAGCAATGTGACAGGGAACCATACCACCAGGCACAACATTATATTAAGGCAGCATTAAGGCAATCTAATTTTAGTCCAATAATTTTGAAAGTATTGTCTAATCTACTGTATAGTGAATTCAGTCATCCACTCATGGCTGACATACGTATTCGTTATGTTAGAAAAAGATGTTTGAATCCAGAAATAGCCTACACATAACATTTCGTCAATCGTTAGGCTATTGATTAAATGCAGAAAATTTAAACATTTTCAGTACCAAAGACAGCGACGCATGCTGTCTCTGAACATAATCATCGACTGCCCCCTGCTGTTTGGGCCAATCACGTTATGCAGATATCCCCTGTTGGCCTATAGCCTAATTACAACGAGAATTAAACAGAAACACTTCCATCAAAACAGTCACCACGTCGCTTTGTTCCTGCTTTAGGCTTCGGTTAAAGGCCCAAACCGAATCTGACACATTATGGTCCATGCCACAAAGTATAGCCTAAATGTTTGTAAAACAATCACGCCCTCATGTGGTGGAAAAACAAAAACAAAACTGCCAACAATATGGAGCGTCATATGTCTACACTTAATACAAAATGGTATAAGGGGTATACAATTTAGTCTCATACCGTCCCAGTAAGGTCAGTGCGGCATATCAAAAAGATGCTTGTGCTATTTACCCTTTTGTTCAGTGTTCAGACCTAAATTTGACGATGTGGGCATATATTAGGCTAAATTGTAGCTTTTGTAGAGAAACATAGGCTATAAGGATGACGTTCTCCATTAATGAAACAAATGATTTGGCCTAAGTTCTGCACAGCGGCAGGAGAGTCCCATGCAGAGCTCCAACAGATGGCGCCCCCCAACCCTTGGGTCATGACTCATCGTCTCCTGCGTGGTCCCCCTGCCTGGTAGGAGGACTGGATGAGTCCTGTCAGGTCAGGTCCAGCGCTCCAAAACACAAATAGGACAAATATTAGGCTACGACAAGCCGCTGTGACGCCGACACTGCCTGTGCCCCAGGGCCGCGATGCTGATATTGACTGAGACCATCAGTGACATGTTTGAGAGACAGGAACGTCACCCTCAACGCCGGGAACTCTGGGTGAGAGGTAATTTACGGCCAAAGCCTGCATGGGGGGCTGATGTGCAGCTTTCATTTATGCAGGACAGTAATCAATGTCTAAACTGAGGGACAGATTGTCAGTGCCCGACAGTCCATTCAAGTGCCCTATTACAGGCCCCTAGGCCTATGACTTGCGGAATTCTGAGCTGCCTCATTTTGACGGCCTTGCGTTGTTATTGCATATCCTTCAAAACGATCAATGTCACTATTTTGACCCAATGTACTGTGAAAAATCGAGTGCTCTGGAAAGTAACAGATTTATTTTAGGCCCTATGTCCTCAAAATGAAGACCCATCAATCAATCTTTCAACATTTGGCAAGCAGATCCTTTATTTTCAGTAGAACTGTCATCGGTGACAGAAGATAAGAATCTTCAAACAGTGAATGAACACACATTCATCATAGTTGTAGGTTTTCCCCCTTTGCAAATGTAGATTGATGGCCCATCAGGAGTTTGTAAGACACTAATAAAAAGACCATCCGCACGTCTTCCTTCTGTTCCTTGTTAAGACTACAGAATCTAAACCAGAATCTATCTAAACTACATATTTTGCCTGCATTGTGCAAGCACACTACATTTTCTTCAGAAAATGTCATGCTACCGTATATATATCGATTATTTTCCACTTTTTTGTTCGATCATCACTACCAAGTATTCATTCCTTTTTGGAAAAGTAGCTGCACACACACACACACACACACACACACACACACACACACACACACACACACACATACACACACTCAATACAGCATGGCCTGTCCTCTCTTCTCAACCAGCCTTTGAGGATCCCGAATGTTCCAACTACTAGAGGGTGGCAAACTAACATTATTAAAATACACCAAAGTCAAACTATATTGGAATACTCCAAAAAAACTGTGCATAAAGACTAATAGATAAACTAAATGAAACTATAGGGAAGTGTGCATGAGGTAGAAAAGGTGGAAGAAGAGACAAATGTCAAATACATGAGTCAGCAGAACTGCATGGACCATAATTTAAAAGTTTAAAATATCTTTAAAATCATGTCACTTAGCACAATGAGTACGCTTTCACATTTTTATTCTGGATTACCCTGGGTATGAACTCACAACGTTACACCAAGTCATATCTTTCTTGAACTACCTGTCCAGTGAGAAGCCATAGATGGGCAATCAAGGGTTGCATGTAAATGTCACAGGTGCATATAGCGTGGATGTTTCAGCAGTTTCCACAGCATTTTTGTTAAAATAAAGGCACCAGACAGACAGACAAGATAGATAGATGGACGGACCAACCGATCGATCGATAAACTTTATGTTTCACCAATGGAAATTATAGCAATGGAAAAAGAAAAACACTAAATACTAAGTAGTAAGAATAAAAAAAGAGAAGGAACAGGGACTATATACATCGATACATACAGCATGTGTACAGTATAGAATAAAGAATATATGTACATACATACATCCAGTCTGTATAAATATATATGTCTAGGACACAAGGGGCATACAAGAAAACCAAAGACTAAACAACAAAACCAAGGTACTGTACACACTCAACAAGTGGCAAACAAAAGACAAAGCTTACAATGGCACAGGATACAGGCTATATATACACCGACTTTGAGGGGACAAAATTAGGTGAGAATTCAAAACTGTCGGAAATTCAGTTTTTGAGATAACATTTCACACTACTGTACATCTATAATGGCATGAAAATGTATTTCATGAACATTGGGGATTTATTGAGCAAGCAGTAGCTGCATACAATACTGTTTATACATGTTGATGCACTGAGCTCAATGTGTCTCACCCCTGTGAGATGGTTATTATAACATGCAGTTTAAAACTTGACTCGACCCTCACTGTAGCCAGCATGACACACCCAGATGAGTTTCTTGAACATATTTGGAAAGCTTGTCCGTTTTTCTTTATCACAAAGTATCAAGAAGTCGTCTCTAGCAGTCGAGACTAAGCTACAATCGAAACTTAGTACAAATAGTGAAACAGCTTATCTATAAATTTCATAACAATTGTGCATTTTGCATGTGACTGCAGCACTGTATGCAGCAAACATTGTGTCAATTCAGGTGCGTCTAACTACATCTAATCTAAACTACACTAGATGTGGGGCTAACATTAGATAGCATTTAGGAAACTAAACTACACTACCACTAAACGATCACCCAAGCACTAGATGCATACTGACTACAGAAAGAAAGCAGTGTCTTTAGCTGGCACTGAATCCCATGCTGAGTTTTACTGCAGTGGTGTCACCAGTGTTCCCTGGCTGTGCTTCGACATCCACTCTATTAAAATTTCTGTAAAACATGGCTTCTTAAAATTATCTGCAATTTTAAAGTTCCAAATTAAAATTCCTATCATACATTTTTTTATGATTTGACACAGATCATCCATATCTAAGCAATCTACAAAACCTTATTGCAATTACAATTTTCACACTAGTCACGGCTGCCATCTTGAAAAATGTACTATTATCTAAAATGTCAATTCCCAAGATCTACATGGTAGATAAATTCAACTAATTATATCCTCAATATTATATTATATCCCTCCCTGTTAAGAAAATTGATCAGAACAAAAATTAGTTGGTCTTTAGCGCCTCCCTGTCTTTAGTGGAGCAGCAGGTCAGTAAAGCAGAGCTCCTTTGATATCCAAAATGTCATTAGTTACTGTACCAGAAAGTCATCAACAAGAGTAGATTGTAGGTTTGAATACTGTATGACATCTTTGAACAACAGTGCACAAGCAGTTCTACACTGAGCACTGCATTTGTGAATGGCTATTAAACATCTACTAAATCAAGTCCATCAAACAAAAACATTTACTTACATACACACACACACACACACACACCTAAATACAAATATATGTAACAGTCACACCCTTGTCTGCAATGTGTTCAACAGTTTGACCCATGTTAAGGGCTTGCCCAGGGCAGGATTTGAACCCGCGTTTTACAAGCCAAGCTCTCCCGCTTGTGAGGCGGACCCGCTGACAATTACGCCAATAGGGATGCCCCTCTTGAAGGGACTGTCAGGGCTCCTTTGACTCAGTTACATATACAATACATAAATACAATATATAAATACACACACACACACACACATATATACACATATATATACATAAAATATATATATATATACTCAAACTCACTCGAGGGTGTGGTATATGGCCAATATACCACGGGTTGTCAAAATTGACATTAAATGTCAGGCATTAATAATTGACGCAGTAATATTTCACACAGAACGGTAAAGAGGCTTTGCCCGTGGTATATTGTGGCAATACAACCAATTAAGCAAGCAGATTGCGTGTGTGTATATATATTACATACAAAACATAGTTATGCATTGCACAGAAAATAGTCAGTTACTTAAAAACCTAAACCACTTGGTTTCTTAATGAGAAATGAAGGAACATACAGAGGTAGCCTGATATGAGGCCGTTTTTAAATAAATTCACATTCTAAAACGGCATAAAACTGTCTCAGCTGTTGCATCTTTGCATATCTTAAACTCTGATGTTGTCCCTTCTTGAAGCTGTGAGGAAAAAGCCCCCCCCCCTTCTCTCATCCACTGTTGGTCCAGAATCATCAGTGGTTTTATCACCATCATCATGACCTTCTGTGTTGCTTCTCAGCTCCCAGATGGATATCATATACTCTGAAACACATCAGCACAAAATAAGGCTGATTTTAAAATCCTAGATCTGTGGATATTACATGGTTACAACTGCTTAATACATGGTCGAACTCTGCCATCTAGTAGTGGCATGCGGCGATACATTTTCAATACATATTTAGGTGGTGTACTTCTCAGTAATACTAGTGTAGTACCTGCTTATTTTATGCTTCACATAAATGCCTCAGCCCAACTTACCATTCGAAACTGGAGTGTTCTCTTCAGTTCCCAACACTGACTGTGTTCAGTTTGTCACCTGCAGGAAAACACACAGCAGGACTTCATCATATCCTTATCCTTCTACACACAACCTCCTTAAGAAGTTGATGACAGAATATAGATCATCTCTTTTATTCCAATCTTATTTTTTATGTATTACAGAAATGAACTGATTACAACATAGAAACTAATTAAAATTCTACTTTGACTATGTAAATTCTACTCGGTTCTACCTACTATATCGGAGCCTTACCCTCAGCTGGTAGGTTGGTGCCATTGGCTCCACCTGGTTCTAAGAAGAGAACAAACTCACATTCAGACTGTAAATCAGTTTCTTTGTAAGATGAAGAATTGCGTTTGTTTCATTCAGCATTGGGGCTGACCTTATAACTCTGGGTAACATTGTCATCTGGTTTGTGTTGACTGTTCAACGCTAGTTTTACAGTAACGTGAACATTTAATACTTATGGACACAGTGAATCAAGTGACTTGATTCACTGATCTGATGTAAAGCAACCTTGGGTTTCATGAAAGGCGCTATATAAATGTAAGTTATTATTAGGTGGGCTAGCTTGCAGATGCTAGCCCAACTTGTGATATTCCCACATCTGGTCTCTTAAGATGACTAACTTCATCCACATCTGGCCTCTAAAGATAACTAACTTCATCCACATCTGGTGGCTAAAGATGATCAACTTCATCCACATCTGGTCTCTAAAGATGATTAACTTCATCCACATCTGGTCTCTAAAGATGATTAACTTCATCCACATCTGGTCTCTAAAGATGATTAACTTCATCCACATCTGGTCTCTAAAGATGATTAACTTCATCCACATCTGGTGGCTAAAGATGACTAAATTCATCCACATCTGGTGTCTAAAGATGACTAACTTCATCCACATCTGGTCTCTTGAGTCTCTTACATGTAACCCTTCAACAGTATTGTTTAATACATTTGGAGTCACTTACCACCAGATTGTGGCTCTTTAGTCCAAAAGGCTAGAATGAAGGAAGAAAGACGTGAGGTGAGTGAGATCTGCAAAGTCAACCAGACTCATGTGACTTCACCTCCAAGTCAACCTTTAGAGACTTGCGTTACAGAATATAACAAGCTATTGAATTCCATAAAGCAAAGTCAAACAACAAAGAGCTGGTGAGTGAAGTTTACCTGCTTCCCACGGCACTGATTCTATGGAAAAAGGTTGAAAAAATGCTTGTTTAATTAATTGTTGATTAGATTAATTGTTTATTAGAAGCAATTATTAAAAGAAGAAGAAGAACAGAGAGAGAAGTAAACATGAGCTGTTTTCACACATTGACTCGGACGTGTGGAGAATCAGGTCTGGACATTCTCCAGAGTTGCCTTTTACACATGTAGCAGACAACAGGAGGCTGTTGTAGTTGTTGTGTTCTCACATACTGGAAATGTTCAGTTTGGTTTAGGTGAGGGTTGCTGCTTGGGTAGAGTGTGCAGGAGGTAGGACACAATTTAAATTTTCATTTGAAATATATGTCTCATGTGGCTACCACCCTTCTTTCAATGGTACCCAATGTTCTTAAAAATATTAACTGTATTCAAATAACTTCCTGAATAGCCTATATACAGGTATTGCAGCAAATTAAACTACGTCAAAGTATATGTGACTACCTGGTCACTGACGTGTTTGTTTTAAATTTTGTGCTCCTGTAGTAACTGCTTGTTAGTAAGACAAGAAAACACAGAGAAACTGAAATTGTGTCACGGAGAGACGGCATTCTATGCTCCACTCAGGACCAAAACCCTGAATGAATGTTTGTTCCAAAGCGTTTACTATTAAGTTACCTCACACCAGCATTCCAGCTACTCTACAGTTATTCTGCCGTAGGTCAGCTTTGCCCAAATGTGTGTGTGTTCTATTGTCTATTGTGTTCTACTTCTGTTTGTATTCTTCCAGGTAGAAACGGCATCAACCTGTGAATGAATTCTCTGGACAACGACCTGCTCTATTCACACAATTGGCTCAATCAGACAGACTGGGAGGGTAGATTCCGGTGCAACTGATTCAGACATTTGCGTTCTAACATGCAGCTCCTAATGTGAAGATAAGTTCAGGTGTTCAGTGCACATGTGAAAGACACTGAGTAAAGAGAGGGAGAGACTCAGAGGCAGAGAGACAATGTGATCTTACCTTTCTGATAGAACCAAACTCCTGGGAGACAGAGACCAAGACAGAAATAAAAAATCAGAAAGTTGATACATTTACACACTGAACTGTATTTTCTATCTATTGTGTATCTGTATGTTCTGAGGTCACTATGTTCACCCATGACAAAAATACACTTTACTTAACTCTCAATCATTGCTTGGTTATTTTCATAACATGGAAACATACATGGTGAACACAGCTTAATCCTAACCCTATGCAGACCTACAGTAGTCACCCATATTTGAGATTAACTTGATGTTATCGTCCTCACCTGACATGTACCTGTGTACGGCGATGACCACTAGGACGGTACAGAGAAATATAATGAAGACTGAAATACCAAGCTTGACCTTTGCTGGCAATCCATCTGAAAATGATAAGTAGTTTCCATTAGAGGTGGTACAGTTGCTATATCCAGACGCTTGTGTTCAATCTGTCCAATCTGTCCCCATGTCATCATCATCCCAGTTAGAGGTGAGGAACGTATCAGGGAAGTGTCAGATGTGTTACAGGCGTCTCCCAGGACAGCAGAACGTCCTGGTAGAATGTGACATGATTACGTCTCTGATGCTTATATGTTCCTTGGTTACAAATGAAGCTCGCTAAAACATGTCCAGAGAGTGTATTTAACACATATGAGTGTATGATGACACACTAAAGCCCAGGGACACTGTTTTTGCGTTTCAGCCCCTTCACTCTGGAATGGCCTCACCATCAGAGTCTGTACCCCGTTTAAAAACAACATTTGTATAGGTTGGCATTTTTATAAGTGGTTTTATTGATGATGGTTTGGTCACCATTTCTGTGAAATTTAATTTATATGCGGACCTGATCATCACTATACATTTTGTTTTAATTGTGAAGCACTTTGTAACTATTGTTTGTAAAAGTGCTTCATAAATAAAGTAACTGATTCATTGATTAGTTCACTCACCTGGATGAAACGGGTTCTTGAGGGGTGGACTGCTCTTCTCACTCACTGGGTTCTTCTTCTGACAAGTGAACGTCTCAATCAGGTGATCAGTCTCATTGACTGTCAGCTGTTTGTCTGTAGCACCCAATACCTTCTCTCCTCCTCTCCAGCTGTAGGTAACTGGCTCTGCTCCAGTGGTGTCTCCCTCACAGCTAAGAGTGCAGGAGCTTTTGGGAGTTTCACACTTTACTGTGATTTTGAGCTCAGTAACTTCCTCTGTCAATAGAGGAGACAAAACCATTGGTTAGCAAATATCTCAATTTCTCTACACAGAAACACACCCAGCATGGTATGACTCATACATCAACACAAATGCTCACTTACTGATAACTGCTACGTTAAATGTGGTCTCTTGTAGTTTGCTGTTTAACTCCAGAGAGTAAACTCCTGTGTCTGAAGTCTGTAGATCAGTGATGACCAGATGTCCAGTTTGTGTGTCCAGAGTTGTGCGATCTTTGAAGCTAGCATAGTAATCCACATCGGATGAGAAATCTGGGTCTAATTCTGTTACCTTGTTTTTGCCATGTTTCCATGTGATAGTTTTTATTGGGTCAGGGAAAGAGGAGATATCTGGAGTCAGAGTAAGAGTGTCGCCCACTTTTTTATAGTCACCTGAGAAAAAAGAATAACATTGAATTATATACAGCAACCGAGTACTACTAACGTAAACCTGCGACTATTCAGCATTTGGGGTGTAGTGACCTATACACTTAACATTCTCAACTAGGCCTGCATAGGAAAGTGTAATCTACAGTGACGTTAAAGCCAATTGTTAATGATGGCAGGGAAAAGAAGACCAAGGCTACGAGCGTGATGATTGTTTTGAAACGGTCACCATGATGCCGGGCAGCCCGGTAGACTACATGTTAACTAACCTAAACTCAAGCGAAATGCATATAGATAGGGCTTACTGCTAGTACTGTAGGTCATAATACAATAGCAATCTAAAAACTATAGCGCTATATAGCGATGCGTACTGTGCATAGAGAAAAACGAAACCCCACATTTCCGTAGCTTGACTTCCCTAGTTCCCCTAGCTTGACTTCCCTAGTTCCCTGCAATCGTTTGTGTCGGACCAAAACTCACGAAGCCACAGTGATTATTACAAACACACCCAAATCATATCGAATACCTGCCTAATGGCGCGTTCCAGGTAACCCGTAACTCGTGTTTTTCCGACCTCCTACACGTGAAAATGCTCTGGAATGGCAGTCAAACCCGTAACTTCCCACCCGTGAACTCGTACAGATCGATGTACTCCCAGTTGCGCTCTCTGACGTCACACAGCCCTCTAAACAAGATGGCAGCCCCCATGGGTACGGCGACAAAGATAACTTTAGGGCAACGTAAAGTAAATTTCTACGTTGTAATCAAAATAATACAAACGATTATGCACTACAACCTGCTATGTGTATGTAATGATGCCCAAATATGTTGACAAGAGATAGCCAGTGCTAGCTAGCTAACATTAAGGTAAACCTGAACGTGACCATGCAAACGGCGAAAAGTCGATGATGTCAATAAATAAAATGTAAAGTACGATTTCTTAGCATAGCGAAATTAGGCATACAATGTTTAGCTTGCCAGCTCTGACAATGTGCCAAATCTCAAGCTTTTACCATATCGGCTTGTTTACATTTATCCAGAACCACGCATTCAGACAGTTTGCCTGGAACGCTATGAAGTCGTGAGTCGTGACTTGAAGTCGTAATTTACGAGCTCACAATCCTATCTGGATCCAGGGCGCGGTTTGACATGAAGCTACATGAACTACTTTAGACCTAGTTCAGTTCACGTAATCTACTCGTTACAATTAGCTACAATTACTTTGCAACTAGTTGAAATGAAAATAAAGAGTTGATTACATATAGAGCAACCACGAGGCCTACACGACTGCAGCGACCGCCCAGAAACATTAGGTTTAAAAACTTACTTGACTCGACCCTCGCTGTACCCAGAATGACACACACCCAGGTGAATATCTTGAACTTCATATTTGGAAACTTGCCCCCCAGTTTCTATCACAAAATATCAAGAAGTCCTCATAGCAGCCGAGACAAGCCTACGGTCGTAACACACCGAGGTAAAGTTGGTTTCACGTCCGACATTGGTCAGACATTCATATTCGGAATTTTAGGGACCGTGGAGAAAGTACAATTATAATCAGGAAAAAAGTCAATAACTCTGCCAATATTGGACAAAGACACCACAAACCACTTGCAAATTATTCTACTAATCAATATCTATCAGTGACAGAGTTTTGGAGTTGTGAAATTATTGATTACCAATTTATTAGAAATCAATAAATCAAATAAACCAATATTTAATGTGGTTAGGAACAATAACTGCCAATTTTGGGCAGAGACACCTCAAACCACTTCTGAATTATTCTTCTAATCAATATCTATCTATGACACCTTTTGGTTTTCTGAAAATATTGATTACCAATTTATTGAAAATCAATAAATTAATAAAACGAATATTTCATGTGGCTCGGATCAATAAATTTGCCAATTTTGGGCACAGACACTGCAAACCCTTTCAGAATTATTCTACTAATCAATATCTATCTATGACAGCTCTTGGTTTTATTAAATTATTGATGAGCAATTTATTAAAAATCAATAAATCAATTAAACCAATATTGAATATGACTAGGATCAATAACTTTGCCAATTCTGGGCACAGACACCTCAAACCACATTCATATACTGTACCATAATGACTGCGGATCTAAGAAAACATTTCAAAGAAAAATTTATTCAAATCGACAAAAAACAAAGAATAATGTAAAAACAGTGCTAATACAAATGATGCAGCTTACATTACAGGAATCAAGAGTCATCATCATAAGATTAGTTGCCCAAAATCGCTCACGTGCGGCACGGTGGCGCAGTACCTAGCACTGTCGCCTCGCAGCAAAAAACTCTCCAGGCCTTTCTGTATGGAGTTTGCATGTTCTCCCCATGTTCGCAAGGGTTTCGTTGTGAAAATATTCCTTTACAAAATTAGCAATACTTTTCACACAGTCATACAAGGAATATACCAGACACATAAACTTGTAAGAGGAGAGAGAAAAATAGGAGGGGGAAAATAATAACAAAAACAAACTAAAACAGAATATACAAATAAAAGAGACAAGGAGTACTAGGGATCCTCAGCAAGTTTCAGAACCTCAACTAAGTTACAAAGTTTCACAGCATTCTTTTTTAACATAAACTTCAGAGATAGGAAATAATGACAGTTCTTTGTGAAATACATGGAATGTCGGCAGAGACTTCAAGAATGTATTCTTATTCAAAAAGAACTGTACCAGAATAATAATGGTCGGGTTTCCCGAACAAGTTAAGAGGCACTTAACTCCAAAGTACTTCTTAACTCCCATACAAAGGGGAAAAAAAGGTCATAGCTAAGCAAAAAGCTCCATGGAGGAATGGAGTGATCTCTAGAAATGGAGTGATCTCTAGAAATCAAAATTCCAGTGTGCTCTTTTTAACCATCGATAAATCTTAATAGATCTTAAATCCCGCCCCCTATACACCTATCAACATGTCCTTTACTTCAAAGTGCGAGGAATTTGTAACATATTTTACAGACAAGATAACTGACATTAGGATGAATATCACTCAGTCGAGACCAAATGTTTTGATTGATGATCGCAGAGCAGAGTTGTTTACTCCAGTTGGCAGTGAAAAACAATTGGACTTGGTCAGACTGCCTTTGCTTACGACGCTCCCTGTACCTTGAGGTGCTTCCTACTATGACAGACTTTAAATCTGTGGCCTTTGCACTTCATCCTGCAATTGTTTTAAATGATTCTATCTGTAACACTGTACATTGATCTGTTGTTCTTTATTATTGTTCTCCCTTAATTGTTTGTGTATGATTGTGTTAGCTCGTCGACACCGCAAATGAGGGAAACCTCAGTGTCTAACGAGTTGAAATAAAGGTTTGAAATGAAATGAAATAATGAAATGAAATAATGCCAGGCTATCGCCTGGCGGAGGCATAAAAACTAAAACACTTGACTTCTTAATGAGAAATGGCAGAGCTGAAGGAACATACACAGATCTGGTAGCCTGATATAAGGCCGTTTTGAAACAAATTCACATTCTAAAACGGCATAAAACTCTCTCAGCTGTTGCACCCCCCTCCCCCCACTGTTGGTACAGAGTCATCAGTGGTTTATCACCATCAACTTGATCTTCTGTGTTGGTTCTCAGCTCCCAGATAAGATATCATAAACTCTGAAACACAGAAGCACAAAATAAGGTAGATTTTTAAGTCCTAGATCTGTGGATATTACATGGTTACAACAGCTTAATACATGGTCGAACTCTGCCATCTAGTGGTGGCATGTGGTGGTAGATTTTCAATACATATTTAGGTGGTGTACTTCAGTAATACTAGTGTAGTACCTGCTTACTTATGCTTCACATAAATGCCTCAGCCCAACTTACCATTCTAAACTGGAGTGTTCTCTTCAGTTCCCAACACTGACTGTGTTCAGTTTGTCACCTGCAGGAAAACACACAGCAGGACTTCATCATATCTTTATCCTTCTACACACAACCTCCTTAAGAAGCTTGATGACAGAATATAGATCATCACTTTTATTCCAATCTTATTTTTATACATTACAGAAATTAACTGATTGGTCAACAATTACAACATAGAAACTAATTTAAATTCTACTTGTCGGTACTACCTACTATATCGAAGCCTTAAGCCCAATTTATGCTTCGTCGAGCGACACTTTTAAAACCGTCGCTCAACACTTGACGTCATTGACGTCACAAAAAAGTGTCGCCGAGGGATGTCGCGCACCAACGTTTTTTTCTAATGTCGCTGACTCCGTCACATATTGTCACTCAAGTGTGATTGGATAGCTGGATAGAAGGCCCGTGCGTTGCCATGGATATACTTGTTCCGCAGCCTAGTTTTAGTTTTGCCTGTCATTTGACATTAGGCTGTCATGGAAGGAGTAGAGGAACATCTCTTTGAGCTTGTGAGGAGATATCCCCATCTGTACAATTCATCCCTGCCCCTTCACATATGCCCAAGTACTGGTACACCGGTACAGCCATCTTTTCCGATCAGAATGAAAACAAACCACAATTCTCACTCTTCACTCTTTACCTCAGATTAAACTCTTTCCCTCAGAAAGCCGCTTCTCTCAGAATGACAACAAACGCGCAACAAAATGACAAGCGCGCGGCTGATTGTTTCCATAGAGACGACGCGAAGTGTCGCCCGAAGCATAAATGCTACATGTCGAGCAACACTTATTTTTTTGTCGAGTGACATTTGTCGAGCGACACATTTCAAGAACTATAAATTAGGCTTTACCCTCAGCTGGTAGGTCGTTGCCATTGGCTCCATCTGGTTCTAAGAAGAGAACAAACTCACATTCAGACTGTAAATCAGTTTCTTTGTAAGATGAAGAATTGCGTTTGTTTCTTTCAGCATTGGGGCTGACCTTATAACTCTGGGTAACATGGTCATCTGGTTTGTGACCTTATAACTCTGGGTAACATTGTCATCTGGTTTGTGACCTTATAACACTGGGTAACATTGTCATCTGGTTTGTGACCTTATAACACTGGGTAACATTGTCATCTGGTTTGTGTTGACTGTTCAATGCTGGTTTTATAGTAACATTGTCATCTGGTTTGTGTTGACTGTTCAACGCTGGTTTTACAGTAACGTGAACATTTCATACTTCTTATGAACTACACAGTGAATCAACTGATACTACAGCAGAAGTCTGACCACATGCTGCTGGTGGCAACAGGACTCATTCATTCATTCTCACCTTTTTTTATTAGCCCTTCCATGGCTGTGGTGTTGTTGTCCACAGGGATGTTCCCTCCTGCTGCTACAAACAGAAAAGGACGACATGATCAGAAACAAACATCACCTCTTTCAGCCCTCTTCCTTCTCCCAGGATCCCGAGTTAAGATGACTAACTTCATCCACATCTGGTCTCTTAAGATGACTAACTTCATCCACATCTGGTCTCTTAAGATGACTAACTTCATCCACATCTGGTCTCTTAAGATGACTTACTTCATCCACATCTGGTGGCTAAAGATGATTAACTTCATCCACATCTGGTCTCTTAAGATGACTAACTCATCCACATTTGGTCTCTAAAGATGACTAACTTCATCCACATCTGGTCTCTTAAGATGACTAACTTCATCCACATCTGGTCTCTTAAGATGACTAACTTCATCCACATCTGGTCTCTTAGGATGACTAACTTCATCCACATCTGGTCTCTAAAGATGATTAACTTCATCCACATCTGGTGTCTAAAGATGACTAACTTCATCCACATCTGGTCTCTTAAGTCTCTTACATGTAACTCTTCAACAGTATTGAAAGAGAGCTCTGGGGGTCTCTCTGGATGCGCTGAACAGAACTAGTAGTTCTGCTAGTAGTTAACATAGGTCTACCTAACGTCTAGCATACAGACAGTAAATTAAATAAACAATAGATAAAGTTAACTTACGTTCTGGCAATAACGCACACTGGTTATGAAAGGCAATTGTAAAACCAACTCTCCTCAAACTCCGAGGAGTAACTGACGCTCTAGTGGAACTGTCATCAGCTACAATAGTACTACTCGCGCTGCATGCACTCGTTGCCTATAGCAACAGAACAGCAATGACGAAAAGGTAAATCACTGTCAGTAGGCTACAGCTACCAATAACGTGAGAATGCTAGATGCAAATAATAATCTGTCCAAATGATAATGATATTAAGGGCTTTCCTACAAGTATTGTTTAATACATTTGGAGTCACTTACCACCAGATTCTGGCTCTTTAGTCCAAAAGGCTAGAATGAAGGAAGAAAGACGTGAGGTGAGTGAGATCTGCAAAGTCAACCAGACTCATGTGACTTCACCGCCAAGTCAACCTTTAGAGACTTGCGTTACAGAATATAACAAGCTATTGAATTCCATAAAGCAAAGTCAAACAACAAAGAGCTGGTGAGTTAAGTTTACCTGCTTCCCACGGCACTGATTCTATGGAAAAAGGTTTAAAAAATGCTTGTTTAATTCATTGTTGATTAGATTAATTGTTTATTAGAAGCAATTATTAAAAGAAGAAGAAGAACGGAGAGAGAGAAGTAAACATGAGCTGTTTTCACACATTGACTCGGACGTGTGGAGAATCAGGTCTGGACATTCTCCAGAGTTGCCTTTTACACATGTAGCAGACAACATGAGGCTGTTGTTGTTGTTGTTGTTGTGTGTCAGACGTGTTCTCACATACTGGAAATGTTCAGTTTGGTTTAGGTGAGGGTTGCCACTTGGGTAGAGTGTGCAGGAGGTAGGACACAATTTACATTTTCATTAAAAAAAATAAAATAAAAAAAAAAGTATCATGTGGCTACCACCCTTCTTTCAATGGTACCCAATGTTCTTAAAACTATTAACTGTATTCAAATAACTTCCTGAATAGCCTATATACAGGTATTGCAGCAAATTAAACTACGTCAAAGCATAGGTGGCTACCTGGTCACTGACGTGTTTGTTTTCAATTTCGTGCTCCTGTAGTAACCGCTTGTTAGTAAGACAAGAAAACACAGAGAAACTGAACAGCTTTGCCCAAATGTGTGTGTGTTCTATTGTCTATTGTGTTCTACTTCTGTTTGTATTCTTCCAGGTAGAAACGGCATCAACATACCCACTCACTCGCTGTGAATAAATTCTCTGGACAACGACCTGCTCTATTCACACAATTGGCTCAATCAGACAGACTGGGAGGGTAGATTCCGGTGCAACTGATTCAGACATTTGCGTTCTAACATGCAGCTCCTAATGTGAAGATAAGTTCAGGTGTTCAGTGCACATGTGAAAGACACTGAGTAAAGAGAGGGAGAGACTCAGAGGCAGAGAGACAATGTGATCTTACCTTTCTGATAGAACCAAACTCCTGGGAGACAGACCAAGACGGAAATAAAAAAAATCAGCAAGTTGATGCATTTACACACTGAACTGTATTTTCTATCTATTGTGTATCTGTATGTTCTGAGGTCACTATGTTCACCCATGACAAAAATACACTTTACTTAACTCTCAATCATTGCTTGGTTATTTTCATAACATGGAAACATACATGGTGAACACAGCTTAATCCTAACCCTATGCAGACCTACAGTAGTCACCCATATTTGAGATTAACTTGATGTTATCCTCCTCACCTGACATGTACCTGTGTACGGCGATGACCACTAGGACGGTACAGAGAAATATAATGAAGACTGAAATACCAATCTTGACCTTTGCTGGCAATCCATCTGAAAATGATAAGTAGTTTCCATTAGAGGCTGTACAGTTGCTATTAGGGATGGGCATCAATGATCGAAGATCGATAATTGATTGATAAGGATTTTGGTCATCACAAAAAAATGTGCTCGATAATCATTAATAAATTCAGTGGAAATTAGTTTGTCTACGTTCTGTGTGAGAAATGTATTTGTTGAATTAGTAGGCTACGAGATGGCGCAACAGGTTCCCGAAGTAACGATGCATATTAATATTTAGCCAGTCCAGCAGCAGCAGAACAGCCTAGCCATGTTGAAGACGAAGCGGGCAAAACGAAGTTTGGCGTGGGATAATTTTTATTTAAAAGGAGACACGGCTTACTGCACTGCAGGTTGGCCAAATTAGCGCAAACCTACCTCTGCATCCCAGCAACCTCGATCCCCTCAGAGCGAGTGTTTTCTGCGGCTGGCCTGACTGTCACCAGATTGCGTTCGCGTCTCACCCCTGAGCATGCTCAACTTTCTGAACAAGAACCAGTAGGCCTACTAGGCTCTCACTGGATTAAAGTTAAAGCTGAACGCTCTTAAGGACACTAATGTTTACGTTTTCAGTCATTCTCCTACAGTATGTGTGAGTATTTTGTTTTTTTACGTTACTGCCGGTGAGTAACGTTATCTTATTTTTGCTATATTTTTTATTTATTTTACGTAAAATGTGTTGTTAAACAATACGCTTATTTAAGAGGATTGTTATTGGACTGAAGTGTCTAGTTTGAATGTGGTTTTGAGTGCAATCGCGTTAGCATGCGTGGACAGCCTAATGTAGGCTAACGTTATCAGAACACAAGAAATAAGGCTATTTTAAAGGAAAGGTGCTTTATTTGTTATTTCTGCCTGCTTCCTTCTTTATATGTTCCTTGGTTACAAATGAAGCTCGCTAAAACATGTCCAGAGAGAGTATTTAACACATATGAGTGTATGATGACACACTAAAGCCCAGGGACACTGTGTTTTTGCGTTTCAGCCCCTTCACTCTGGAATGGCCTCTCACTCACCATGTCTCCATTTCTGTGAAATGTAATTTATATGCGGACCTGATCATCACTATGCATTTTGTTTTAACTGTGAAGCACTTTGTAACTACTGTTTGGAAAAGTGCTTCATAAATAAAGTCACTCATTCATTCATTCACTCACCTGGATGAAACGGGTTCTTGTGGGGTGGACTGCTCTTCTCACTCACTGGGTTCTTCATCTGACAAGTGAACGTCTCAATCAGGTGATCAGTCTCAGTGACTGTCAGCTGTTTGTCTGTAGCACCCAATACCTTCTCTCCTCCTCTCCAGCTGTAGGTAACTGGCTCTGCTCCAGTGGTGTCTCCCTCACAGCTAAGAGCGCAGGAGCTTTTGGGAGTTTCACACCTTTCAGTGATTTTGAGCTCAGGAACTTCCTCTGTCAATAGAGAGACAAAACCATTGGTTAGGAAATATATCTATCTCTGTACATCACACTCTCACTCACAGAAACACACACACAGACCTTGTAAATTCACATGGGGACCGACACCAACACACACACCTCCTTGGTTACAAATGAAGCTCGCTAAAACATGTCCAGAGAGTGTATTTAACACATATGAGTTTTTGATGACACACTAAAGCCCAGGGACACTGTGTTTTTGTGTTTCAGCCCCTTCACTCTGGAATGGCCTGCCCCTCACCATCAGGTCAGCTGAGTCTGTGCCCCGTTAAAAAACAACATTTGTATAGGTTGGCATTTTTATAAGTGGTTTTATTGATGACGGTTTGTTCTCCATTTTTGTGAAACGTAATTTATATGCGGACCTGATCATCACTATACCTTTTGTTTTAACTGCCAAGCACTTTGTAACTATTGTTTGTAAAAGTGCTTCATAAATAAAGTAACTGATTCATTCACTCACCTGGATGAAACGGGTTCCTGAGGGGTGGACTGCTCTTCTCACTCACTGGGTTCTTCATCTGACAAGTGAACATCTTAATCTTGTGATCAGTCTCAGTGACTGTCAGCTGTTTGTCTGTAGCACCCAATACCTTCTCTCCTCCTCTCCAGCTGTAGGTAACTGGCTCTGCTCCAGTGGTGTCTCCCTCACAGCTAAGAGTGCAGGAGCTTTTGGGAGTTTCACACTTTACTGTGATTTTGGGCTCAGGAACTTTGTCTGTCAATGGAGGAGAGACAAAACCTTTGTTTAGGAAATATCTCTATCTCTGTACATCACACTCTCACTCACAGAAATACTCTCACTCGCAGAAACACACACACTTACACTCACACACACACACACACACACACACACACACACACACACACACACACACACACACACACACACACACACACACACACACACACCTTGTAAATTCACATGGGGACAGACACCAACACACACACCTCCTTGGTTACAAATGAAGCTCGCTAAAACATGTCCAGAGAGTGTATTTAACACATATGAGTTTTTGATGACACACTAAAGCCCAGGGACACTGTGTTTTTGTGTTTCAGCCCCTTCACTCTGGAATGGCCTGCCCCTCACCATCAGGTCAGCTGAGTCTGTGCCCCGTTTAAAAACAACATTTGTATAGGTTGGCATTTTTATAAGTGGTTTTATTGATGATGGTTTGTTCTCCATTTTTGTGAAATTTAATTTATATGCGGACCTGATCATCATTATACATTTTGTTTTAACTGTGAAGCACTTTGTAACTATTGTTTGTAAAAGTGCTTCATAAATAAAGTAACTGATTCATTGATTAGTTCACTCACCTGGATAAAATGGGTTCTTGAGGGGTGGACTGCTCTTCTCACTCACTGGGTTCTTCATCTGACAAGTGAACGTCTCAATCAGGTGATCAGTCTCAGTGACTGTCAGCTGTTTGTCTGTAGCACCCAATACCTTCTCTCCTCCTCTCCAGCTGTAGGTAACTGGCTCTGCTCCAGTGGTGTCTCCCTCACAGCTAAGAGTGCAGGAGGTGTTGGTGTCACAAGTTTTAACGATTTTGAGCTCAGTAACTTCCTCTGTTGATGGAGAAGAGACAAAACCATTGGTTAGCAAATATCTCAATCTCTACACAGAAACACATCCGGCATGGTATGACTCATACATCAACACAAATGCTCACTTACTGATAACTGCTACATCAAATGTGGTCTCTTGTAGTTTGCTATTTAACTCCAGAGAGTAAACTCCTGTGTCTGAAGTCCGTAGATCAGTGATGACCAGATGTCCAGTTCGTGTGTCCAGAGTTCTGCGAAAGTCACTATAGTAATCCACGGCAGAATTGAAATCTGGGTCTAATTCTGCTATCTTGTCTTTGCCATGTTTCCATAGGATAGTTTTTATTAGGTCAGGGAAAGAGGAGATATCTGGAGTCAGAGTAAGAGTGTCGCCCACTTTTTTATGGATACCTGAGAAAAAAGAATAACATTGAATTATATACAGCAACCGAGTACTAGTGACCTATACACTTAACATTCTCAACTAGGCCTACATAGGAAAGTGTAATCTACAGTGACGTTAAAGCCAATGGTTAATGATGGCAGGGAAAAGAAGACCAAGGCTACGGGCGTGATGATTGTTTTGAAACTGTCACCATGCATGAAGCTATAGGGGGAGGCTGCAGCCGTGGAGCACCAGTCTGGGGCCGCACCCCTCTCGTGCTGGAAGCTGTTGCTATTATTATTTATTATTAATTTATTTAGTTCGATGCCGGGCAGCCCGGTAGAATATATGTTACCAGACCTAAACTCAAGCGAAATGCATATAGATAGGGCTTACTGCTAGTACTGTAGGTCATAATACAATAGCAATCTAAAAACTATAGCGCTATATAGCGATGCCTACTGTGCATAGAGAAAAACTAAACCCCACATTTCCGTAGCTTGACTTCCCTAGTTCCCGTAGCTTGACTTCCCTAGTTCCCTGCAATCGTTTGTGTCGGACCAGAACTCACGAAGCCACAGTGATTATTACAAACACACGTTAACTCCATCTTCTATCCTGTTCTATTAACACATCCATGGTTAACTCACACAATCGCATTGAATACCGAAGATATATGGCGCAGTTTGACACGATCCTCGAGGCTATATATTTCATAGGACGTTTGGACCTACTTTAGACCTAGTTCAGTTCACGTCATCTACTCGTTACTATTAGCTACATTAATTAGCAATTAGTCGTTATTGAAATCAATTAAAGAGTTGATTACATAGACCAACAACTTATTTATTAGTTAAGCCTAGTAGTAGCGGTCACCGCCCCTCCTTAACAACATGATAGGTTTAAGAACTTACTTGACTCGACCCTCGCTGTACCCAGAAGGACACACACCCAGGTGAGTATCTTGAACTTCATATTTGGAAAGCTAGTCCGATTTTTTAACACAAAATATCAAGAAGTCGTCTCTGGCAGTCGAGACTAGTCTACAAAATGGACTCTACAATCGAAAGTGAAAGTGTACAACGTGACGTAGCCTCAATTAATATCCTTTGTGTCGACTAGTTTTTGGAACGATGTATCTAGGCTAATTTACACGACTACACGTATAAATTAAAGGAAAACCTGCAAACGTGTAGGATGATATGAATGTTTATTGGACTTTGGCGCCTGCCTGTCTTTAGTGGAGGACCACCTCCTAACCAGAAGATGGCAGCAGAGTTCATTTGGTATGATATCCAAAATGTTAATATCATTGTAATAACAATAATTGGTTACTTTACCAGGCCGGTATGGTGGTAGGCCTACAGGCTACAGTAGGTCTATTTAGGACCAGATGAACCCCTTGACTCATTATGAGGCCGTTGAGATCAATATTGTTGTGCAGAGACCTCGTCTTATAATTCTCCCTGAGATGCTTGACTAATGCAGGTCAAGATGTTTTCACTTTCAAAATATTCAGTTAATTCTGGTCTTATAAATCAATAAAGTGGCACACACAACTCTCACACATTGACAAGCACACACACACATAATTCATGCAAACAAATTGGCATCTAGGTCTACAGCATGCCTGTACTGTAGGGGTCAACGTTTGGCCATGTTTCTTTGGAGAGCTGGTTAAACTGAATAGAAAGTGTCGTTTATTTCAAATGCACAACTTGAGTCAAAAAGTACTTCAGGAGAAAAATGCGGTCGAATCAACAATTTATTGAGCAAGCCTTTACATGGATCAAATCTTCGGCATTACTACTTTCTTTTACGAGGCGGCCATCTTATATGTCCTGGCTTCAGGCCAAATATCACATGACAAACAAATTTGCATACAAGGGATATAAACATGGTCACAAACGGTTCAACTAAGTTCTGAATGGTCAATGTATCCGCTGACCTTTGCCCCCCCTTCGGACACGGGGGCTGCTGGGTCCTTCCTGGGATCATGTTACAAACTGTAGGCTAACTGACTTCAGAGGTGAACTTTAGGTCACGCTGACCCAGAGACAAAGATAAAGGAATGCTGACTCAGGACAGTATATCTGCTTCGCTCACATGTTACAAGTACTTATAATAACACAGTTCTACCTAAAGTGTTTATTCATTCATTATTCTTAATAAAATAATTACTACATGAGAGTAATACAGATGTTTTGATGTAATACCCTGGATAGTAAGCGGATCTGGGCCATATACAGGCCAGATCTGGCCCTTGTGGCTTAGTTCCGGCCCATATATGGCCCAGAATCATTACACATCCGCTTGCTATCTGGGACAGTATAAAAATATACTACAAAAGTTTATTTGCCAAGCGTAACAAGTGCACGTACGTTGGAATTCTTGTAATCGCTAGTCCTAAGAGTATCTTATCAGTGCTAATCAGTTCCTCACCCTAGTCCTAGGCACACAACTAGACATTTAAAGGTTCCCAAACTGGCAAGTTAGACTACGAGTGGACATTTCTCCCGTCATCCCAGAATTCCTCTACCGGAACATCCTACTGGCTGGGATCCGAAGGAGTGAGTCCTTTGCAAAAGAGGCCAGTCTACCTTTTCCTGTTACTTGCTTCCTAAAATAACACTAGGCTACATTAACCAAAAACCAACATTGATTAAAAAACAACAATATAACAGTTCACATTGCAACACATTTATTTAAATTAGATCATGTATATTTCATCAAAAAGGGTCAAGTTTCCAGGACATGGGGCAGTGCAAACGGTGACGGTACAAACAAAAGTATTTCAACACATACAAAATGGGTAGCATTCAGCCCCAAGGTGAAAAAGGCAGTTTCAAGTATTGTGGCCTCAAAGATATTTTCTCTTTCAAAAATTCATGGCTATTCATCCTCACGTAAATACAAGTACAAAAATGAACATCTGAGAACAGAGTCCGTCCAGGAAAATAATATCAATCTAAAACAGTCAGTCCAAGAAAATAATATCTAAAATACAAAAGGATTTGCTCATATGAATTAATGGCAGTCTTCTCCTGTGTTACAATACAGTCCTGTGGAACAGTCTGCACAGAAAGCACAATGAGAACTCATCAATACTTCTTGGTCACTGCATCATCACCATTGCTCAGTGCACAAAAACAGTTGTTCACTGAATAACAACCATTGCTCACCGCATGACAAATAACTTCACTACACGACAACCATTGTGTGGCGAGTCGATCATTGCTCAGCTGATGTTGCACCGTGTTCAATCCTCCTCAAGCCAGGCAGGTACAGGTGATTGTAGCCAGCTGATGCCAGTGTTGCAGTCCGCTTCAGTGTGTGTGTGTGTGTGTGTGTAGAAGTCCTAAGATTCCCCTAGGATCCTCTGCATCTCCTGAACACAAGGTAGGATTGTCTGGCTTTGCACCTGTGCCACCTTAAACCTACAGAGACAATGTGAGCCAGAGAGAGAGAGAGAGAGAAAGGGAGACAAAGAAACAGAGATGGGAGTTTAAGTTCATACATGTAAAATGTTAACTTCATACATGTAAAAAATTAAGTTCATACATATAAAATGTTAAGTTCAGTATTGGGTGTGCTATAATCTACAGTCCTTGTAGCCTGAATCGTGCAGAATCAGATCAGTTCATATTTAACCCCAAAGGTCAGAGAGACGGCCAATCAGATTAGATACCTCCTCATCAGTTCCCTGGCCCTGGCGGGCTGTGGGCGCAGGTGCCGCAGAGCGGTAGCGCAGTGTGCCGCCAGCGCGACGAAACACTGCTCCCTCAGCGCGTTGTGGCTGCTGGTGTCCCACTGGGGCAGCTCGCTGGTATACCTCCACGCCACCAGGGAGTGCTCTACGGCAGACTCCCAGTCCTCGCTGCTCAGCAGGGCTCCTCCTCCCTCTTGGCACGAAAGCTTTGAAGACGGAACATTTCAAGGACATGATTTCAGACTCGTCTCACCATGCCAGACGTTCGAGATCTCCGCCTCCAAAAGTCTGGAGACAAATTGTCGCTAGAACAGCGCCGAAAAACCAACGCTACCAATCAGAACCACTGCCTACATCTCTCAAATTGTTTCCACCCACTTTTAGCAACGAAATCTGGACGAATGTCTTCAGTCTCTAGTTGAGCGCAGGATCGCAACAAACAAACAAAAACAAACTACCACCAACACTGACCAATATTCCACACACTCACTTTAAAAGCCACCAAGTGCGGGTAGGCCTTTCTGTAGCAATGTGCGTCTCTATTGGACCCCAGCCGAGAGTAAGGTATCGATCTGTACACGTTGCTCTTCTTTAGCTGGAGGTCCTCCTGTAAGAGTTTCAGATCTGAGGTGGGAGTCTGGGAGCGCTGTCTCTGTGGATGTGTGAGAGAGAGAGAGAGAGAGAAAGAGAGAGAAAGAAAGAGAGAGAGAGAAAGAGAGAGAGAAAGAGAAAGAGAGAGAAATAAAGAGAGAGAAAGAGAGAGAGAGAAAGAGAGCGAGAGAGATGCAATTTAGGATCTGGAAACGGCACTCGTCCTGAGTAATTTCTAAGTGTCCTTTCAATGCGATGACTGGTCAGGGGATGAACCATGAACTAATCCCTGAGGACTCTCTCCAGCAACGCCCCATCTGGGAACACATGGCTGCCACGGGGAGCCTGTTCCAGACGGAATAATGAAGCGGAACGAAACGGACGGTTCAGTCTGAGTGTCAGGCTACAGTGAATGGGGCTCTGTGTGCGACCGGTACCTGTTCTTCCAGGATGAGGGACCTGATCAGCTGGAGCAGCTGCTGCTTGGAGAGGATGCTCTGGCTATCGTCCGCCCTCGGACAGGGCTCCCCCGGCTGGCCACCACCGCGGAGTCGTCTGGGGAGGGCCGTGTCCACTGTGGGAAATGTATTCGGTTAAGTCAATGAATGAATAATGTTGATCATCCAATGCACTCTTTGTTTTCAGCAAGCTGAAGAGCTCCTTTAGCAACAGACTTGTGATGCCTAGGTGCTCTACTGATAGATTTGTGAAGTCCTTGTACCGGCTGCTGTTAAGTTCTTTAATGAAAATCTTTGTCATGTCTTACTGCGCTCTCCATCTACTGCCTTGAGACACACTCTATCGTCCTGTATTCTGTTGTGTGTTGTGTCAGGCCTTTGTGCTGTGTATGTTGTGTTGTGTTTTTCGTACTATGGTGGCACTCAATTTCCCCCTTGGGGATTAATAAAATAAACTAACTGACTCAAGTCATGAGACGAGGAGCTGGAACTCCCCCTCTTCCTGTTTTTAGCACATTTAGTTGACAACGTGGTTACCCAATGTCAAATTTCATGGTGGGTCTTACGTGTCGAGTCAGCAACCCTTTTAGATGATTGATTTAGACGGGAGTAAAGCAAGCTTAGATGATGACACCAGGAAAGGATAGAACATATATCCTGACCCTAGGATACAACCTAGTTAAATCTTGTGTTAAGGGTTGAAGCATGATAAGTCGGTTTAATGAATTCATTCATTTGTTATTGTGTGTGAGGAATTCACACACAATAGTCCCGAGACTTATTGCCAGTGTGGTCCTCGTCTGTTACAGCAATGGTCTGCACATGCAGGCAGGACACCGCTTTGTGAAGTGAACTCACCGGACTGTCCACGTCTAGAGGCGAGATCTCTGCTTCTTGAACTCAGAATCTCAAAGTACGACCTTCGCATACGGGCTGTGAGACATTCAGAAAGAGAGAAACAACAAAGAAGATACTGTATTAAGTCGTATGGAAAGTATACCACGATGGAGTTGTAGTATAGTAGCTTTTAAAGCTTATAAACTGGTAAAAGAAACCCAGAAGGAAGTTAATTTGGTTAGCTAGCCAGCTGATTGTGATGTGTGATTAAGGACGAACACTTTGACCAAGCTTGTTGTTTGTTAGTTAATTAGCTTGTTAGCTAGATAGCGGGTTATTGTGGCTAACAGTTTGTTAAGTTAGGACATACCTGCAATTTTGGGCTGTGGAGCAGGGATTTCCATCAAGACACGTCTTGGCTGACATATCGTTGCCATTGTAAGATAATTAGGAAGATAGCGAGGTCACACAAGTTATGTTCGAACAAAGTTGTGGTTAGCTAGCTAGGCTAACCTGCAATAGAGTAATGTACGCCACTCTGAGTTTGGTTGTAAGCAACAACTAGTCTAGCTGGCAAATATGCACAAAGTAATGTTTGCTCTGATAAACCGTTAAATCCCTCAAATAGAATATAAAACGATTAAATTATTAGACAGATTAGCAGCTAAGAACATAAACTCTGTTGTGTTCCCGCTTGTGTTGAAACACAAATGAAACAGCGCTGGTTTGCGTGGCCCAGCCTCGCCTTCTGATTGGTTAACGTCGGCCAGCCTCGCCTTCTGATTGGTTAACGTCGGACAGGCGCCCAAATCTTACTAGAAGACAATGGATAATAAAATGACACCGAGATACAGTGTATTTCATAAGGTAAACTGTTTATATTTGTTCATTATTTTCCTGATTTACTTAACAAAATTAGCCTGGCCTACACTGTCAACCAGCCATTTGATAGTAGCTAAAAGTCAACAATAGTCAGTCAACAAAAAGAACAAAAAGGTAAGATATAAAAAGATCTTTATTGATCACCATATAATATAACTGTTCGATTTTTAGAGATAATCACAGAGGAGGGTGCACTCCATATAACATCAATAATATATTGTATGTACATTATAGGCACTGAACCTCTTTTTGCCAGCTATGGACTTATTGGTACAGGATAGGCCAAACACATCACATCAAGGACATACTCATTCATGACCTTCTAATGACACTTTCAAGACAGTTTTTGATCTTCCAACGTCTCTGCATCTGTCTGTCAGTGCCTTATGAGTCAGTTATGTCTACTGCTTTATTTTCTGTGTTTGAATGATACCTAACATGGTGTAGGCCCTAGTGTTCACATAAACAAAACTGTCTCTGTGTGCTGTGCACACCCGTAAATGAAGTTCCTCTCCAGTTTCAATGGTTCGAATGTTTTTTTTAAAAGATTTCAGGAATTTCACAGTTTTGTGGGGCGGTTGATCATGTTGAGGTTGTTGGCTGCGCTTGTTGGAGTGTGCGGGTCTCTCCCAGTGGACAGTGGGAGAGGCAGGCCTGGCCCTGGATTGACCGCACTGTTTGTCCCTTTTGGTATGCTGTAGCCTTTCGGTTTGGGGATCCTCGTTGGGCCTGGGCGTCGGAATGCTTCTAGTGGGATCTGGGCAGATTTATGTATATATGAGAGAGAGAGAGAGAGAGAGAGAGAGAGAAATAAACAGGTATCAGTGGACAGTACTGGACACAAATCAGGTTTTTCGGACTGTAACGGGTATTGGTGCATTCATATTCAACATACTGAGGGTCAAAGGTCAGATTAAATAAAGCTTTAATGTATAACGCATGCCCCAAACCATTACAAGCCAACATACACACATCCAGATCCTTGCTACAATTTTAGGCTGTATTGGATTCCTGACCACAAGATGGCGCCAAATTATCTTCTTCTTTTAACTTTATCTGCCTGGAGGTTTCCACAAAGCTATGATACCTCCACAGTAAAACTCTGAACACGCAGTATGTGCTTTCTTGCAAAGGTGCCAAAATGGCACACACTGTATGCAAAATGTTTTAGATTGTTTGTTTTGTGTTTGCCAAAGGGGACTTTGTATGAAAACAAAGTTATCATAATCAGCAGGGTGCTCTCCATCTGGAATGGGGAAGTGATGATGTGTATGGTTGAATCCTGGCGCTGGTCACTCATTCTGATGCTTTTCCCCAAAGTAGCCTAGCCAACAAGACAGAATTAGAGGGGGACACTCAAGAGAGCCTTTTGCTGTGTTCTTAGCAAAAATCCCAGGACATGTCATCAGTTGGGTCTTTCCACTGTGCTGTTACCATTTGTGTGTGACTGGGACAGAGAGAGAGAGAGAGACAGAGAGAGAGAGAGAGAAAGAGAGAGAGACAGAGAGAGAGAGAGAGAGAGAGGCTATTACAGTTTGATAATGTGGTTTGTGACATGTGCAAAATGTTACATCACTCCTTCTCAAAGGCCTAGTTAGTCCACACTCATTGTGACTGATTACTCTGAATGACCACTGTGCTATCTACGTATCTTATGGTTTTGGAAACAAGGCTAATTAACTCTAAAACATGGCAGTGAACCATGTCAATTTGGCCATACATTTGGAAATGTGTCTCGAATATTGTATTTCGTAAAAAGGTAATGGCGGAGAAAAATCTGTATGAGGATCATGATGGACATGGTGTTGATTTTACATGGAACGGCCCTTAATGAAAGGCCTCCTCCCATTGGCGTCCGGTAGCAACCAGAGTCAGGGTGAGCACATCCTCTGCCAGGGACCAGCACGCAGCGCGTGGCGCAATACTGGCATGGCGGTCACCGTGGCAACCAAACACAGGATTTGTTTAGACGGCTGGGATTGCAGTACATGGGAAAGAGGCACTCTTGAGTATAGGCCTACCGCACAGACTCCACAGGAAAGCCGTTTTATTCTCAAGAAGAGCCTTTGTTTAAAGTTCCCTCTGCCACATCGTGTGGTTTATTGTGTTCTCTTGGTTTATTGTGTTTGTCTTGTCAAGGTTTGTTCTTTAGTCATTAAGACTAGACATTATGACTGCAATCAGCTCTCACAGTGATGTAGCTCAGCTGATAGTTTGAGCATTCCAGTTTGGTGGGTCATTTGATCTCCCTGATTACAAAATGATGCCGTTCTCAGTAGAATAAGCAATGAGCTTAAAGATGAGTGACTGAGTGACTCAGCAGTGCAGACTCAGATTGTGTGTGTGTGTGTGTGTGTGTGTGCGCGTACAGTAGGCTACCACTATCAGTACACCAGCTGTTGATCTCATTATGAAAAATGGAATGGATTTGCTCAGTTGCAAAGCTCAAACAATATGTCCACTAGTGGTGCAATACTGTAATACTTGCCTACAAGTGGCGTGTCTATCAGCAATTAAAAGATAAGGGGCATAGCATTATGATGTGTGTGGTGTCTTCTCTAGGGTATTTGGTGGGATTTGTCACAAATATGCCTTGAATATGTAACATGTTCAATCAAGTGCAATGTTGAAGCTGTGCAGTGTCAATGCAATATACTACCCTGCAAGATGATGATCCTCAGGCATGACTTTGCAAAATGATGACTGAAAGCCTAACCTTTTATGAAGAGAGAGGTCAAAGAATAGACTACATTCATAGAGGATCTATACGGTAGTAGGAAGTCAGACCACAGCTAAATTTTCACTACCATTGAATAGGGTTTCAGATTCCCTCATGCTAGTCTTTACTCCTGGTAACTGGGTTTCTGGGTTTAAAATAGAGGGAGAAACTATGACATCAGCCCATGAACACATGTAGGAATCCCCAGACTTTTTCTTCTTCTTCTTTTGTAAACGTTCACACATGTGGAAGTTTCCTCCAAGAGCCTGTCTGATGAAAAATCCCTTAAAAACATGAAGAATCCCTTAAAAACAATATAACTATAACTTTAACTATATCTTAATAATCTGATCAACATATGTAAGGTACAGGTCAGCTGTGACTTTTTTGCACTAAGTCATAACTGTGATTATAATGACATGGTGACGCAAAGAAAATCTCAAAATTGTCTAGTTGGAGTTAGAGAACATGCAATAAAATCTGATCAGAATGTAGATTTTAATATGTCTCTCTTTGCCAGATTATCTCCAATCTCCATCATTCGGCATGCATTATTCTGAGCAATTTTGAGTGAGTAAAATAAATATGCAAGCATGGATGACAAACTTAAACACATACGTCAACATTTGCACACTTTAATATTTAGAAAAGAAGTCAACTTTGACAAAATGCAAGTTGTGTAATATGAAGTATAAACATAATTGAAAGGGTACATCAGTGAACAGTCTTGTTACATGGTAATTCATCACTGATCATACAGTAAACAGTAAGTGCACACAAGAGTTAACTCGGTGTGGAGTAAAAGTTTCTAGTGCTTTCAAAGGGTTATTTTTTTCCCCTCCCTCAGAGAGTTGTTTATGAAATAATAGTTCATGCACACAAACATCTTCCCAAACAGAACCAAACAAACAAACCAAAACAGAATCAAACACAGTGGATAACCTGCTCATACAGATCAAGTAGAATGATGGATCAGGTTTTAAACAATACCAAGCAAGGTGGGTAGGGTGGTAGCGGGGAGCGTGATTATTTAATGGGATGAGGTATTTTCGGGATGGGACGGGAGTGTTGGGGGGTTAGGTCAATCATAAGCGTTACTTACTGTAATATGTGATGGCCTTTGGATTGGGGTGGAGGTGGGCTTTATAGTGATGCTACTTGTGATTTTGCTGTTGCCTTTGGCAGGGGTACCATTGGACAGTGGAGTTCTCGGCTCCTGCCCGGGGATATAGCAAGAACTGACCGGCTGGGATGGACTGTTAAAACTTTGAATGAAGGGGCTTCCTAAGTGTATGTGGATTTTGTTGTCCTCTGTGGTGATGACGTTGGGGCCGCCCGAGCTGTTTGACCTCTGAACCTGCCAGCTGCTGCTCTGCCTATCTGGCGTCACCCGGAAGACGGCGTGACCCCCGACGACCTCTACCGGCTCTGCTGACAAGGAGCGGTCAGGGGTGCCGGTGGTGACGGACACGATCTGAATGGGCGACATGGCTCGGTCCGGCGTCACAGAGCCGGAGGAGTCCGGGGTGATCGCTCTGGAGTAGCTGGCCATAGTGAAAGGCGACATGGCCCTTTCGGGAGTGCCCTCGGACGACGACGGGGAGCCTTTTGATTTCATCGTCGTCGGGGATATGGACGTGTTCTGGATAATGGTGATCCTCTGTTTAGGCAGACCTCCGCTCGTGGGGATGACGGCGGTGCTGGTGTACGACAGGGCGTTTTCCGCAGTGGGGCTGGTGATCTCCAGCACGGCCGTGTTGTGCCCGTGGTCCGGAGTCACCTTGATGTGCAGCGGCTGGCCGGGGCTGTGTGTCAAAACCACATCCTGCTGAACGTGGTTCCCGTTCTGTCTGGCTTGCACTTTGCCGTTCACCAGATGGGGGCTCTCTTTGCTCTTGAGGAACGGGACTCGAGCTCTTCTCATGTTGTTGTTGAAGTTGTTGACATTGTTGATGAGCGACGGGTTACACTTTGCCGTGAGGGACAGCTCGTGGGGGTAATTTGGATCATCCTCGGGATCGCTGTCCTCGTACAGCTTTCCATTCACCACAGCACGCTCCAGTGGCGCGACGCTCTTGTAGTTGGGTGGCAGGTAGTCAGCTGGGTCGGTCTGGACCTCCTTGGTAGACATTTGTAGGTCAGAGAAGCGCCTTCCATTCATGCCCGGACGGAGGCTTTTGCTGAAACGGCGGTATCTCTCCAGCTCCCTGGTAAGAGTCTCCATCTCCCTCGCCAGTTCCTTGTTCCTGACTTCTTGCTGGGTGAGCTTCCTCTGCAGGGTGGAGTGGTCATTCTTCATGCGACAGATGGATTCCTCTGTGCCCATGTATTCGTGGATCTTCTCTTTCAGGGCTGCCACTTCTCTGGTCAGATGACTGGATTTAGCCTCCTCTTCTTTTAGCCGCTTGTACAGGACATGTTCTTGGTTGGATTCTTTCTTTTCTGCCAGTTGGTACTTGGAAAGTTCATTCCTAGATATTTCCAGCTCTTCCATCAAAGCATTTGCCCTCTCTTGTTCATTGGAGAATCTCTTTTCCAGGGACTCAAACTCATCCTCAGTCTTCAGTAGGTCATCCTCCACCACCTTCATGTCTTTCAGTTTGCGCCTCAGTCGTTCCACTTCCTGGGTCAAGTCCTGGACTTTGTTGTCCTCTTGCTGGAAGCGGTTGGCGATCGGTGCCTTGATGTGTTCCTCTTTAGCTTTGCTCCTTATGAATTCCCTCTCCACTGCCTCCAGTGATTGCAACCTCTTCTTCATCATGCTGACTTTGGACTGCAGGTCGTTGTTCTTCTCCTCCTCCGCTTGGAGCTTGGCCCGGAGTTCGTCTCTGTCCTTGGTGGCGCTGCACATTTTCTCCTCCAGTTCAGCCTTTGACCTCAGCGCTTTCTTGCTCTCTTCAATGAGCTTTTCCGTGACTGTGGTGACTTTGTCCTGCTCAGCTTGCAGTTTCCCAGTGCTGTTGTAGACCTTGTCCTCCATCTGTTTGAGCTTCTCTGTCATGGTCTTCCTCTCGTCTACGAGCATGACTGTCAGTGTCTTCAGCTTGGTGAGGTCCTCCTTCAGGGTGAGCTCTGTCTTCTCCAGCTGATTCTCCACGGCCTCCAGTTCTTTGACCCTCGATCTCAGGACCTCCAGCTCACTGGATATAAGCTTCGACACAGTCCTCTCCTTCTCCAGATTGCACTTCAGCGAGCAGCACTCCTGTTTGCTTTTGCCGAACGCATCCTCTAGTTTTTCCAGATCCATAATCCTGTGGTTCAGCTTGTCCACTTCCGCCTTCAGGCTCCGACTCTGGCTGGTCTCCTTCGCCAGTTTTTTGTTGAGGTCCCGGCACTGATCCTCCATCTTGATCAGCTCCTCATCCTTCCCCTCCATCTCCAGGACCCTCTTCCGCAGCTCCTCAACCTCGGACATGAGGCTGGTGTTGCCGCACTCCCCGCGGCTGATTTTGTCCCTCAGCTCCTGGAGTTCGTCCTCAGCCCTTCGCAGGGTCTTGTTGGTCTCCTCCAGCTCGTCCAGCTGCCTGCTTAGCGTGGACAGCTTCTGGCGGAGCTGCCGGCTCTGGGCGTCCTCGCTGGTCAGTTTGGCAGTCATGGCTTCCTGCTCCTGGTGGTGGCGACTGGCTTGGTCGCGTAGTTCCGTCTCCAGGCGAAACACTTTGTGCTCCTCCTCCTGCAGTCTGGCGTTGGCGGAGCTCAGCTCCTCCTGCGTGTGGGTGGCTGTGGCGGTCAGCTCCTGGACCTTGGCGGTGTGCTGGGTCACTTGTTCTGTGAGGCGCTGCTGCTCGTCCACGACCATCAACGCAAACGACTTCAGCTTGGTCAACTCCTCCTTCAGGCCTGTGACCTTCTTATTGTTCTCCTTATCCTTCCTCTCCTGATAGGCCTTCTCCTGGTCAATAAGCAGCTTCAGTCTGGAAGAAAAAAACACACAAAAGGCACATATGAAAATATGGAAAGTGTTTCTGCCAGATATACAAAACAGAAAAGGCAGTTGGCAAATCTATGACAGATGGACTCTTTCTTTGCTTGGATTACATGAAATGTGTTTACTTGTGTCCAATACAACTCAAGTTCCCAGAATGCATTTGCTCACTGGACCTATTCGTCTCAATATAGTTACACCATAAACACTCATACACTCGTCTTTTTTTGTCAAACCATTCTGAAAAGACTTTATGTCATGGAAACTTTAACAGGTCATAAATATCACTGTGTATAACTAGCCCAGGTCAGTAGCCTAAAAATACCTTTTTATGTCCCTTTGGGGCCAATTCATTCTCAAATGGTTTGAAAACTCCTCTCACTTTAGAAAATACAGAGAAATGAGCACAAGGACATATTTAAGGATTTGCATAGGATCTGTATTTAGGATCTACATTTAGGATACCTAGAGTTCTCTGGGGTCTACACTACACATTCCACAAACATCTGATGAACTGACCGAAAGGTTTTGCAAAATGATTCAGGAGATTAGACTCAAAATGTTTATGAAATGAAGATGTTCTATCCTCTCTGCACTCTGATCTTTGGCCGTGACTAGACTGCGCTGGAATGCTGAATGTTTACACTGACCCAAATCTGAAAATAATATCCCCACTGGCCCAGCTCACACTTTTCACCCAGATGCCTCTCTTCCACAGACTCAATACAGGGGAGAATTTATCCATGTACTTTACAAAACTTTATGGTAGTTAAATTGGTGGGAACATATCCAGTAAGCCAAGACAGTGTATGACTCTCAATTTCTTTTTCTTTCTTTCTTTCTTTCTTTCTTTCTTTCTTTCTTTCTTTCTTTCTTTCTTTCTTTCTTTCTTTCTTTCTTTCTTTCTTTCTTTCTTTCTTTCTTTCTTTCTTTCTTTCTTTCTTTCTCTCTTCCTGCAGGCTTTACATCACTACGAGTGCATAATGGCGGAAGCTGGGGGTCACGGTGGCTAGCATGTACATCACCAGGCCAAGTGACGCCGACGTCGGAGGGGATGTTATGACTGCTGTGTGCGCAGATGCCAGGGTACTCCACAGATGTCGAACTGGCACGATACAGTCCCTTAATGAAGGGGTTCCTCTGCACCCCCACCCACCCTCACTCCCTCTCTACCCCCCGACACCACCGCCAGCTACCCTCCCTGGGTTTTTTAAGTAAAGGAATTCCCCCCACATGCAATTACAGCGCAGCCTGGTTGGGCATAAACAGAGTCTCTCTCTCTCTCTCTCTCTCTCAATCAGGACTCCACGTAGAGGAACATGATGTCAGCAAGGCAGGGCGGGTCCTCCTCTCTTTCTCTCTCTCTCTCTCTCTCTCTCTCTCTGTCTCTCTGTCTCACCCTCTCTCGGTGTGCCACCTCCATGTGCTTGGCTGTCGAAGAGTGAAGGAGGAGAGGAGTGATGATAGAATGTCTTCCACATGTTCCAGTGTGGTGGTGTCAGTGCTGATCAAAGCCACTTTCAGCTTTTAAGTTTATGCACTATGTGGGAGCATCAGATATGGGGTGTTTTTGTTGTTGTTGCTATTGTTGTTGCTTTTAAATTCAGAATGTTCATTGTTGGATCTTTTGAGATATTGTTATATTATGATGTTTTTGACATTACTCTTAAAAATATAAAACAATGTATGATACTGTAGATGACAACATTTCTAACATTTCTTTCTTTTTAAAGATCTCATGAAGGTATATTCATATTCATGAGACACCATGAGTAAATGCGTTTTTTCAGTTTCATAGGCAGCATTTTTCTTCGTTCGCAGAATATACTTCAGGAAACATAACGATGCAAAACTAAAATGTTATTTGGCTGTTTGTCAAATCAAATGTAGCATGACTGCTTGTAATCAGTATTTCCTCTTATCTCTTAAATCACTCAACGTTGTTTATTCAGTGATGTAACCAAGCAGTAATAGAATGTGTACTAACTGGGACTGGGTCTGCAGGGACTGGACTTCAGACTCGCAAAGCACCAGGCAATCTTTCTTTACCCTTATATATTCAGTCTCAGGACAGGTTGTATATATATATATATATATATATATAGGCTATTCAGGATATAGAAATGCACTGTATATTACCTCACATGCAGACCACTTAACATCGGTTAAGACTCGTCCTTGGGGAGGAAGTGACATTTTCCCTTCATACACTAATCACTACTACCCAGGAGGAGCAGTTAACCTTCAGAGGAGAACATTTTTTTGCAAAACTTCAGGACAGAAGCTCAGTTGCCAGTAGGTGACCTCCCTCCAGAGAACCAAGAGTAGGTACTGTTTAGGTTTGCCAAATTATGTTCAAACAATGTATCCTCTTTTGTAGTATTGTGTAGTATTACATTTGTTTGTAGTAATACTACAGTTCTAGTAGTATCATACTTATTATTTACCATTATTTAATTCTCAGGGACACATTGACGGAAGGACCCTCATTCTCAAAAGTGTCAGCTGTAGTATTAACTAGTGTATTAAGTTGAAATCACTTCAAAGTAAGTGTCACAATAGCTCACATTTACCTCAGGATCGTAATGCATGGTACATTACAACCAAATCTCAATTATGCTATTTATACTGCCTCGGCCCCGACTAGGCTTGGCTCCTCTGTAATGGTGCACTAGAGTAATTATGCTCAGATGGGAGCTATAAAGGTATCAGTGCTAAATGTGTCTGTCTGAACTCATAAAAAAACACACAAAAAAGACATAAGTCACCAGCAGACCATCCCTGTCTGATAGAGGGGCTTCCCTCACATTCACACAATCACACGGGATCTTAACCCTGTGAAACTCTGGATCAGGGGGGAATTCTAGAAAGCAGGTTTAGTGAAAACTCTGTCACTGGACACCCTCAGATTCAATTAAATCTCATAGCTCGCAAACTCAGAGTTTTCACTAAACCCTCTTTCTGGAATACCCCTCAGGCGTTCTGCTTGGCTTATGTTGGCGGTATGCTTTAATTTGTGTGTGTCCAGTGTGTATATCCAATAATTTTGTCCAAAGTAATTTCCAACAACTCATAATCTGGATGTGTAGAGGTGCCCATGTACTCTATGACCACTGTGTTCAAGTCTAGGGATCTGGACTCTAGGGAGTCTCTGAAGGCACTTTGAATGAGCTTGTGTTGGTCCAGTAGAGGGCATTCTGCAGGCAGCCATGCTACACATTACACAATACCTGACTGAGCATCCAAAGTGATAATGAACAAAAAACGACTCAATTCAAGCAGTCATAACTATGAATTAGGTTTACACCTATAGGAAATATAGCTGACACCAGCTGTAATATTTCAGCTGTGTTTGTTGCTGGTGCTTAGAAAACACACCTCTAAAACTTAAAAGAAAAGAAAGAAAGAATGGAGATATAAGTGCATAGAATTGTCAGTGGATTTAAACAGTCCTCACAATCTGCAACAGTATGTTGTTAAAAATTACAGTATAATAAAAATACAGTATCCTTTTTTTTCCACTAACTAACCACTTAAAACACAAGTAGCGTCCACAAAGACCTTGTAACCCTGCCACTAGCCTATACTTAGCACACTATGGGGAACTTCATGTGTTCTTTTTCTTGGTGAACATGTGTGTTCAGGTTTCCACAGGTGGAAAAAACCTGTACATAAACAGTACTGTAAAAAAAAATTGTCCCTGTCTAATACAGTTACATTATTGAATAAAGCAAAGTGAATTCACTTTGTTCAGAATGTATCTGAACAAATCTGAACATATCATTAACGTGATACATTCAGCTACATTTTTTATTCATTTATCTACTTTGGACAATTATGATAAAATATCCCCGTGATCTCCAAAATGTAGATTAACAAAACACTCAATGATGCTCTCAACGTGAGAGCCAAGTTAAACCTGAACACTACAAAACTTACAGAAGTCAAGACATCCCCACGCAGCCCAGAGTCACGTCCTGTAAGATCCGTGATCATGATCACAACGTGAGCAATTCCTAGAAAGTTTCTTAATTAAAAAAAAACAACCAAAACCATAAACTTTCTGAATGCGTCCTCTCTTACCTGTGTCCTAATATGTGTATCCAGCCCTCACTGAGTGAAGCTCTTTGCCTGGCCGTGCGCTCAACTCCCTCATCGACTGTGGTGCTGTGGACATTCCAGCTCCCAGCAAGGAAACCAAACAATAAGAGATGTGCTCACTGCATGCTCCACTGCCTATAAGCATTACATCATCAACATGCCCTTATATGGAACTTTATGCTCTGCTGAGCCTCCAAAGGGGGTGTGCTAGTTGGCGCGTGTGTGCATGCTTGTGTATGTGTGTTTGAGAGAGAGCATGAGTTGTGTGTGAGTAAGAGAGAGAGAGAGAGAGAGAGAAGACAGTGCCCCCAATGAGGAGAGAGTGTGTGTGTGTGTGTGTGTGTGTGTGTGTGTGTGTGTGTGTGTGTCTTCTGAACATGGAGTGTGTGAATAAGAGTGTGTCTGGATGTGTGTAATGTGAAATATCTGCCCTTCCTGCCAGTTCTCCAGTGGGGTGTGTGTGCAGGGGGTGGGGGTGGAGGGGGGTGAGGAGAGACAAGTGGTTTGTATTACAACATTTCCTTCTGGCTTTCCTCAGGAAGGGTCATTAATTCACTTAGGAAACATGTCGGTGTAACAGTGCTTAGCTATAGACTATCTGGCTGTTGATTTAAGCATGTTCTATTAGGGTGTTATATGAGGGCGCTCTTGTTTGGGTCAGCACAGCGCAGAGCGGCATAGGGTTGAAATCATGCCTGTAGAATTGGAATCATACTTCATGTCGTTATGCCTAAAGAGAAAGCTATCTTTTCTCTCTCTGTTGTATTGCATATTGCATACCGGTGTGTGTATCGCATGGCGTTTGGTCATCTCTGTCATGCTCTGCTCACTGTCTGCTGATGTCATGACTTCTGATATCGTTGCCAAGTTTCCTGCAAGACCTGCCCATCTTTGGTCTGTCTTCACCTAAAGCGTTAGCAGGATTCTCTTGCCTTGGAACGATACTAAATCAACCTCTAGCTAGCTACTGTAGCTGAATGCTAATCCGAGCTCACATTACGAAAAACAAATTGAATGGCGATTATAATGAGGGATCATTAAGTTGATCGACTTCCTGTTTAAAAGGCTCCCTGTTGCTCACGGACAGAGAACCGAGGCGAGACGTTTGTTTGAACAAGAGAGAGAGTGGGAGGGAGAGAGAATTAGAGGGGGAGAAAGGGAGAGAGAGAGAGAGAGGGAGAGAGTGAGAGAGGGAGAGAGAGAGAGAGAGGGGGAGAGAGAGCGGGAGGGAGAGAGAAAGAGAGGGGGAGAGAGAGAGATAGAGAGGGAGAGAGAGAGAGAGAGGGGGAGAGAGAGAGGGAGAGAGATAGAGAGGGAAGGAGAGAGAGAGAGGAGAGAGAGGGACAGAGGGAGAGAGACAGGGAGAGAGAAAGGGAGGGAGAGAGAAAGAGAGGGGGAAAGAGGGAAAGAGAGAGAGGGAGAGAGAGATAGAGATGGAGGGAGAGGGAGAGAGAGAGCGCGAGGGAGAGAGAGAGAGAGAGAGCTGAGCATCCGAATGGGTCTGACCACAGCATCAATCACGTTGATGATGGGAAACAAGGTGGGGGGAACGGAGGGCAGTGTCCTTTCTGGAACGTTAAATCAGATATACGTAACGGCTTCAACAACGGCCCCGGGGCCCTCCTGTCAAACCGTAGCGAGGAGCGCTACCAAGGAACGAAGAGATGTCTCTATAAAGGCTTTGCACCCTACATCTTTTCCTGACGGCGAAGCAAATGGATGTCAACGTGATATAAGAGGACCGTTTCTTTTTTTAAATCCTACAGCATGCGTACTGTAGCTGTAAAATACTTTTAAAAAGCACTTGACCTCAGAACATACACGGGTCGGCCGGAGATCGCTTTCTAATTCGTACCAATTCCGGAACGTGGTGTCAGGGGGATTCTGAACGATCCACATTTTTGGCGAGGGTCTGTAGAAGAGTGGGGAGGAGATGTCAAGCCCGGGCAGCCTGCCTGTCTCTCGGTCCTCCCCGTGTCTCAATTTCAATCCCAGAAGGCACTTCTTCTGTCCTTCCTCACCCGAGCCCAGCAGGCCTTGTGGACCTCATGCGAACATGAGAATGAAAACATTCTCATCCACCCTCTGGGTAAAATCCACTGTCTCCCATCATAATTGGCACTGAGCACTTTGTGGTAACCGTGTGACAGCAGGGTCAACAAACGTCGGTGTATTTCAATGTCTCTCTTGTTTCTTTTGAAAAACAAATTGTTTTCACGTAACTCCCATTTAGAGGCTCGAAATAGATCGGCCTATTTCTGAATTTGGACATTTCCAAAAGGCTTCGGCAGCGCAAACAAACCAGATGCAGACCGTTTCACGTAACCGTTGGCCACACAAACATGTTTGCCCTGTGAACATCTGCCAGATTACAAATAATGGAAAAATAAGGCTTGTATTTTGCAACCCGCTGGTACAAGCTCTTTTTCTGACACGGAGAGATGGGGAGAGGACAGAGGGTTCAGATGACTAGCGCCTGATTCTCCAGACTGCGTTTCCTGATCACTGCATGTTGGAGCGTTGACTCCTACACTTCCTCTCACGATGACAAACTAACAGGAAGCTCAGTGTGTCATCTTACCGGTCTCAGTGTGCTGTACTGTGAAATGTATCACAATCCGTTGTGTTTACGTGAATGTCAAGGCCTGGATGTGAGCAGTGCTCCGGCCTCGCCCCCCTAAACACATTGTGATTGTGATACATTTGACAGTTCAGCATACAGGTACTGAGACTGGTAAGATTACACACTGAGCCTCCAGCTAGTTTGTATTGAGTTTTACAACGCTTATTAACATGCCCTGGCCACTTCCATTGTATAGAAATTTGAGTCTGACAAAACTCTCGATCTAGCTCAATATTTGAGCGATCAATCAAATTATGGTCTCTATGTTTCAGATTGATTTTAGACATATCAGAAATATGGCTAAATGTCCAAAACAGCACACTAGCCCTTTAAGTAGGGCAAGGTCATTTTTTAAAGTTTTTACAGATTCTATAAAAGTGCAAATTGTAAGCTTTCAAATGATGTGCCATGCATTGAAATCTGCAGTTATTTGAAGAAGATATGCTTATGTGAATGTTAGTACACCTGAAATCACTAAGCAGAGAAAAGGTGCCTCAATGATTCAGAGCTGTTCACACTCACAGTCAGGCAATGGGGGGGGGGGGGGGGGCAATAGATACTTAAGCTACTTAAATGTAGATACTTAAATTTTCGTAATATGAAAAAAAGTGAAACAGTAAAAAAAAAGGTTTTTGGCCGCTAGCGCATTTTGAGGACTGCCAACATAAGGACCAAAACACTAGACTGTGTCACCCCTATGACTAGACTGTGTCACCCCTATGACTAGACTGTGTCACCCCTATGACTAGACTGTGTCACCCCTATGACAAGTGTACGGCCGTGTCCACGTGACTGTGCCCCTAGGGAATAGCTGACTGGCCTGACCTGGGTCACTAGTCTCATTCAGGTGTCATGGGGACTCTCTCCTCTGTGACAGTGTGTGACCATGCAGGGACGGCAGGCTGTAGAGGAACACATGTGTTTGTGATAGCTGACTAGGGGCTGACTATCTGACACACGTGACATCACACAGTCCTAATCAAATCCCATGTGCTTGTCTGTCTTATGCCTTAAGCTTGTGTGTTTTGGTTGTTATTGTTGTTGTTGTTGTCACTTTTGGTCAGTGTTGTCACTCACTCCACACCGTGGGCTGCTGCTATGTCTAGAAGGGGACTTCTTAAATTGACTTACATCCTGGATATTTACACTGATGATTCCAACAGATTTTACTTACTGTCTCTCCCTCTCTCCCTCTCCCTACGTCTCTCTCTCTCTCTCTCTCTCTCTCTCTCTCTCTCTCTCTCTGAAGTGTGAAGAGGTGTGTCTGACTGGCAGCCCCTAACCTTGACCACGAGTCACAGAAATTCAGCTGCATCTGGAAGTTGAATGGTAAGTGTTAGAATGGGCCTAACCTTTGACCCCCCCCCCCCCCCCCCACCTAAACCACGAGTATTTCCTCTCAGGGGAACTGGAGGTATGTCTGTTTATATCGCACTGTCTAGCTGTGAACTACCCCATGCATGCAGATGTGGTGTCTGAACATCTCTGTTATTGTCTGTTATTCTGTTATTGTCTTAATATATGTACTCTGTGTTGATGTGCTGACTTGTTATCTGTGTTACATAAGGAACCATCAGGTGGTGTGTTGGCTGTATCGCAGGTTAGGAACAATTCGTTCCAAACTCCTGGTAGCATGATGACTAAGACACATCACCCCTGGGTGTGACATCACAGGTTCACAGATTACCTGGCAACTTCAGATTGAAGA
>NC_140252.1:18711115-18716115 GCF_949987555.1 Borostomias antarcticus
TGTTACTGAGCGTAATCTTGTAGTCGGCAGCAACATTTCACTGTGACTGTACACATACGTTAAATGTGCCAAATAAAGAAATCTTGATCTAGAACTAAAAGCTCTCCGGAGTGCAGAGTAATGAATGTTTAACAACATGGAGTGGAAGAGGATAGCGCTGGTGTTTTGCTCCACTTTTGTGATTTAAAACATCACCCTTCACTTGGACGTGGAACATTCTTTGTTAATGTGAACGATCGTGTAATCACTGGAGGGGAATGTAAAGCGTCTAGCGCGGTACGTCTCACACACGGCTCGGACCTGTCAGCCCAGCAGACGCTCCAGTCAAGGACATTTAGGGACAGAACCGGACTGACAGTGATGCTTCCCAGTTACCTTTTAACTAAGCCAGTCGTATGGCCCCCCTAAAACCTACAGCCCCCACCGTCCAGCCCCCACTCATAACCCACCCCCACCCCCTCCCACACCCCTCCCCCACCCCCACTATAAAGCACCATTTTAATAGCCAGAGTATCACCTTATTGAAATATCTTCAGGGGATTATCGTGGTGGCGGGTTCGATTTCATCATCCTAAACTTGAGGTGAAGTCAGCGTGTGATACCTAACCCCACCCCTCACTCCCCCCACAATCCCCAAAACCGATCTTTTTACGACAGGGACGCCCAGAGACCTGAGTAGCACTGGGGGCATTTATACAGCTACACTCCATACAGCTTAAGACTAATTATCACAGCGTTACCGATGCTACCCCCCCCCCCTCCCCACTGCTCATGTTCAGGTTCTTTACCCGGTAATGTTACACACGGTGTCATACAAATTGCCCCTTGCTCATGTTTCTCCCAGGTGGGCGGTACTGAACACTGTAGTCAGACCACTGGCAGCAACAAGGGAACGACAGGACCCAAGAATCAAGTGCAAAACTAATCTGATAACTGTATGATTTCATAGGATAAAACATACTCCTAATTTGGAATAGCATCTTAAAAACTGTATCTGAATTTTTAAATATTTTTTATTATTATTAAATTTTTTTGGGGGGGGGGGGGGGGGATTAGGGGGGTTGTTGCATGATGCAAGTGCTGCAATTAGCCTTTAATTTGAATTGAATGTGAATTTTTAGCATCAGTGAGGTTTTGTTAATTAGCCTCCAGCACTCAGTGCTACTCGGGTGTCTGGGCGTCCCTGTCGTAAAAAGATTGGCTTTGGTTTTATGTTAAACCATTTGGTTTTATGTTAAACCATGCATACCCCCATATACGATTTGAATTACATCACTGGAATGTTCTCCAAGAGGCTTGGTAGGCTTGTAAAAATGTACTTTTTTATTTTATTATTTAAACACATGTTTGTTAGAGTAGATTAATAACTTCTCACATTTGTCTGGGTTTTATTAATTCTTGATAGTTTTGCTGCATCATGCTCAATGACTTCATAGTTGTGGTTTTTTAAAACCTTGTATTTCAATAGAACCAAGGTATTAATGATCAGTGACCGTTTCAAAGTATCAACAAGCAGCTCTGGTTTTTCGTGCCTTATAGTCTTTATTGTTACAGGAAAAGTCCGCCATCAATCATGGGAAACACCTTGCTCAAACCCGCAGCCAAGAAGAAGAGGAGGGGGGGAAATTTAAGACGCACCAGTGTCTCTTATTTCCCAGGTCCTCCCCTCCTGTCACGGCCCTGGATGCGTGGGGACAGGGTGGTCCCTCTCTGACTGATCTTCATTGTTTCCTGCCAAACAGTCCCTCCCTGATGTTTTAGTTTTGGTTTCTATACAGTATCACGCCGTGACATTTGACCACCTGCGTCTCCACAATTAATGTTTGGGCTTCAGGATATGGCCTCAGCGATCCATCTTCCATTGTAACCACAACCCCCCCCCCCCCCCCCGCCCCCCACCCACTTGCTCACCCCAAATCAGTTCTTAGCTATTCTACTGGGACTTGGTTGTCGACCCTTGGAGCATGTCTGACCCGTCTCGCCTCAAAACAAAAGGCTGCGTTCACCATCAGCAAGAACACAAGCGTGATGATGATCTAGTCAACGACTACTTTGACTCTGCGTCAGCATAACTCCGTCAAGGAAAAGTAAATTGAGCCCCTGTCCACATAAATGTTAGTAATTACCAGTTCCCACCTCAAGATTAGTTGTTTCCTAAGGTTCTGGGAAAGTTACAAGCACTATTTTAGGTTTTATACCAACCTAGTAAAACACTTTCAGTAGCTGTGAGTAGCCTACACCACACGTCTTCTGTGTTGATGTGATGGTCCACAAATCACTACCATAACCCTGGAGCAGGCACCACTACTAAAACTGCCCAAGAATGTTCCATGTTAATGTTCAGAATCTGTATGAAGTTAATATAACGTAGAGTACTTGCTATAAAATATATACATTTTGTAATTGTAGGACTTGGATTTTGTACCAATGTCAGTCGAGCTTTTTGTCCCATAGCCCAGTGAAGTCGGGCGTAAGTCGTCATTTATCAAAAGAGGATGTGAGTTCATTGGCTGTGATGACTTGGAGTCCATGCAAGGAGAGTCATTAACACTGCTGCCTCGCCAGCAAGGCTAAACGACCTCAACACAGCAGCAGCTTCAATTAAATAAACCACACATTATATCAGCAGCAACTTATGTCAAAGACTGTGACCAGCAAAATTTGACACAGAATTGGACACAATATGGAAACACATCTTCCCCCAATTTCCTCTCTATGGTTGCTGTTCTACACGGCTTAGTTAGCTTCACAGTTAGCCTTCCTCTCCTCGTTTCTATGCCTGGTTGCCATCTGCTGATTGTCATTCCTGTGTGACAGAATACCAAACAATAAACTGAGAAATTCAATATAAAATCCTCCTGTCATTAAAGAAAAAACAAACACGCCAGACATGTCGCCATGTAAATTCAATGTGAATGTTTGCACAACACCGCCAGAGACGACCAGAGACCGCATTCACCACGATAAGAGATTCAGCTGGCGGCTCTCGAGAGCCCCACACACTCCATATTTCACTCCCTATCTTGATGCCATGTTGGCTAAGAGCTCAGGCCCAGTCTCATTGTTCAGCCCCACAGCAGCTGCCAGCCCGAAGGACGTCATGTCCAACTTCTCGCTGTCGCTTCCTTCCACAACGCCAGAGAGAGAGAGAGAGAAAGAGAGAGAAAATGAACCCAGACACTCTTCTCCTCTGCTGAATCTTTGCCAAGCTGTAATTTAAGAGGCACTCTCCCCGTCTCTGAAATGAGGATAAATCAGAGAACCTAGCCTGATTGGTAAACATGCACTCCACATGTCATTCTTGGGATGTTTGCTCGTCTTTTGTAATCCAACACTCTTTCTGTCTCTGGCTTCAAACAGGAAATGCCAAGCAGTGGCCTTTCCTCCCATGAGGCAGGGTAAGCCTGGCTTAACCCAAAAAATACTAATGAATTCCTCTGTTCCAGACTTTCCTGCATGATCTAGTCTATTCTCCTCTCAATTTGGCTTCTCACTCTATTTGGCTTTATGAAAATAAGCAATGCCATGTTAATAACTCAATGAGAAAACCAGCTCCTGTGAGCCAGATCGGATCTGGCTTACAAAATCACATAAAATAAGACATATATTAGCCAATCAGATTAGGATACATTCACTGTGAACAAACCTTTGGCATCACCCCGATCAAATCTGTCATATATTTGCGACTCGGCAACAATGGAAAACGGAGATCTGGAATATTTGGCGAAAAACTATTTCGCAAAATTAACTTTAGAGCAGCAGCTCAAAATAAAAGATGATCTACAGCTGCACAAGTTATGATGGCACAAGGGATGATGGCACAAGGGATGACACCTGGAGGTGAAAAAGGTATAAGGCATGCACGTCTGCACTAAAATCCAGGTGCTGGAGAGAGAAACGTCAGCAATAAAGAAGAGATTGTCCGCATCACTGGTATAGCTCCCAATAACCTATATTAATTGAGTTAACACCCAAGCATGTAACGTTTCGAGTCTTAGTTCACGGCTCTTCCTCAGACTCCAAGGAAGGAGGTCCCAGAAGTTTTTATTTTTGAGGAAAACTATGGCAGTGCGAGCCAAGATTCAAAAGCTAGCTAGTTTTGTAGCCCTTCTTACTCTTTGACCGGACAGCCTGCTTACCTAACAGTTTTCCAGACCGTAAAAACGCAGCCGAGGCCTTTCAGAGACACGGTACTGTATGTAAGTCCAAAAACCATGATTGATACAAGTTACTGCTTTTGCAGGGGACACTGTGGTTTTTTGGTCTGCCTTGGACTTGGATGTGTATCTTTGTTTGTGTCAGCCCCCCCCTCAATGTCTAGTAAAGTTTATTGTCGGAGAGAGACTGTTGTTAGAGAGTCCCAACCGCCCTCCATTTAATGACAGAACATGAACATTTACAGTATATACTTCTTATTTTTTGTTTTCTATTGGAAATAAAGTATGGCTTGTTATTCGAGTTTCTAGCCTAGCCTCTGTCTTTCTGCTGGTCTGGTCCGGGTCAGGACTTGGTCTTTGGACCTCATCGTGAACATTTCCTCCTGCAAAATTACCCCAAATATGATGTGTAACAGTATTGATTGGACTGTTCATAGTCACGCGTTTCGCTCTGAGGCTGAACTTAAAAGTAGAAATCTACGGCCAAACCTTGTTGCCGACTACTTGGCTGATTACTTCACTGATGAAATAACGAGGATTGCATGACCTCCAGAGTGATACTGAGAACCAGCTGGCTGGACAAATCGACGTAAGTAGGAAATGAATCAGTTTTGTACACAGGATAGTGACACACATTTGGCAGATCTGTGCTTGTTAAAATTCTTGAAAATAGACTGAGCTGCAAAAGTCCATTGACATGCAGGGGAGGAGAGATGGCCTGAAATACTGAAACGCTTCATTAGCAAAGAAAAGGAACATTTATTGCTTCTATTTTCCAATAATATTAACCTTGCAACATATCAGATACTAGCCTGAGGGAAGGGCCATGATATTTTATATAGT
>NC_140252.1:18721115-18931115 GCF_949987555.1 Borostomias antarcticus
GTGTGAGCGAACTATGCGTCCCTGCTGTCATCCCTGGCTCCACGTCTTATCGGTACCACCTTCTGACATTCCTCGTGACGAGACGGCCCTCTGGCCTGTATCTCCTATCTACCATGTCTGTGTGTGTAAAAGAAAAAAGAAAAAAACCCGAAGAGATAGAGATGGATTTCGGTAGATAAGAACGGAACGTGATCGGAGTTTCTGTTTTGTAACTACGGCCTGCACCTGCGAGGCTTACGGAGGCTTGACGCTGACAAACGATTCCTCGAGCTGTCCGTTACCACTCCCTGTACAGACCTTCATGTTCTTGGCGAGGGTGGATACTTGACCTCTGAACTCGCCTGTCTTCAGAATGCCATTGCCCTAATAAAGGCATCCATGTCGAACAGGCCTGTGCCTCAGAGTTCATGTTTGTTGAAGTCTTTGGAGATATTGCTATAACAATGGGACCAGCCGTTTCCTCTTGGGCCAAGTCTTCGAGGCCAAGTTATGCTCCTACCATGGTGTCCTGCCAACAGGGGTCAAGTTTCCTAATATTCTCCTGTCTAGAGCCACTGTGGGTGGATGAGTTGTTACGGAAGAATGCTTATTATTAAGGAAACACAGACTGTAGATCAGCTCGAACGAAGGTTGTTTTGAGCCGTTTGTCATCCATTTCATATGGTACTCTGCATATGTCATGGGCCGATTATCATGAAGGGTTTTCAAATGTTCTTTGAAGCTCATAACTAAAACCTCTGTAAATCCCTTCGGCAATGCCAACATGGTGTTACATGTTTCAACACAAGCTCATTCCTAAAAGGCTGGCATTTCCATTCAAAGGCATCCAGTTACTTATATACTTGATGGTTTATCAAGCTTCTGTTAAGCTCCTGTTTCCTGAGGCAGGGATGGTAGGGGATTGAAGCCGGGAAAATCTGATCTAATATGATTTAAGCCGGAAAATAATAGTTTGACACCCTGCTCATGGGACTTGGCAAACGTGAAGGTGGGTTTCTGTAAAGGTCAGTAATGTTGCATGTCAATATCTGTGATGGACTGTAGAAACAATAAGACTGTTAAGTCAAGTTACCTCTGCCAGCGAGTCCCTTCCTAACATGAGGCGGCCTGATCTGACTCTACAACACCGTAGGTTGGTTTGGCAGAGGATGACCAAGCCTCATCCTAGGACCGGGATCAATAACATGGCAAAGGGGATGGTGAAAGTGCTTCTGCGTCTGGAAACTGGCCCCATGAATGTAAGTGAAGCATGATAGATTCATCATCATCATCATCATCATCCTCACCATGACCTCTCACACTCAAACTCAACCACTATAATGAGTGAGAGAAGCATCATAGTTTCACAAATCATCATCATCATTATCAGAAAAGCCATTGATATATGAACCTGTTCTCAGCCTCTATCACCATTATCTTCTCCATTACAGGCAGTGGCAGTGAACCAGACCTCTCACACTCACTGTATCTACACTGACCAAACTACTTTTTGTATATTGTTCTTTTTCTTAGCTTATCCTGTTTTGCATTAGCATGTTGTCCTCGCTCTTTGCACAGTCCTGTCTCGTCCCTGCACCCTGTCCAATGCTGTCTCCACGCTATGCACCACGACGGAAAGCAAATTCCTAGTACGATGAAAAATCGCACAGCAAACCAATTCTGATTCCGATTCTGATCATTTTCACCATTATCACTCATCATAATGGGATCATCATCATGGTTATGGTGTTCATGGCCTGGAGGCCTGCGCGTCTCACCCACCTCTCTCTCTCCTGCTCCAGCAGGTTGGTGAACTCGTCGCTCTTCCTCATGAACTCCCCGTGGTTACTCTTCTCGTCGTCCAGCTTGTAGAGCGCCTGCTTGTGCGACTGCTCCGCCGCCAGGAGCTGCTCCAGCATCCGCCGGTGCGTCTCGCGCTGCTTCTCCACCAGCTTGTCCAGCTGAGAGACCAATCAGGAGGGGGGGGTGGAGCCGAGTTAGGTCAAGGTCAAGGTCAAGGTTTTTACCACCATCTTTAGCACCAAAGTGCTTTACAATATAAAAACAGACAAATACAACATACAATATAAAATGCAAGTTAACATTCAATACAATACACGAACACGAACGAACACAACAAGTTAGTTAGCGTTAGTAAATTTAATTTAGTTCAGTCAGTATTAAATGGGCACAGTCACGCTTGTTTAAGTTGATATTATTTGGATTAAAGTGCTTCAATTTAAAGTGTCGGCCTTTTTAAAATCCCCACATCACGGTGAGAACTTCAAAGGGCAAACACATCCAGTGACATCACCCTTTGAAGTCCCCGATGCTCCTTAAACTTGGAATAATTTACAACAGACTCTAAAGCTTGAGGTACTTCCTCCAGTCACAGGGTTTAAATCCATGGCTCTAGACCTATGCACCTCAACCTGTAACTGTTTTTAATTATTATTATTATTATTATTATTATTATTGTACATTGCATTTGTTTTGTTGATATTTGTCTCTGTGTAAACTCGTCAACACTGTAAATGAGGGAGACCTCAGTGCCTCACGAGTATAGATAAAGGTTTGAAATGAAATGAAGTGACGGTGCCCTTTAAGGTTCTGTTGCGATTTTGCAGCGGTATTTCCCATCTATAATATAAGAATATTAAATGGGAAATTCCTATAGAGCATAGGAAACGGCTACACTGACGGTGATTTTAAAAAGGCCTACACACAGAATTTAAACATTTAATTCCAAATAATACCAACTGGAACAAGCGTGACTGTGCCCCTTTTATAATGAGCCCTGGGTAGGGCCGGCTCGAGGGTTTAGGGCCCCCCGGGTGGGAATGGATTTGGGGCCTCTCCCCCGGGGACGCAGCGCCGGCCCTGGGCCTGAGGTAGGAAGCGATCGCTTCTGTCGTACCTCGGCCATAGGCCTCTGGTAGATGTCCTCCTGGAAGACATCAGCCTTGCCCTGGACGGTGTCCCTCTGCAGGGCCTGGAGCACCTTCTGCGGGGTGACGAAGCCGTACTTGGCCTCCAGCAGGGCCAGGTCCATCTTGTCGGCCTTCAGCACCGTGATCACCTCATCTCTGGCCTGCAGGGCGGAGGAGAAAGTCAATTTTATCTTTATCATCCCCGAGGGGGAAATTCAACTGGCTATCCATCAGTGTTTACTGTAGCGGTAGAATTTTATTAGGCTCAAAACTAGGAGCAGCAGGTCTCCAAGAGCAGGACTGAGGAAGAGCCTTGGACTTTCAGGCAACTCTCCATCCTCCTAACCTTCTAACTCTCCATCCCTCCATCTCTTCATCCCTCTATCTCTCCATCCTCTTAACGTTCTATGCCTCAGTCTCTTCATCTCTCATCCTTCTAACTCTCCATCCTTCCATCCTTCTAGCTCTATGCCTCCATCCCTCAATCCTTCTAACTTTCCATCCCTCCATCTCTTCATCCCTCCATCTCTCAAATCTACTAACTCTCCATTTCTCCATCCATCTAACCTATCCCTCCATCATTCTATCTCTCCATCTCTCCATCCTTCTCTCTATCCCTCCACCCCTCCATCCTGCTAACTCTCTATGCCTCCATCCTGCTAACTCTCCATCCCTCCATCCTGCTAACTCTCCATCCCTCCATCCTTCTAACTCTCCATCTCTCCATCCCTCCATCCTGCTAACTCTCCATCCCTCCATCCTTCTAACTCTCCATCTCTCCATCCCTCCATCCTGCTAACTCTCTATCCCTCCATCCTTCTAACTCTCCATCTCTCCATCCCTCCATCCTGCTAACTCTCCATCCCTCCATCCTTCTAACTCTCCATCTCTCCATCCTGCTAACTCTCCATCCCTCCATCCTTCTAACTCTCCATCTCTCCATCCTGCTAACTCTCCATCCCTCCATCCTTCTAACTCTCCATCTCTCCATCCCTCCATCCTGCTAACTCTCCATCCCTCCATCCTGCTAACTCTCCATCCCTCCATCCTGCTAACTCTCCATCCCTCCATCCTGCTAACTCTCCACCCATAACTCTCTCCAGCTCTCTTTATAGGTCTCTCTGGTAGGGATAAGCTCCCCATCCATCAGCAGGGGGGAGTGGGCTGCCTGCCCCCAGAGCTCTGATGTCGGAACACTTTCCAGCTGGTTTCTGTCGGTCCGTCTGTGACGGGAACGGGCCTCGGCCCCGGGCCCGGCTCCCAGCCCTGACACCCCTCTATCCCCGGGGCAAGGCCAGTTGATCAAGCGGTTCCTCTGAGGAACCCTGCCCAAACAAACCCCACACTACTGAACTATGTTTAGGTCGCCTCTTTTTTTCCTGGATTTTTTTTCCCCTGCATTTGAAGAGATTTTCTAGGCCAGTGTGGACAAAGTAGAACCTTGGTAGAACCACGGCTTCTGGGAAAATATTCCCTGCCCTTCTGCCGACATGCCCATGGGTCTGATATACTGGTATCTACCTTCTCTATGTTCCCTTACCCTGGCTCAATGTACTGACTGTACAACCTTTCCCTTCCTGACCAAGTACAGCTACTGTCTGTCCCACTTACCTCTCTGTCTCAGTCTATAGACTGGACCACCGCTCTCTCTGTCTCAGTCTCTAGACTAGACCACCAACCTCCCTATATCAGTCTATAGACTGGACCCCCAGCCTCCCTATATCAGTCTATAGACTGGACCACCAACCTCCCTATATCCGTCTCTAGACTAGACCACCAACCTCCCTATATCAGTCTATAGACTAGACCACCAGTCAACTGCATCAGTCTTTTCCTCCCCCACCTCCTCCCTCCTCCTCACCTGCAGCTCTCCCTCCAGCATGCTGAGGAGGAACAGCAGGTCGTCGCGGGAGAGGTCCCTGCCCTTCCCGCTCGCCACCTTCTCCCTCTGGGCGCCGCCGCCGCCGCCTCCACTGGCGCCGCCGCCACCTCCGCCTCTCCCGCTCTTGTGGTTCCGCTGGACGGTGCCGGTGTCGTTGTCGGGCGGCTCCCGGTGCCGCGTCCGCCCCCCGGCCCTGCCCGGAGGCTCCTCCCGCTCGCCGCTGCCGGCGGTCCGTCTCCGCGGGACCCGTCCCGTCTCCCACGGCTGCTGCTGCTGCTGCCCGCCCAGCTTGGCCTTCGCCACGTCCTCCAGGCTGCTGCTGCGCGAACGCATCCTTGATTACCTGCAGGGGAGGAGAGGGGGGAGGGGGGGGGGAGGATGAGTGTGTGTGCTGCGGTGGCTTCGGGGCTAGGGTTGGGTCGGTGGACCCCAGCTGGTTTGGTGTGCGTGTGTGTGTGTGTGTGTTGTTGCTCAGCCCCAGGGGCAGCGTTGGCCCGGGCGTGGGATACGACCACGCGGTCGTTCCGGCGGCGCTTAATCACACGTGACAGTGATGAAACGGTCGGGGACGGACAACAGCTCCATTCACTCCCTCGATAATTCATGATTACAGAGCGAAAGCAAACATTTCAAGGCAGCGAAAAGAACATTTACCAGGAATCAGCCTCTTAAGTGTTTGAACTGAGGAAAATCCTCATCAGAGCGTAGCGTTGGTGCGCAGTACTGACAGTTTGCGAGTAAGAAAGATGGCTGGCTGATTGCATATGTACGCTGCAGGCAAAAGAACAGAATGACTCAGGCATGATGTCATCCCGGCAGTTTGAGACCGGCCCTGTTGATTGACTCCCACCCAGGCCTGGGCTCCAGGCGAGGAAAGGCATATCCAAAGTGTTTGCTCACACCGTCACAATGCCGATCCCCGGGAGAACGGCGTGTAATTCTAACCCCCCCATCAGACGTCCTCGGCTCGCCGCTGATGAGTAAGTCGCCGCAGTAAGACCCGACGAGCCAATCAGCCCAGACCCTGACGAAAGCCAGGGGCCTTACTCACAGACCGTCTGCGGGAACCGGCCAATGACTGTTCTGGGATCTGGCTTTGACCTGTGTTTTGTGTTTTGTGTAACGGTTGCGTTGGTTGAGTTCAAGCCAGGTCACAGTCGAGCCCCGGTGGGGGGGGGGGGGGAGCAAGGGGGGGGGGGTATCTGTGTGTGTTTCTCCTCCATCGATCTCAGAGCTGTCGTCACCGTGGGATTGTAGGAGTCTGAGATTGAGCTGCCTCAAGTGTTCTGTCTCTCCATATTAGGGATGTAACGATAACTGGTATAATGGTAACCATGATAAAATCTGATTCATCGCGATAAAATCATCTGTAACATCGTGCTGAAAAACTCACTGTAAATACTGTCCAGCGTCAACCAAAGATAGCAAAAGTCTCCAAGACGCATTATTTTAATGTTTATGCAAACAAAAAGTGCAGTGCTGATAATTTTATTTGTGGTTTACTTTTCCAATATAAAACTTGGTGAAATGTACAGTAGTTTTTGAACATTTTCAGCACGTTAATACCACGATAATAACTGATAAATTTGGACACTATAATCATGATGTGAAATACCGTTGGAGCTCTAGGCTACTCCATCTCAGGCCTTACAGGCCTGGGCTGATTTCTCAGACAAAGCTGCTTGTTTGGAGAGCAAACACAGCAGAGGTTCAGCGCCACTGTCTGGCCCTGGTCAGTGTTGGGTTTGACAGTCACCGAGGCAGACATGTTCCAGTTGTCCAAGGGCCCCAGCTGCATGCTGGGAAGTTTTAACTGTGTTCAGCAGCATAACAGGGTCATATCATGTCAGGGCACTGCTCACGAGGCAAGTTCTCCCACAACTGTTTAGAAATACATTAAGCTACCTGCCAGAGAAATGTGAAACTGTCAATAACCCTTCTTTGGAGGGTCTATAACCCTTCTTTGGAGATTCTCAAAAGCAGCTCCGACTGCACATATCACTCACCGATTGATTCAGAGCAGAAAAAAAGTAAACTGGAAATGAAACCATCTGCAAAGACGTTTGGAGGGCCTGTGAATTCAGACATGCCGTGTGAAAGCACGTTTTTTGAAGGATTATTTTTGGATCCCTTTTTGATTGTGTTTCCCCCCCAAAAAGCACCATACCCGGTCGTGCCGTTTGCACATACTTTCCACGTTTTGTTTTGTGAGCTGTCAGCTCGGTGTGAAGGTGTGAAGAGAATTCTTCCAAAACACGAGGAAGTAATTGGCTACGCTAGTTTCGATATGAGGTTACTGAGACTGCGTATTGGAATGCTAATGATGGAGATGACTAACCAGGGTGGGATTTCTTACCACAACACCTCCTCCCTCTGAAAGACTGCACAAAAAAACAAACATTTGAGAAGAATGAGAAATGATGAGAACTGGAGAAACAGTTCTCACCTGATAAGAACATTGGATCAAACGCTTGTGGGATCAAACATTTTTACTAGAACACTATGTCATGTTTAGGTTTGTTTTCACAGCACGGTCTCATACCATTTTTCTTCCCATGTTGACGTCTGATAATAAGATCAAAGGGTCCCTTCAACTACTCTGCTACTCTTTAAATTAATGAGCATGTGACATGTGCGAGTCTGCCCGACAATGACATCATCCCTCTGTTTCTCCCACTAATCTGAGGAGCGAGCGCCATACGTCATTTTCGAACCGACCGGTTCAGGCAAACCCCATTCAGATCCTGTCCGTCACAAATCCGCACAGGGATCCGTGCCAAAAGGTGATCTAATGACGAACAGCCGTTCATATCATTTGCGAGGGATTAAGCCTTAGCTTTTGGCTCTGAGGCCGGCTCCACACACACGCAACGCGAAGGCTGTTCATGCTCCCGCATGTCCACACCAATTCTTCTGCTTCAGTGGATAATAGTAGTAGGCGCATATCTCAAAGGCCGTGCCACACACAGAATACGCACACCTTTTATGAGTTTACACACATATGGTACGCACACACAGACAGACACATACACACACACACACAGTCACACACACACACACGCACACACACACACACAGACAGACACATACACACACTGACAGTCTCACACAAACACACACACAGACAGACACATACACACACACACACACACACACACACTGACAGACAGTCTCACACACACACACACACACACACACACACACACACACACACACACAGACAGTCACACACACCCACACATACACACACACATACTAGACAGACACACACACACAAACATTCAGACAGTGTCACAGTCACACACACACACACCAAACAGACAAACACACACACACCAAACACACACACACACACAGACAGACACTGTGCAAATAAACGTATGTTTTCTTGAACTTATGTATTAGGTCACAGCATTCCCTTTCTGCTGCCGAGTTTTCATCACTTAGTAATGTGATGACCTGTGAGAGCCCAGAGGAAAGAGAGCGTTTAGTCGGGGGGCAGAAGGCTCGTGAGGATGTGAATTCACTCTATGGGCTGTGGTGGAATTTAACTGTTGTGGTGGAATTTAACTGTTGTGATGTTAACTGTTGTGATGGATGATAACTGTTGTGATGGATGTTAACTGTTGTGATGGATGATAACTGTTGTGATGGATGATGGATGTTAACTGTTGTGATGGATGATGGATGTTAACTGTTGTGATGTTAACTGTTGTGATGTTAACTGTTGTGAAGGATGCTAACTGTTGTGATGGATGATGGATGTTAACTGTTGTGATGGATGTTAACTGTTGTGATGGATGATGGATGTTAACTGTTGTGATGGATGTTAACTGTTGTGATGTTAACTGTTGTGATGGATGTTAACTGTTGTGATGGATGATGGATGTTAACTGTTGTGATGGATGTTAACTTGTGGTGGATGTTAGCAGACTGTGGTTGTGGTGGATGTGAATTCACATGAGAGGGTTGTGGTGGATGTGAATTCACATGAGAGGTTTGTGGTGGATGTGAATTCACATGAGAGGGTGGTGGTGGATGTGAATTCACATGAGAGGTTTGTGGTGGATGTGAATTCACATGAGAGGGCTGTGGTGGATGCTAACTGACTGTATGGGGTTGTGAGGATGTGACTATTTAGATTGCCATTCTTTCACTTTGCCTTCAGCACTAGATTATGCTCTTAGTCACTTGTTTTAGAAATGAGATGCCCTTGTGAGTGCTGGCACGTAGTAGTACATTGGTTTTTCCTACATTAAATGCAATTATTGTAAGTTGCTTTGGATAAAAGCGTCAGCTAAATGACTTTAATGTAATGTGACTCTATGGGGTTGTGAGGATGTGACTGTGGGGTTGTGTGCGACGCTTTAGTCTGAAGATGAGTTCACAGGGAGAGAGAGAGGGAGAGAGAGAGAGGGAGAGAGAGAGAGAGAGAGAGAGAGAGAGAGAGAGAGAGGGGAGAGAGAGAGAGGGGGAGAGAGAGAGAGAGAGGGGGCTCAGCCTCACCCAGTGGACTTTGTCAAAGGCGCCTGACCCTTGGATCAACACTTATTTTCCCTCTCTCTCTCCTTCTCTCTCCCTCCCTCTTTCTCTCTCCCTCCCTCTCTCCCTCCCTCCCTCTTTCTCTCTCCCTCCCCCTTTCTCTCTCCCTCTCTCCCCCTTCCTCTCCCCCCCTCCCCCCCCCCCCCCTCTCTTTCTACCTCCTCTAACCATTTGTTCTTTGCCTGATGTTGTATCTGAGCCTCCATGGCTCATTCCATATACAGGCCTGTCATGATGTCTTCTCCTCTCAGGTATTTCTCACCAGGGGTTCAGCGGTGCTTTTGAAAGGAGTGTTTTCTGCCCCGGAGCGCAGAGTCCGTCATGGGGATGACCTCACCTTCCATGTGTGTGTAGGAATGATGGGGCAGGGTCGACGAGGGGGGGGCAGGGTCGACGGGGGGGGGGGGTCGTTAAAGCAAGAGGTCGGAAGGTGAGGATGCAGGTGTGCTTCTAACACTTAGTCCTCTTTTTCTCCCCTTGCGCAAAACATAGGAACACACACGCACACGCACACACACACATTTACGGGTGGAATCACACTCTCAAAGACACGTGTGCACACACACACACACACACACACACACACACACACACACACACACACACACGTACTGCTAAATTACAGTTCAAATTCTTGGAGCCTTGCATCACAGCCCTGTCAATATGATTGAGAGAGAGAGAGAGAGAGAGAGAGAGAAACTGATAGAGAGTGAGAACAGAGAGAGAGAACAGAGAGAGAGGAAAGGCAGAAGGGAAGAAAAGAGGGAGGAGGAAGAAAGGTTTTGTCGAGATCACACACACACGCACACTCACACACGCATACGCACACCCACACCTGCACATACACACGCACACACACATCAAAACAGTTTTCAACTACAGTAAAAGTAGACACCGTTTAAAGGCCTGCAGTTGCACATTAAGCTAACTAATTAATACACGTCTCACGTAGGTCTCACTTCATAATGAAACACAGCAGCTCTCTCCAGAGACGGGGCGAGGGAGAGAGCGCACACAATGGGAGAGACGACAGCCTGGTCTGCACAACGCCAGTACGCCGTAGAGACACGTTAAACCAGATCACCTTACACCTGTTCACCAGAGTGAGCTGCCTGACTTGAGTGATCACACACCCGCCGTTATGCTGTGTGACCGCAGATCGCTTTCCCTGCCCTGATTTACTGCTCTTATCTCTTATGTCTTATTGAATGTGTTTTTTTTCTCCCTTCCTTCTCTCAGGTTTAATATGCCAGAGGGTGGATCCCCACCTGTTCCCATTCTGAAGCTCTCCTGCTTGTCGCCTGTTTCTGACATCATCGTTAATCTGGTTACCATGACCCCCATTATTTACATAGAGACGGACAAATAATCAAATCAAAGCTTTATTTGTATAGCGCATTTCATACCCAGAGGCAACACAATGCGCTTTACAGAGAACAAGGGGGCAACGACCCACCTCTACATATTCCAGAGGGAAGCAAAAAAACAGTTTCACCCGGGGGCCAGATAAGTGAGCTGTAAAAATTCTTCCCTGACCCCTCTCAACGAGGTGATCGAGCGAGCTCCTAAACACACACACAAGCACACACACACACACACACACACACACACACACTGGTGCACAAGCACAACTCAAATTACTCAATAGAATCTTGTTTTGTCAACAATTGCCACGTATGAAACGTTATCTTATGTGTCTTTTGTGGCTGTCTTTAACCCTGCTCAGGGACTGCAGTCAAAAATTAACCCAGTTGGCCAAGAAAATACAGAAATGTTGATTAATGTCCCTAAACCGTCTAAATAAATAACAAATAAACAAACAAATAAAAAATAACATTTTTTTTTTTTATGAATAATTACATGGTAAATGGACTGTACTTATATAGTGCTTTTTATTCAAAGCACTTTACAATGAAGGCCTCTCATTCACCCATTCACACACACATTCACACACCAATGACAGCAGCTGCCATGCCGGGTCCTAACCTGCTCATCGGGAGCAATTCGGAGTTCAGTGTCTTTGCCCGAGGACACTTCGACATGTCATCAGGAGGAGCCGGGATTCGAACCGCCGACCCTATGCTCATTAGAGGACCCGCTCTACCTCCAGAGTTACCGGTCAGAACATACAGATGCTACAGCGCGAGCGGCGGTGTGTGTGCCAGGAGGGTCCAGTATGCAGACCGGGCCGCGCCTCTCCGACCCGGGGTTACAGGGTCGTGGACGTACAGTACGGCGCTGTTCACAACGCCCTGTCAGACCGCGTTTCAGCCTCGTCAATCACCAGGACTTTCAGTCAGCGCTGCTCCACGCTCCGCCTCCGTCACTCTCCTTGAGTATTTCACACCAGCGCCTTGGCCTGCTAGGCCGTGCATGTGCGTGTGTGTGTGTGTGCATGTGTGTGCGTGTATATGTGTGTGGGTGTTCAAAATTCCAAACAGTTTATAGCTGTACTTAAACACTTTTAATGTGATATTCCCAGCCTGCACCGGGCTAGGCCGCGTCTCATTTCCATCTGGTAGTTCATACTGTATGTGCTAAAAGCGCACGCACAGGTGGAGTTGACAATAACCCTGTCAGTGACGCAGTAACTCTGTCAGTGCTTACAGTGACATGGCAACGACCCAGAGACGATTTACCTCAGCTTAAATACAAACGTTAATAAAATTATTATTTTTTAGCGCCGTTGTATATTGTTTCAGTTTATTATTATTATTATCGTCATCATCATCATCGTCATTATCACCATCGTCACTGTATCTGTTTGTGGTGGTGTTGATGTGTGTTCGGCCTACCATAAACACCTTAGTTAGCAATCAGGAGGCCTGTCTCTTAGCCCTAGCCACTCAGCGAACGAAGCAGCCCGCAGGCCTCGCTCTCTCTGTCTCTCCCTCTCTCTCCCTCTCCCTCTCCCTCTCTCTCCCTCTCCCTCTCTCTCTCTCCCTCTCTCTCTCTCTCCCTCTCTCTCTCCCTCTCTCCGTCACGCCCGTGAAGAGACGTGTTTACAAACAGCGGTCGGATCGCCGTGGCAACCGGCAGCGATCTCTGGGCCTCGCCTCGGAGGTAGATGGCGGGGGCCGTAAAACCGTCCGAGGGTTTCCTGCTACATTAGTTCCCCCTAACTGTAAAACAACAGAGAACTCATTTGGGAATTCCTTTGCTCTGAGGTAAAGGATCTCGGCTCACGGGACGAGACTGTATAACGCCAGTCGGTCGGCGGGCGAGCTAGCGGTGTTTGAGAGAGGCCGGGGGTCAGGCCGGAGAACGGGAAGCTTAAGTACAGCTATAGTGAATGTCTCTTGACTCTGGATAGCTACGTCCGAGGAAGCTGCTGGTGGGGCTTCACACACTGTCGTAGTGCAACAAGGCAAATACCCAGATAGCAACGGATCTGGGCCATATACAGGCCAGATCTGGCCCTTGTGGCTTAGTTCCGGCCCATATAAAGCCCAGAATCATTACACATCCGCTTGCTATCTGGAATGTCTGTCGAGAGAGAGACTGGACATGTTTATATACAGGTAGAGTGAAAAACGAACACGTGCGCCCACACACACGTCACACAGACATGTCTCACACACACACACACACACACACACACATCAATAATGTGCATTGACACTTATTTGCAGTGCTCAGAGTGACACACTTACAGTAAATCAACCTGACTTCTTAAGACTGATCGAGGTGGACTTTGAATTTCTTGATCTGATCGCCTTTGTTGCATCGATAGGTCGATATTTCATCACTTTACTGACACACTGGATTCAAACAACCAATCAGCATTGACAGCTATACAGAAAGAGAGAGAAGGAGAGAGAGAGAGAGAGAGGTGGGGGGGGGGGGGGTGAAACAGAGATGGGGGAGTGTTTAGGGGTCGTAGAGGCTGGAGGGGCTGACGTTTTATTATAAGTAAGTAGGTAAATAAGAAGCCTTGAGAACCAATGGTTCTGCAGCCTGGTGGCCCATAGGGCAGTAGCCTATCACCTGATTCCTTAGCGTGAGGCAGCCTCATGTACAAGTTCACCCCCTGGACATGATGCTAGTATGTCTCAGGGACTTTCCCCCAATTCAACCCTTGATGCTGACTGCCAAGCAGGGAGGCATTGGGTACCATTTTTTATAGTCTTTGGTATGACTCGACCAGGGATCGAACCCCCAACCTCCCAGTCTCAGGGCGGACACTCTAACCACAAGGCCACGGAGCTGGAAGTTTTATTATAAAACCCGTGAAAACACAGTCCTGCTGGACACCCACTCCCTCCCTCCCTCCCTCCCTCACGACGCACAGGCAGCCAAAACAAACGGACAAATCTGTTTAGAATCTCAGCGCTCTCGCCAGCAGTGTGACGCCCGCCGCCGACAGGAAGGACAACGAGGCTGCTTCCTCTCTGGGGAGGAAGGAGGACAGCAGATACAGAACGTGCCAGGATCAGGGCTTAGAGAAGACTGCACTGGAAAGAGCCGTCCAAGGGCCGTTCAATCCTGTTCTCTCTCGCTCTTTCCTTCCTTCTTTCTTCCTTCCTTCCTTTCTTACTTTTTCTTTCTTACTTTCTTCTTCCTTTCTTTCTTACGTTCTTTCTTTCTTCCTACTTCCTTCCTCCTTTCCTTCTTTCTCCTTCGTTCCTCTGTTCTTTCTTACTTTGTTTTTCTTTCTTTCTTTCTTTCTTTCCTTCCTTCCTTCCTTCCTTCCTTCCTTCCTTCCTTCCTTCCTTCCTTCCTTCCTTCCTTCCTTCCTTCCTTCCTTCCTTCCTTTCTTTCTTTCTTTCTTTCTTTCTTTCTTTCTTTCTTTCTTTCTTTCTTTCTTTCTTTCTTTCTTTCTTTCTTTCTTTCTTTCTTTCTTTCTTTCTTCTTCCTTCCTTTCTTTCTTTCTTTCTTTCTTTCTTTCTTTCTTCCTTTCTTCCTTCCTTCCTTTCTTTGTCTGCCTGTGTGTGTGCGGGTGTGCGTGTGCCTGCCCTGTGGTTGGCGTGTCCCCATGTGTGTACCAGTCCCAAGTGCAGTAGAACATTATCTGATCCAGACTATTACATGTCCTTCCTCCGGGGAGGGGAAGGCAGTGCAGTGTACCCTTCAGAGTGGGACTGTAACCTTCCCCTTTCACAGGTGATTATGAGGAGAAAGAGACGCCCGGGGGGTGGGGTGGGGGGGGGGCGGGGTGGGGGTGACACCGCCCTTCTGCTTTCACACCACGCAGCTGACACCTGAGTCGCGGGGATCGTCTGTCGGTGGTGGGACGGGGCCCGCGGGCCTGAGCGCTGCCCCAGATGTTCAGCCTCGCTGGGCAGGGAGACTGGGGCGAGGAGGGGGGGGGTGGATGAAAGGTAGGATATCACCAAGGAGAATACAGTAGAGAGTGAGAGAAGAAGAATTTGAAGTGAGTATATTCTATACTTATTGAGTATAGAATTTGTAAATGTGTAATTGTGTAAATGTGTAAATTGAGTTTTGGAGTCCATCGTTAGGGAGCATAATCTGGGAGCTGGCAGGGGCATTTCACTGTGTCTGTACACGTACGTTACAAGTGACAAATAAAGAAATCTTGATCTTGAGTAAAGGACAGTAGAGATTGAGGGGAGAAGACGAGAATAAGATAATGAGGTGATATACACGGCTCAAAGAAATTAAGGGAACACCAGTCATCAATCATCATGGCAGGATGCCGGGAAATTTCAACGACAGAGCGGAAGACAAAAAAATGAAGCGAGCAATGTGCAGTCCGTTCTTATCAATTAATCGACTATCGTTTGTTAAGGTTAACAGTTATCAATTAATGAAATTCCTTGAAATGTGCAACCTTAAGGGCTATATATATAGGATAGGGCTTTTCCATGAAGAGCACAGGGATCTCTGTGACCTGTATTATATGTAGCCCATACGTGTTGGTATGCCCAGGGTGGGATTTGAACCTGGGTCTTCCGCAGGACAGACATCGTTTCAACCAGCTAGCTTTTCACCGGCGCAGGTGGACGGTATTTATACCGGGAGAGCCACGACTCGCTAGCTACTCAGGGCTTGTTTCACTCGGTTACATATGCACACCTACCCATGTTGGGAGGGCGGTTCTCTGAATAGACTGTCCTTGAATTGGATAATCTCTAACTTCCTGCTTTTTTATAGGACAAAGCTTAATAGGTATCGGGGAAACCTGCCTCGTTAAAGGGCACTAATTGCTTCTGCTTTTGAGTGTTTCTCGTCCAGGAAGCCATCTGGGCAAGTGATCACGCTGAGGTCACACAGAACACTATGATCTGGGTGATATCTTGCTTCCTCCAGACCAGGGGCCCAGGCGTGGCATGGCAGTCCCAGACGGGGCCCTCCGCCGCTGGGTGTGAATGCCTGGGATGGCCTGTCAGCACGGGTGACAGCAGGAGACGGATGGCTATGAACCCCACAGGGTCTCCGTGCTGTACTATAACTGAACATACATTCACTTGCTCATGTACGTATGTATTACGCACGTACGCAACACACACACACACATGCCCACACACACACGCACGCGCGCGCACACGCACACGCACACACACGGACCTGCATAATACGATCTCTAGGATATAACCAGAAGACTATCCAGCAGATGGCAGCAATTTGCAACCTTTTGGATGGAAATCTGGAATCTACTGTGTAGTGTGCCCTTAACAAGCTAACTAGCGAGCTGCGTAGCCTTGTCCATGAAAAGCTAACCGGCTAGCTAGATTACATACAGTACATTAGCTGTGTCCATGTCTCTTCTGTGCGGCTATGACAGCGGTCTGACAGGACAGGATTATACAGAGGTCAGAGGTCATAGGGCCCTCCAGGCTGCTCAGCAGCAGGTTGTCACGGTCTCTGAATCCCCCATCAGCATGTGGCCGTTCTGAAACGGCCTTTCCGTGACGCTTCACAAACAGACGTCGCCTGAACCCGTCCAGAGAAGATCAGTGGCGCTTAAGAGGACGGCGTGATGATGATGAGGGTCGGGGGGGATTCACTATTCGCCATTTAAAGCCAGTGGAATCCAATTTACAATTTGTTCATTTTGAGCAGAGGCTTTCTATCCAAAGCTTCACAATGTTTTGAGCTAGTGTTGGGGTTTACTGTATTGACTTTGCTTCAGGGCACAACGGTAGGCAATGATTGTCAATTGGCCTGGCCCGGTCTTGAACCAGCAACCTACAGCCCAATCCACCATTCAATCTTATGGGGCTCTTGTGAAGCAAAGACACTAACAACAAACGATCAATTCTGTTGATATGCAACAACTGATTAGGCGTAGCCTACAGTCAGCGGACAGTATTATTGATTGAGGTATTGATTGATTGAGGTATTGATACAGTTGAGCGTCATCAATGCTGTTTTACCGAGAACCTCTTTCACCATGGCGATTCACCTTTGACCTCTCCACTCTTTCTAATAGGCTACAGATTAGCTGTGGTATTTTGGTCACTCCAGCATAGTACGATCCTATGAATACGATCATGGCATTTCAGACGTAGAAAGTCATTACTGAGTCCCTTTTATAACCGAGTGCTGTATTCTGCTGTCGGCTTGGTGTATTTTGGTGACAGCTGTCTCCAGAATACCAGACACTTTCAGAGAGTCTAAGAATACCTAGACAACGGTGACCCCAGTGAGGTCGTGAGAGTCAGAGTTACTATAAAAGCCTCCAAAAACGTTGTGATTTCACATATTTTAGGATGGTGCCCTCTACAGGTTAAAACATGATATAACATGCTAGATACAAATCCACAGAACGCAACCATGAGAATGTGACTTCAAGTAGGGCCCTTAAAGTCTGTTGTGCAGATGGGTGGCTTTGGGGTCCATTTATACTGTACACTGTCGTACACAAACACACACACACACACACACACACACACACACACACTCACACACATACACACTGCCCCCCCCCCCACACACACACACGCACATAGAGCCTTAGCCATTGCTGTCATCACACACACATACACTCTCTCTCTCTCACATACACACACACACACCCCGTCACTGCAGATATGGTTAGACCGCCCGCCCGCCAGGAGCGCGTCCGTCCGTCCGCGCTGTCGTCGTCACGTTCGCCGGCCGCCTTGCCCTTATTAAGCCTCTCCATGCTGCGTGGGCTAACCTCCTCATCCCTCTCTCCCTCCCTCTCTCTCTCTCCCTCCCTCTCCCTCTCTCCCTCCCTCTCTTTCTCTCTCTCTCTCCCTCCCTCTCTCTCCCTCCCTCCCTCTCTCCCTCTCTCTCTCTCTCTCCCTCCTCATCCCTCTCTCCCTCCCTCTCTCTCCCTCTCTCTCCCTCCCTCTCCCTCTCTCCCTCTCTCTCCCTCTCTCTCTCCCTCCCTCTCTCTCTCCCCCCCTCTCTCTCCCTCCCTCTCTCTCTCCCCCCCTCTCTCTCCCTCTCTCTCTCTCTCTCCCCCCCCTCTCTCCCTCTCTCTCTCTCTCCCTCTTTCCCTATCCCTCTCCCTCCCACTCTCTCTCTCCCTCTCTCTCTCCCTCTCTCTCTCTCTCTCTCTCTCCGTCTCTCTCTCCCTCTCTCTCTCTCTCCCTCTCTGTGCATTCCCCCGCCGTGTTTATGCGCCCGGGCTTGAGTTCGGATGATCACCCTGTAATCCACGCCGGCCCTCCGGACCCCCGGACCCCTGGCTATAATTAGGGGTCACCCTATCCAGCATGTGGTGGTGATGGTGGGGGGGGGGGGGTGCTGGCAGACACCTGGCCCAGCAGGGTGAACCATGGGGGGGCGGGGGGTGGAGGTAGGAGGGGGATGTACTCTATAACCTCCATCTTTGGATTTCAGACTCCTTCAACTGTGTTCTGTGTTTGTCTGTGTGTGTGTGTGTGTGTGTGTGTGTGTCTGTGTGTGTGTGTGTGTGTGTGTGTGTGTGTGTGTGTGTGTGTGTGTGTGTGTGTGTGTGAGTGTGTACTGTACGTATGTGTGTTGAGCGTCTTAATCCGTTAGTCTTGTTGGGTCCATTTAATCAAACTAATTGTGTATAGCATCACACCAAGAGCCACATAGGAGGCTTTGATCCACAGTTAATCAGATTAGCTGTCAGCAGGAAACAGACCCTAGAGATCAGGTGTCTGTCTGTCTCTGTAGACTACCTGTCTGTCTGTCTACATGTCTGTCTCTCTGTCTCTGTAGACTACCTGTCTGTCTGTCTACATGTCTGTCTCTCTGTCTCTGTAGACAATCTGTTTGTCTCTGTCTCAGACTGACTATCTACCTGTCTGTCTCTCAATCTCTGTAGACTACCTGTCTGTCTGTCTGTCTGTCTGTCTGTCTGTCTGTCTGTCTGTCTGTCTGTCTGTCTGTCTGCCATTTTGCCTGTACAGCAAGTGGAGCTAATCAATTAGATCATTGACCAGCTGTCAAGGTTATAAAGGGACCCAATCTCCTCTCTAAGTGGCAGTTAGTCAGTGAATCACTAGGCCCTCTCCTCATTGATTCAGAGAGGGAGAATTGATCGGTTCTTTAAAACCACTCACTTGTATTGACTAACAACGGTATCACTACCAACCCCGCCCCCTCTCCCCTCCCCCCAAAAAACATAACTTCATTGTCAGGGGATTCATTCAAATTGTCTGGTTTCTTACCAGAGCGTATAGTATGACAGGACATGTCTAGTCAGCTTCACCCACAGTCACACATCAGTGAGGCCAGATCTCAAATGTGGGAAACATGGGAGATATTGACGAGCGCCTCTTCCTCGTCTTCCTCATCTTCCTCATCTTTCTCCTCTGCAGTGCCGTCTCTTCCCCGGGGCTGTGAGTCATCCTGACAGACGATGCAGCACGGCTACCTGCTTCCGTCATCCTCCCCCCTCCCTCCCTTCCAAGTGCTATTCTCTCTCTTCCTCCACTCTCTCTCTCTCTCTCCCTCCTCCCTTTCCCTCCTCTCTCTCTTCCTCCTCTCCCTCTCTTCCTCATTTCTCCCTCCCTCTCCCTCTCCTCTCCTCTCCCTCCTCTCTCTCCCTCCCTCTCCCTCTCTCTTCCTCCTCTCTCCCTCTCTCTTCCTCCTCTCTCTCCCTCTTTCTCCTCTCTCTCCCTCTCTCTGTCTTCCCCTCTCTCCCTCCTCTCTCTCTTCCTCCTCTCTTCCTCCCATCTCTCCCTCTCTTCCTCCTCTTGTTTTCTACTCTCTCTTCCTCCTCTCTCTCCCTCCTCTCTTTCCAGGTCTAGGAGTGATGCCAGACAAACACTGCAGGATCACAGCACCACACTTGCCTGCAACCACCAGCACTACATCAGCCCTATACCAGCCCTATACCAGCCCTAAACCAGCCCTATACCAGCCCTATACCAGCCCTATACCAGCCCTATACCAGCCCTATACCAGCCCTATACCAGCCCTACACCAGCCCTATACCAGCCCTATACCAGCCCTATACCAGCCCTATACCAGCCCTATACCACCAGCCCTATACCAGCCCTATACCAGCCCTATACCACCAGCCCTATACCAGCCCTATACCAGCCCTATACCAGCCCTATACCAGCCCTACACCACCAGCATGTCTCACACTCATTTGAAGCCTTCTCCAACTCCTCTGCAGCCCTAACAGGCCTCACATGCCTCAGTAGTCTTCACCTGCTCCACTCACCAGGCCCTGGTGTTCAGACGCGTTCAGCGGTGACCGGGCCTGTGCAGACCCTGGTGTTCGGACGCGTTCAGCGGTACATGTGCTCGCTCTGCGTTCGTCCTCGTGTGCGTACAGGTCACGTCAGCGCTCGTAGATATGAAGAGCAGGACAGGGAACATGCTACGGGGTTGGAGGGTCACAGGGGGAGGAGGGCAGAAAATAGCCAGATAATTGCCCCCGTCATTCGAGGAATGCTGGGCCGGCGTGAGGGCGATGTGACCCGCTAAGCTCTCCCTGTCACTGCTGGGGCGGTCCCTAGCGACGTGAGACCACAAACAAGAGACAACAATGGAACTGAAAAGAACAATATTAGATGGGTTTAACTGAGTCTCTCCCTCCCCCCCCTCTCTATCTCTCTCTCTCCTTCTCTGTCCTCTCTCTCTCCCTGTTCCGCTCTCTCTCTGTGTCTCTCTCTCTATCTCTGTCTCTCTCTCTTTGTCCCTCTCTCTCTTTCTCGCTCCCCCCCTCTCTTACTCTCGTTCTCTATCTTTCTCTCTCTACCTCTCTCTCTCCCCCTCTCTCTCCCTCTCTCTCTTTCTCTCCCCTCCTCTCTCTTTCTCTCTCCCCCCTCTCTTGCTCTCATTCTCTCTCTATCTTTCCCTCTCTCTCTACCTCTCTCCCTCTCTCTCTGTCCCTCTCTCTTTCTCTCTCCCCCTCTCATTCTCTCTATCTTTCACTCTCTCTCTAGCTCTCTCTCTCATTCTCTCTCTCCTCTCTCTCTCCTTCTCTCTATCCTGCTCTACCTCTCTCTGTCTCTTTCTGTGACCGTTACCCTTTCTGTAGCTCTAATTTAGTGGTGAGCTAGCACCTGTGCAGTCTTATCCAATCATGTTGTGTATTCTAGGAATTTCACAACCCAAGCTGAGAATACAAAGCTTAAATAGAACATCCCCCGGCCTCATGGAAGATACCAGTTAAAGTTTCCTTTACATAATGCTGGATCTTCACTAGAAAAAGCAAAGACCGTTTGACGAAAATAGGTTTATTTCCAGCACAGCTTATATAGTATATCGTTGCCATTAACTGTGTTGTTGTTGGTATTAAGGGGAGACACTACAGTCGAATATTTTTTTTTTCCTTTTAAGATATCTTTATGAATTTCTACCAGTTTAATCTTCATATTAAGATAAATAGTTTTTTTTGTATTACACATTCTGTTTAATGTAGCATTAACCTATATTTGCGGGAGGAAGCACTTGGCATCCTTACCATGGCAACATTCAGGCTGCAGTACATCCACACATCTAGGCCGATTTACTTCACCTAAGCTAATGTTTCTAGGAGCGTTCAACAGAGTTTTGTTTATTTTAATCGAGCTCCCCGTGTGGAAAACTGAAGGTTACGTTCCCACCAATTATACGCGTGTTTGTGGGCGGCTGTGACTCGATCGTCTCCCCTGACAACAGGTTTGTAGCTGGGCGGATCCACGCGGAGCTGCTGAGTTTTATTAACGTTACACAGGCGTACCAGATATCAAGCGGATCTGGGCCATATACAGGCCAGATCTGGCCATTGTAGCTTAGTTCCGGCCCATATATGGCCCAGAATCATTACACATCCGCTTGCTATCTGGGGTCGCTCTGGGGCTAGCGCGCTCATACACCGTACAGCGTGCAGCCTGTGGTGGTCGCTTACGCACTTCTCTGAAGGCTTTGGAGAGAAGCAGAGGTCTCAGTTGCTCCAAATAGTCATATAGCAGGAGTTATGATATATATCTATGTACCCTACCCACCATCAATATTAACTTCCCAAAGGTCGATTTGAAATTCAATGTTTTTCCAGACAATTCCCACTTTTGTCCCTATAGCCTGTATCACAGCGCTCAAATAGTACAGTATTTGAGGTGCATTTGATATACTGTCCAGTATACGTCGGAGTTTGACACCTTGGGACTGTTCCGTTGACGTCGCACTATTGGGCCCACTGGGTTAACGACATCAAGCGTGTCCCGGGTATTTGACAGAATTTGCAAATAGAATTCGACTCCCCGTCTAGTATATATAGAGCTCTTTTCCCAGAGCCTCCACCACTGGCATTCTGTGAGGAAACTGGATCCCCACCCCCCTCCTGGTCTGTCTAAAACCGACCACGGCCCCGATGCCCCTCCTTGGGGAACGCCATGTGCGTTCTATATACTTGGACTGGTCAACCCCGGCCCCGCCTCCAACACCCCCCCTCCCCATCTCTCTCTCTGCCCACTCAAGATGGCCCTTCAAAGGCCAAGACGAGAGACAAGCATTCTCAAATGCCTATCCCTCAGTCAAACATCTCTTGTAGCTGTGGTCATCCCTGGTCTATGTCCCCCCCCCCCCCCATCTGGTTGGCCGCTCCTTGTGCCTGAAAGACTGTATCCTTCACATACTGTAGCTGAGACGCATGCGAGCGTGCTCGCAAACTCCCATTAGCGCTCGCATCAAGCTCCAAGTCATGTTTATGGCGGCCATTACGAGTTGTAAAAATCATGCGTTGCAGCGGTATCCCTCCCTTGACGTGGGATGACAGCTTGGCAGACGGATCTCCTCCACTCTCCGCTCGGAGGAAGATGAACGACGTGCGGATTAAGTCCGGCGAGTGCTTTGGCTTGGGCCGATGGGGGTCTGTCCGGGGCCAGGCGGAGGGGAGGCGGACGCGGGCTTCAAAGCCTTGGCTGGTACCGGTGATCCACGGCCAGCCAGCACATGTTAATGGGACAGAATGATGAAGGGGTCTTCTGTTAAGCTATCTGAGCCTTAGGCTTGATAGCTATGAAACACGGCCCAAGACGTTCTCGTTTGGAAACAACAAGCTTCCTCCATTAAACTGTTCTTTAAGGTGACTATGGAGCCACTCAAATCTTAAAACTGCCTGTTTCCTCAAAACGATCTCAGCCAATCGTCTTAGGTTCAACAGAGACATTAAAGTACAGTTCAAAGACGATTAACGAAGCTGTGCTGTGCCGATCAATTAATCGGACGCCCCTCCCTACAAACTCGGGGGTAAATTGATCAATCTAAATTACAGCCGGAGAGGTTTAAGATGCCAAGAAGTGAGATTAATTCCTGTCAATCAGGCTAGCATAGCGTGCGCCAAGCTGCCCTAATGGGCAAACACTATTTATCCTCTGGCAGGCTCACCGAGATGGGTTCACCACGGCAATCAGAATCACACCCACTTGCTCATGTACTCTACGCAAGATAAACTCTATTTCTGTCTCTCTCTCTGTCTCTCTCTCTCTCTCTCTTTCTCTCAGTCCCTTTCTTCTCCCGTTGGGGCGGCCATTACCAGACCACTGAAGGGTGAAGGGCTTGTAACGTGAGTCGGACCAGCCTACCTTTGCCCTGCCCCCCCCCCCCCCCCCCAACACACTCCCCTCTACAGTGATATAATACCCTCAGTAGACACTCTGCCCTTTGGAAAGATCCTGCAATAAATATGCTCTCCGTCCCACACTGGGGGGCTGTCACTGGACCTAACGAGTGCACATTTGCACCAACCAGTGAATTAGAGCTTGATCTCTGTTTTGATTGTACCACATAGGAGATTGGTTGTAGAGACGCTAATGTGTGGATCATCTAAAAATATATATCTGGAAACCTGTTTGAGAGACTGGTGTTCTGAATGGCTCAATGTCTCAGTGGCAAAGCTCATTTGTAACTGACTTATTGCATTTCGACTGTTAAAATGAAGGCGCCCAATCAAATACAGTATGATATAGCATATCAGCACCCATTCAGTATGATATAGCATATCAGCACCCATTCACTATGATATAGCATATCAGCGCCCATTCAGTGTGATATAGCATATCAGCACCCATTCAGTATGATATAGCATATCAGCGCCCATTCAGTATGATATAGCATATCAGCGCCCATTCAGTATGATATAGCATATCAGCACCCATTCAGTATGATATAGCATATCACCACCCATTCAGTATGATATAGCATATTCGGTATTCAGTATGATGTAGCATATTAGCGCCCAACATGCCTCAGCTAGATATTGTAAGGGGAAAGCGAGGCCACTGTATCAGTATCGGTGCATGTCCCTCTCTGCCTCCTTCTGTTATTAAAGTATCTATCTATCTATCTATCTATCTATCTATCTATCTATCTATCTATCTATCTATCTATCTATCTATCTGTCTGTCTGTCTGTCTGTCTGTCTGTCTGTCTGTCTGTCTATCCATCCGTCCATCCGTCTATCCGTCTATCCGTCTGTCTGTCTGTCTGTCTGTCTGTCTGTCTGTCTGTCTGTCTGTCTGTCTGTCTGTCTGTCTGTCTGTCTGCCTGCCTGTCTGTCTGTCTGTCTGTCTGTCTGTCTGTCTGTCTGTCTGTCTGTCTGTCTATCTATCTATCTGTCTGTCTGTCTGTCTGTCTGTCTGTCTTGTCTCCAGTTGATGCTAATGTTCAGCCTTTGGCTCAGCGGATCCTGGCGAGTCTCCCCCCTCCTGGGTCACAATGCTATACCATTGAGTTCAGTAGCAGCAGAAATCTTTCCGTGGCTAGTTTAATGACCTTTACCTCACCATCACAGAGCACATTACCCCTTCTCCCCAATCCCTCTCCTGTCCAAACCCTTTCATGACTCAAACATCCTCTCCACACACACACACACACACACACACACACACACACACCACACTCCCCTCATTCTCGCCCTTACTGGAAATGCCTTACTGCTGATGTGCTGCATGTTACATGTGAAATCAACTGATTGGAGGTGCTGGTAGTGTGTACTGGTGTGTGTGTGTGTGCGTGTGTGTATGCGTATGCATGCGTGGGTGTGTGCTGCACCTAGCGCCAGCCTTACCTTAGCGAGTGGTGAGGCGCACAGATTTAGTCCAGCCCACTGCTATCTACCCCCGCGGTCTCTCCGCCAGCAGAGAAGAAATGATATCCAGCGCGAGAGAGAGAAGAAGAAGAAGAAGAAGTCACATCTGCCGCGTCCTTCCCCCCGGCGTCCTTCCTCAGACGCGAGCTGCGCTCTCCAAACCCTGCTGTCCTCAACTCGCCCCTCCGTACGATCCAGGTGGAGGGGAGGTGGGGGGGGGGGGGGGGAAGTGGGCTGGATGGAGAGAGAGAGAGAGAGAGAGAGAGAGAGCGTGCCTGTGTGTGTGCGCAGAGAGAGAGAGAGAGACAGTGATGGGGGAGAGCGAGCGACAGATAAGAAGAGAGGGAGAGATAGAGAAAGAGAGGGAGATAGAGGTTGAGTGAGAGGGGGAGAGAGAGGGAGGGAGGGAGGGATAGGACAGGACATGGTATGCAGATATCAGTCCCTCTCTGCTAAATTTAAACCTCCCCCACCCCCTGACACTTCTCTCTCTCTGCCACAAAAACACACAGACACACACACGCACGCACACGCACACGCACACGCGCACTCACACACACACACACACACACACACACACACACACACACACACACACACACACACACACACACACACACACACACACACACACCTTTAGCCAGATGGCACTGTCAGAGGACTGAGCCCTTGGGAGTGTCCCCTAGGAGGGAAGATGAGAGAGAGAGAGAGAGAGAGAGAGAGAGAGGAGAGAAAGAGGGAGAGAGAGAGAGAGAGAGATAGAGAGAGAGAGAGAGAGAGAGAGAGAGAGAGAGAATAGGGAAAATTACATTACTGCAGTTTATACAATGGGTAGTTCGACCTCGCGATCTGATTGGTTAAGAGCCGTTGTATATGCCACGATATACCACAGGCAAAGCCTCTTTACCGTTCTATGTGAAATATTACTGCACCAATTATTACTGCCTGTAAAAACATTAGTTCCATTGCATAACGGTCTGTTGGTTATATTACGGTTTCTCCTCCATAAAAATGGAAACATTCAATGTCAATTTTAAATTGTTCTAATCCGTCCTGTAGCCGACCACTCTGGTTTATCGTCACCACTTTTGCAACTCACAGTTGCACAGCAAAGGTAGACTACACTTCGTTCATGAGGAGTATTCATTTGGTTGCTATGGCTCATTGTTCGTTGCTTTGAAACTCCATACTGTAGCAACATGATAGTTTTATGAACTACCTTTCTTGGCGGAGTTCAGTACAATCAATATTAAGACACTGAAATAGTCGGTATTTATCCCATAAATGTTTCCCGATGTAACCATTGTATAAAAGCAATAACTCACAGAGGGTTGAGGTATATGGCCAATATACCACGGCTTGTGCTGGTTGATGGCTGCGCCTCGTGCCTATGACCTCAGCACAACCCACGGTATATTGGCCATATACCACACCCTCTCATGAGTTATTGGTCCAATAAAGCAATAAAGCAAACTGTGTATTGAGTATTTGCATATGTGTCTGCAAACACACACACACTTCTGCTTTCTCTGTGTGTGTGTGTGTGTGTGTGATAAGTGAGTGAGTGTGTGTGTGTGTATGAGTGTATGTGTGAGTCCCCAGCTGTCACCCTCTCTTTGACACTCCCTCATAAATCTTCTCAGAAATACACAGCGAGATGGGCCTCAGACACACACACACACACACACACACACACTCCTAACTCAGCAGGAAAAATCCCTGCTAATAGAACTAGAATGAAAAGGATGAGACTTCCCTCATTCTAGCCTACAACACCAGGCTTATTTACAACGGCCCCGACGTTGTCATGGCCACCGAGTTGTGTGTGTGTGTGTGTTTGTGTGTGTGTGTGTGTGTGTGTTTTTGCTGTCAGATGCACCTGTTGTCCTTTTCAGGAGAACAATAAAGTTAGACAAACGATAAGCCAGTGTGACTGGAACAATTTTCCCCAGTGTGACTGGCACAAGGCTTTGATGCCACTTCTGTAGTCACGTCACCGGAGACTTGCGCAGAGCAATCTGTGTGTGTGTGTGTGTGTGTGTGTGTGCATGAGTGCTTGGCTGCATGTGTACTTGTATGCGTGTGTGTGTGTGTGTGTGCGTGTTTATATATTCCCTTGCCTGTTGCTCAAATACACATCGGGTTGCCATATATAGATTCATCATCCGTTTTAGATTGCAAGATGGGGAGTCATGGAGTGCACTTGTCTTGAATGACAGCCCGCTGCTTTTCAGAATCACACACGTCACCGTGGGCGCAGGAACAGCCCCGTCCTCTCTGACACCGTTTGCTCAGACAGCTGAGGCCCGGTAGACAGAACTTTAGCCACCGCAACTGAATGCCAGCAACATGTTGTTTGTTGACAGCCACAGTACCAGTACAACTACGTCAGCCATTTTGATTCATCGCGACTACGTTCGCCCGCACCCACTGAACATTGTAATGCTTTGCACCAAAGTATTTTGTTGTGATCCTGGGGTCACGAGGCCATGTGTATCTGGAACCCCTCGGCAGAGGAACCGACCTTCTGCCTCTCCCTCCTTCTCTCCCCCCCGCCCCATGTGGTCCCTCCCTCCCTGCCCCCCCCCCCACGAGGTGTAACCGTATCCGGGCCACTAATCACTTGCATCACAAAATTAACCTCTCTGACAGCTTCCCATTCGCCGTGGTGTGCTTGAATGTGCACGGCTAGACTTTCCACCCCGCCATCTCTCAGAGGGAAGAAGAGAGGGGGGGGGACTGGGTGAGATCATTATCGTTGCCCCCCCCCCCCCCTCCCTCTCCATGCTGATATGACTCCAATGTGTGAGGGACCCCTGTAGCACCACAACGGTACAGTATAGGCTACGATCACGGGGACGATGAATGAAGCGGTCCACGGTGCTGCGTGAACGACCTTCCTCTACCCTCCGGCGATCATATTTCCGGGCCGCCACTTAGCCGATGAGGTTTGTGTACGTTGAGTCTTTTTTTTTGGACCCCCTCCTTGGATGATGAAGGTTAAGTGCGTTTCGCTGTAGGCTTGGATAGCTGCCACACACAACACTTTTGAGGTGTGCGCTTTTCTCTGTACGCAGCAAGCCCTACGCACACACTACCGTCACACAAACACAGATGCGCACATACTAATTTGAAGGCGTTGGGAAATGTGAAAAGTCTAGTTAAAATGGTGCACTTCCTCAAATTCCTCTCCTGGACCCGTTATCATCAGCAGACGCCAATTTGGTACAGTGTGTGTGTGTGTGTGTGTCTGCTTGTTTGTGAGTATGTGCGTGTGTGCTTGTACAAGGTCTTTTAGTCTGTGTAAGTGCCATTGAAGCGACAAAGAACCCCTTAAACTAAAAATAAAATAAAAATAAAAAGGAACATTCTTGCCTCAAAGCAAGACTCGAGGGGTAACTGACACTTCTACCACAAAGAAAAGGAAAATGTTTGGTGCGATTGTAACCCATACATTTCGGCGGGATGCCCTGGGTGGGAATCGAACCCCGGTCTCCCACGTGACAGACACCGTTTTAGCCAGGTGCACCAATGAAAAGCTACTGTAGCTGTTAATTTATATTATTTATACTGGGAAGTGAGTTTAACCAACAACTCGCTACCTACTCGAGGAATCAGGAGAACCCAGTTTGACTCGGTTACACAATGTAAAACCCATAGGACACACACTCCTCCGCCCTATGGCCCTTGAGTCATAAAGCACCCATACAGTACCTCCCTCCCTTCCCTCTCCTCTCCCACCCCTGTTCTCCTCCCTCCTCTCCCCCCATCTCGTCTCTCTCTCGTCTCTCTCTCTCTCTCTCCAGGACAGTTTAAAAACAGAAGTATTTACGACTCAGCGTTCACTCTCAGCTTGCGTTCCTGGAGCTTCCCTGAGCATGTGCCTGGCCATGCCACATGAAAAGAGGGTTTAAAGATAGCGCTCAGTTTAGCTTGGCTAGCTGCTCCTCTAAATCTTGCAGCACTGTGGCATGGAGTGTTTCTGTGTGTGTGTGGGTGTGTGTGTATCTTCGGTGTGTGTTCTGTTTGTGTGTGTTTTCTGTGTGTGTTGATTCCATACACATGTAAATGGGCCACCTCACTCTGAGAAGTGACCACAATCACAGCAGTAAGGCTTTCTGATATTCCCTATCAATGTTCTTTTGTTTAATATACAGTATATGTGTGTAGCCGAGTTGAACTGATTTAACTCACTCGTTTGAGAGGTGGTCATGTGTGTTCGCTTGTCAGAGGACCCCGAGATCGAACCCAGCGTGGGTTAAGTGAGGGGGGAAAGCGATACTGGCTAGCAACGCAGTGACACGCCTCTGTGACACACAGGGCTGAAAATTAACACCTGCCACCGGCCAAATGCAGGTAAAATTTCCAATTGGCGACTAGATTTCGGAAGGCTATCTGAAAATATATATACTTGGCCGGTAGATTTTTTCATCTACAGTCCCCTTGGCAGGTGACTCACCGTGAGCCAAAAAGTTAATTTTCATCCCTGGTGACACATGTTCACTCACGCCACTTATCTTACCACCATACTGAAGAACAGAAGGTTCTCAACAGTTAGCCTAATTAAGAACAGCATACAAGCAATTTGAAAAGACCAAAAGAAGAAAAATCTTTCTTGACAGAAAAATGCGGGGTACTCTGAATGTTTGATACAGCCACTGAAGGCCAGTCTGGGGTGTACGGCGGGAGTGTAGTAGTCCGCCCGCTCAGGGCTCAAAACTAAAGGTAATCGAGCCTTTGAAATTGTGGTTCCTAAACTGTGGAATGCTACAGATTCATCTATTCAGACAGGCCTCTGTCTAGCCTTGTGTCTGTAACGCTATATGTTTTTATTTCCTTGTTTTTATGTGTGATTGTTCATACTATCTTTTAACTGTGCATGTACCCAGGGGTGAAAATTTACTTTTTGGCTCATGGTGAATCACCTGCCAAGGGGACTGTAGATGAAAAAATGTACCGGCCAAGTATATATATTTTCAGACAGCCTTCTGAAATGTAGTCGCCAATTGGAAATGTTACCTGCATTTGGCCGGTGGCAGGTGTTAATTTTCAGCCCTGCATGTACCTGTGAAGCACTTTATGACCCTGCTCTGTGAACGGTGGTATATAAATAAACTTGACTTACTTACTCACACTTCTTGACGGTGAAAGGGTAGCAACCTGACCCTGTGTGATTTTCTTTTGACACAAACTTTCGAAGGGGACGGGGAGAGGAGAAGACAGGTCCTAACATGATGGAGATAAAAACTGACAGGCACATAAAATGAGTATCACCATCAATATGAGAATACTGTAAACATAGCCTCTTCCAGATTCCTGCTCTACAACATCAAGAGGATTCGCCCTTTCAGCACTGACGAAATGGCGCAAGTGCTCATCCAGGCCCTGGTCATCTCCCGTCTGGACTACTGCAACTCCCTCCTCGCTGGGGCCCCGGCAACAGCCATTAAATCCCTGGAACTTGTTCAGAAAGCTGTTGCTCGCCTGGTGTTCAACCACCCACAAGTTCTCCCACACAACTTCCCTTCTCCGTTCCCTACACTGGCTCCTTGTAGCAGCTCACATCCAGTTTAAAACTCTGGTACTAGCTTACAGGGCAATGAAAGGAACAGCTCCCTCCTACCTCCAGGCCATGGTCAAACCCCACCGACCGCTACACTGCTACCTCCAGTTGCCCCGTCATTCTGAGGCCCCTGTGGTCGAACGACACAATCGCGGCTCTTCTCTGTCCTGGCCCCATAGTGGTGGAATGAACTGCCCACTGACGTCAGGACAGCAGAGTCGTTGCCCATGTTTCGTTGCGGGCTCAAAACTCACCTCTTCAAGAAGTACTATCTAGAACCTTCCTCTTAAGCACCTATTATATTTGTATCTTTCTATTCTTCATTTTGCCTTCAGCACTAGATTATGCTCTTAGTCACCTGTTTTAGAAAGGAGATGCACTTGTGAGTTCTGGCAAGTAGTAGTACACTGACGTTTCCTACGTTAAATGCAGTTATTGAAAGTCGCTTTGGATAAAAGCGTCAGCTAAATGACAGTCATGTAATGCCTGTAATCTATTTTATTCAAATTATGGATTTGGACTGTTTGAAAATGTGATTCTTAATTCTGTGTCTGCTGAATTTGACTGACTCTTGAAATAGCCTAACTGTACAGACATAACAAGCATGCAAAAATGTGTCTTCCATTACAGAGTTTTTCCTGGCTCAGAGTGGGTCTTTGGGGGGTGATGCACACACAATTTTTTGGGGGAAACCTCAATTTTATGCCGAGTAGCCTACCCACATACAGTAGGCCTATATAGGCCTATATTCTTTGCTGTCGTTCTGACTGAGCTCACTTTTCACAATTGCAGGAAATCTCTCGACATGACACAAAATGTATATGAAGACAAAATGTTTAAGATACTGATAACATGTCTATTAATTATCTCGGTTACTAGTGGTCCAAACCATGGGCAGTGCAAGAAAGAGGGATGGGCTGCACTTGAAACAAGCTATCAAACACATTTGGAGAGGATTTGAATTGCTATTTTTATTCTACATTTTTAGCATTTTGGCACTGGTGATTTTCAAAACCAGTAAAATCAAAACCCTGCATCACATGCTTGTCTTGTACACTGGATGCATAGGGCCCTGGTTACTGGGACTCAGTGAAGCACATTGGGCAATAGTTTGGCGACATCTGCTGGTGAATAAGCGCTACAACAAGTTAAGTTCAGCCCCTATACTTCTCATCTCTCATTTTTACCAATTACCAGATGCTGACCGCCTATTTGCACCGTAGCTGACCGTTTAAGGACAGTTATGCTGTGAAGTCATTGATGAAATCTGTGAGCATAGTGTCCCCTCCAGTATTGAGAACGAAGGATCTAGAGACTCAACAGGTGTCCATTTAAAGAAGGTCAGATGTACAGGTAGACTAGTGTGTTGCTCACTTGCTCTTATCAGGAGTGGAGCTAGGAGAGGGCGAGGTTAGGGGTTACGCCCAGAGAAGCCTGGATGCGCGCGCTGATATTTTGGGGTGATTCAAATGTCAATTTTTAGGTTGTCCCTGCTGTTCTAACTGGAACATTATAACACTGACTGACTGAGAACTGAGTAACACAACGTCTTTCTGAAGTTTCCCACTGTTCCCCTGTTACCTCTGTTCTGCTTCACTTCTTTCTTCTTGACACATTTTCACCTTAAGTTGTCCTTCTTCTGCTTTCTCTACAAGTTTCTGTTCTGGAACAGTAGGCCTACAGTAGGTAAAATTAGTTAATTCTACTGTATTGCATGACTGCTGCAATCATTACCTTTCATTTTAATTTTCAATTCACAACTGTTATAAACTCACTTAGATTCAGTCAATAGGTGACTGAAGTCACTGTTCAGATCACAACTCCACTCTTCTTGCCTCTGCCCCGCGTCACCACCCGTGCTTCACTGTCCTCGCGCAGATCAGATGGGCTGTGGGAATCAGGCTAAACAACCAAGCATTACAACCCTTAGCTATTTCGCATCTTTGCATTGACTCTGCATGTTATCTGACTGGGAAATTAGTTTTTATTTTTTTTATTCACTGATGAACAATTGATGGTTTAGGCTAAGCCTACTCATCAGGTCATCAGCTGGGCTATTATGCTCAAACCTTGCATCCCATCCTCGTCACGTTAACTCTGTTTAATTACCTGACGGTGACACAGGTGCGTCAGGTCGAGTATTTAGTGATGGCGTGGTCTCTTCTTCCTAACAACCTAGTTATATATCTAGGTAACGTTATATCTCAGTCAAACCTAATAGATAGGCCTGCATATATGGATTTACTAAGTGAATTAATTCCATTGGGGCGACAGCTGGACCGAACCCCCCCTGTTTTAGACCTGAGGAGGAGCTTGTTGTTGAATACTATTCCCTCCGGGAGACAGCTGGACCGAACCCCTCCCGTGTCCAACGTCGTGAGGAACTTATCTTTTGACGAAAGTCGAGACGTGCTATCTTTTTGTGAGGTAGGCCAGGCTATGTTTGAGCGTGGACATTAGCTGTTGCAAAATATGATACGTTTTTATATGGCCTAAAGACGGCTAAACGTCGTTGCCAATACTCTGACCTCATTATAGAACATGGCTCCAGCTGGCCATGATGCGCCTGCCGTGAACATGACCTATGACTCGGTAGAGAAGGAGTACAGCACTGCTTCTCCAGGTAATGTCGTCTTTCTGTGGCAAATTGTATTCAAATGATCACTGATCAAAATGTATGACTATAATATGAGTGAGTAATACAGTGTAGTTAAATTCCCTAGTCTGCCCTCACAAACAACGGCTTGCAACAGACCAATTACTGTGGTAGGCCTAGCTACATTATGTTGATATGGAGGGTTGAAGTGTAGCCTATTGGAAGCCTATTCCACTGTAGGCCTACACCTAATTCTGACCTTTGACCTTTTCAGTCCTCACAGCCAATGAAAGCTGCGTAGACCCGAACTCTGTCATAAAAGGCATGACTGGCTATCAGTGGACTCAGGCAGACCTGGAGTTCATCAAGAGAACACAAAAGGAGAAACAACTCAAACAATTGGAGGTAAAATACCCATCGGCACTCTCTACAGGTCTACTATCTCTATCGGACATCACCTGCCACTTGTAACATGCAACTACGTGCGGGTGTAACTGAGTTGAATCGGTTCAACTTATATGCTGATGTAACCAAGCTGAGTTGGTTAAACTCACTCCTTAGTGTAATAACTGCCCACCCGTGACATTGAATCGTTCACTTTTCAGTAGCATAGCTTGCTGGAGTGGGGCTTACACAGGTCAGCACATTTCATGTTGAATTGTTAAGTTTCCAGTGTTACATAATTCACAACTTTTTCTATTGTATATTCTTTAAACGAATACATGTGGGTCTTGAACTAGAACAGCAGCTTATCTGTTCGGTAACATTTAGAATGAAACATGGTCTTCACTAGCCCAACTTTGTGCCACGAAAAAGAAAAATTCTTCTCGTCCTCTCATAGGCAGAGCTGGAGGAGGTAACGAGGCTTCTGAAGAAGGCAACGGTAGCCAGGGACTTATCCCGTGCCTCCAAAGAGAAAACACAGGCTGACCTCAACAAGGTGAGTACTCAGATCTACTGCTGCCCCTCCTTTTGGCTGGGAAGGGGTGCGGTGGGAGTTACCGAGAACGATGTTACCCCTGAGGTTGACTGGACTGACTGTGTATATATCCTATACTCTACACAGGCTGAATGTATGGATGTATATAGTTTGTTGTTCATTGTTCTTTTTATGCTTATTGATTATGTTGCATTTCCAACCTCCAATCTCTCCAGTCTGTATACCTTGTTTCACGCACTCACACACACGTGCGCACGTGCCACATACTCACTGAACTTTGCTCTTGACCACAGAATCACCTAGTTCCCCCATTGTTGAGATTGTTGCAATATTTATTAGTCCATTTGCTCACCATAGTACAGTGGGAATACCGTACTCTTTGTGCGTGGCTGTAAGCCAGCGCACCATAGATGGCATTTGTCTGGTTGTCCCTCCCTCCCTCCCTCCCTCCCTCCCTTCTTTCCCTCCCTCCCGTTGTTGTCCCGTTGTTGTCCTGCATTTCTATGTTGCCACCACAAGAGGCAGTGGTGTAGTGGATAAAGTGCCTGACTCCCATGCAGAAGGTCAGGGGTTCAATCCCCGATGTGGAAGATTTTCTTTTGTCACTGGATGTTATCTATATAAAAATGTGGTTACCTGGTGGTGCTGACGGCTACCATTAATGCTATGGAAGCTGCTGCTAGTTGTTGTGAGCTCATGAGCTAACTGGCTATCCCGCTCATATTGTGCTGGATTAGCATTGGAAGCATTGGAACTGATAGGTCTCGTCGCCTGGACACATCTTAATTTATCAGACATTATTTCATATAATTTCAATTCACAGCTATTTCAGTGGCATGACTAGCTTCCGTCCTACCAATCCTGAACAGAAACAAGCCAGCCACGCACATAAGCCAGGCTAGACCTGGTTCTGGTATTCTTTCAATAGTCTGCATACAATTCCCGAACAATGGCTTGTTTTTTTGAAATTGTGAAATAATATGTTCTGACAAACGGTGCCCCCTGGTGACTCCATCCTCTGCATGCCATCCCAGATCCTACCCCTACCCTGTGAGCGGGTGCTACAGCTGGGCGGAGAGTTTCTCTCCAGGACGCGGAGCTGCGGGGTGGAGGAGACCCCGGACTCCTGGTCCCTCTTGGCCCAGATCAAGGCTGCGGACGTCCAGCGCGTCCTGCGAGAGGAGAGGGGCGCGGTCGCCAGGCTGGAGGAGAGGCTGGCCGAAGCTCTGGAGCTCAGGTGGATCATGTTGATAAACACTGGAAACAGCCAACATGCATTGGTAGATGATGGCACGTAGTCAGACTTATTTTCATTCTGGTGCTCATTAGAGTTGGCAGACGGGCTAGATGAATTGTGCCAAAAATGCTTTTTTGTAACGATGCCTCGCGATGCAGTTAAAAATAGATTTTTTTGTCACGATTCAAATCGGTGCAGATGAAAGGGCATTGCGATGCCCTTATTTGAACAGCAGAGGGCGCCACCTACTTTTGACTTCACTGCGTGAAGCGTATATGATCTTTACACGCCTTTCTCTGCGCTACGATCGTTGTTGGTGCCGAGAATATTGTCGTCGTCATTCGTCAGCAACAATCCGATCGTAGCGCAGAGAATGTGAGCCGGAGAATAGCCAGTCTGCGCGCTGGCCTGTGCGCATGCGTGCTGGAGCAAGTGGGGAAAGGCGTGTAAAGATCATATTACAGAGGCTAAAGACCCCGTATTTGAAAACCACAACAATGGCTCGCGTTGAGGAATCTCAACTGTCGATTCATTCAATCTGATTGATGAAAACAACCGTTTAGCGGCCGAAAATAGATTCTTAGAAACTGCATTCTCGGTGCCCCGATCGCCGTCATTACATGGATATACTGGCTCGCGCTGGATTTTAAATTTCTTCTACCGGCCTCCGAACTACACCAAAGTGATCTCGGTGAGTCAAACTTCTTATAATATGTCGTAAATAAGGTCCAGGTTGTCAAAAACGAGCATTGCCCTTTAAATAGTTGTAAAATCAAAACAAGTGCAGATGACGGTCCGCCTGGGACTTAGCGTTGGGTACTAGCACAAGATTTAACGACAAAGAATCTGTTAGGCTACATAAGCAAGCTAATAGCCTATGTCTTTCTTGTCCTGGGTTAGAAGTTTTAAACAAAGTGGCTGCAAATCATTAATTGCGATACAAGTCGATAAAACGGAATCAAATCTAATGTTGCTTGCTGGGACATCCATTTCAGGGTTTGATTCCCTCCAGTTTGTTTCACTACGAGCTAATATACTGTAGAGGGAGGACGTCATTTCCAGTAAGGTGTTTTTTTCACCCTATTGGAGGATGGGTAGTGATTCTGATTGCTAGCGTTGGTAGTAGGTGCCCATTCTAGCCTAGATTCTCAATGGAGATGTCTCCAGACCTTCGGTGGAGATCTCTAAAGTCTGGCACCGCTAAACTAAACTGGACCTAACAAGTAACGCTTTTTTAGAGCGAAAGAGGAGACCAAGAAGGTGAACCAAAGAATCGCAGAAAGACGGGTGAGAACTTCTCTTTTCAGTGGTTTCGAGTTTGAAATAAAGATTTCAAAAATATTGTGAGACTTCACCTCATTGGTCTGTTTGGGTAATGGAGAAACGTCCCACCCTCTCTCCTCCTCCTAGGAAAATATCCATCGGCTGATGAGGGAACTACCCAACCTACAGTCCAAACTGACAGAAACAGAGGTCAGTGTCTCAGATTTACCTTTTGTTTTTGGTTTGTTTTAAATAATTCTGACTTCTTCTGTTTGCCTACTCCTAATCACTGCAACTGCATCACTTTCTCCTTGGCAGAGTGTTCAATCGTGTCTGAGGCGAGTCGTACGGCTGACGCCCATGTGTTTGTCTTCACAGGAGACTTTAGAAGCCGTGAAAGCGCAGCAGATATTGGAAGCTGAGGCTGTCGCACGCAAAACCAAATCTGCTAAGACTCCGGCTCAGAAAGCAAGCACAGGCCGGAAGGGAGCTGCTGGACTGGCTACAGACGGGGTAGTCCGCCGATCCAGGAGGATTGCCGGAAAACCCGCTGAATAGTGAAATGTTGTGAAATATATTAATTTTTTTAAAGACATTTACATTAAATTGTTGTAATAAAGTGTTGACTTGGTCAGAACATGTTGGTAATGGTATTAACTGGATCAGAATCTGTTAATAGTATTAACTGGATCGGAACATGTTAATAGTAGTAACTGGATCAGAACATGTTAATGGTATTAACTGGATCAGAACCTGTTAATAGTATTAACTGGATCGGAACATGTTAATAGTAGTAACTGGATCAGAACATGTTAATGGTATTATCTGGATCAGAACATGTTGGTAATAGTATGTTTAACTGGTAAGATGTATTTAAATAGGGACAGTGCATATTAATGAACATTTAAAATCAAATGTGAACATGCCAGATTTAGCCACCAGGCAAAAAAAACAAATAATTCACAGTATAATAAGCGACCTAAAACTCACTACACAAGAGTACATGCTACCTAGTACTCACACTAGACAATAACAAGCCCCAAAACACTATAACAATGTGTGTGTGATCTTGTGTGAGGGAGAGGGAGATTAGATTTATATTTGATGACAAAAGATGCGCTCAGGTTTCCTGTCTAGTCGTCAGTATTTCTGAACACTGGTTTACGAGTGAAATATGGAATCTGCTGTATATACATTGGAGGCTTTTGGCCAAATGGGTTTAAATGCTTCCCTGCTATTTTTGACATGGCTTTTAGGTTACTCAAAAGTATCTTTACTAGTGTTTGCCAACACAGGCTCAGCCAGTGCTTATTACCCAGAGTCTATCTGGGCACGAGTGGACTTACCTCAAATGCGTCAATTTAAGAAATCAGATCCTGTTTAAAGAGTCCATGCAGACGTTGAACGTTGATGCCAGAGAATTGTGGACAGGATTATACTCATATTGCTTTGGTCTCTTGTCCCTCTGAAAAGGGAGACTACTTCCTGAGTTGAAGCACTTTTAAATGACCACTCTCCCCCAGCGTGTCTTCATAGAATACCACAGATACCAACAGATCGCTGTACAATAATTTTTCATTTAAATAAATGAGTATTGAATACTTGTCTGGTTACATTTGTTGATATCTCCTTCGTTGTTCTTGTGATAGTTTTCTGTTCTCTGTATAATATTTAGGGATGATTCATGACTCCTCAGCAATGAAGAACAAATTCCACACAACTTCCTGTCTAAACCTCAACCCTCACTGGGCCCCTCGTAAAGGATGCAAAATATTTTTAATTGGTGCAGTCGCTTGTGTACGCGATGTGTACGTTCGTAGCATGAGTGTCTGTTCGTAGCGTGAGATTTATACCATTGTCTACCAGCCGAGGGCAGAAGAGCTGCTCGTAAACCTGCACCACTTACTTCACCACCTGGGTGTGATTTTTGTTATTGTTGTGTGTACGTTTGCTCTTTACATCCACCAGGGGGCAGTGTGCTGCATCTGTGACACGTCTGTCCACCAGAAATGTATCAAAGCAGAGCGTTAGAGCAGCTCAGCCAGACAAAAAAGACTGGCAGACACACTATAGCTACCCAAACCCATCTGTCCTCTCTAGTAATGTTATTCTGTTTGGCTTGGAGGCAAGGGCAAAGCCGTTCCCCAGTGTCTTCCAAGAAAAACCCCATAAAAGTATTTCACTGACAGAAGGAGCCGGAGCTAGCAGTATGTGAAACTGTGGTACAGGCAACAGTAGCCGTGCCAGTTCTGACTGGGCAAGGGTGGGGGATCTGGGCCTGCTCTCCTGTGAACAAGTCCAAGCCCGCTGAGTGTGAAACTAGCCTCTCAAGTCTGGGGCCAAATCCGATAAGGCCCCCCCCCCCTACTGAGGGTATGCTGCTCAAGAGAATTCTCCCCCTCTGATGTTTAACCACATTGAAAAGGTGCTAACGACTGCAGGTCCCATGTGGCTAGATTGATTTATACAGTAGAAGTGTTCAATTTGGATGTTTATTTTGCTCCATGGACATGTTTGCTCACAAGCCCTCTTTGTTTGATTCTTACTTAATGTCATTAGGTTTGTTTTATTTATTTCAGACACATACTCTGTGAGATTAAAATAAAAAAATGTCTTGAAAGGATTGTTTTTAACGTCGTAAAATCACAGAACCGTGCATATGACTAGATCAGATAGAGTTTCATGAACATTTTCTTGACTCGATAGACTGATGGACGACTTGCGACCAAAGCACCTACTATATAGAGGTGAAGATGAACACCCTGCCGTCAGCGGGAGTTGACATGCCCTCGCTCCCCTCACGCCACGGCAGTCAAAGTTGTTTGAGCACCTCAGGACCACTGTGGATTGTTCTTTGTCTGTGCAAAGAGAGCACACAGCGGAGTGCTGAAGTCATTTGTTTTGCTACTCCATGTGGAATGCCCTCAGAAAGAGAGAGCAGTTTGGAGAAGGTGGGAGGGTTGGGGGGGGTGTATCGTCAAAACAAGCATTCGAGCAGCTTCACTAAGTGTTGGCAGGCTGGGATACTGAAGAAGAAGAGTGCGAAAATAAAACAGATTAGACTAAACATTTACACACTGTCTGCATGCGAGTTGGCTTTCCCGCGCGTGACCGGAGATTACAGTTTCATGGTGGGGAACTTATGGCCTATAACCCTGGACTGATCCGGTTTGGTACGCACGCTGGTCTATTTTATGGATATCAGTTTATTACGAGAGCTAACGTTAAGCGCTATGAGACCGCACCGGGAACACACCGGCTAATAATAATTCACAGCGTCATGCCTCGAGTTAATATTACAGAACCATCATGGTCATGATAAAAGTTCTACACCTTAAACAAGTAGTGTTGTCCCCTTCTGACCTTTGTCGGTTGTCTGCTTCGGAGTGTTGGGCTTGGGTTTTTGACTCACCTGACCAGGGGTCAACTCTGGTCCCTGTGGTGCATTCCGGTTGCCTGGGAAGTAGGAATTTGTTGTTGGGATTGACGTCACAACCGAGGTCACCGTGTTCCAGAAACAAAAGGGCGTAAAACCCACTTTAGCCTCATCTTTGTAGTTCTAGCCAAGAACTAACCATTGTTAGCAATACCAGCTGATGACAACAAATGAGACAAATAAGACAGAAGTGTTAACACTTACTACAGCTTTCACTTATTGTTGATGCACAGAGCAGCCATCTTGATTTGAGTTCAGAGGTGAGGTCGGGGTTGATCCCTCCCCCAGCCGAGTTCTGCTGTCACAGCTGTGGCCTTGTTTGAATTCCCCTTCAAATGCATCTGTCCTTCCTCCATTCTTCAGAAGATGTGTTGATCTGATGTGATTGGATTGGCAACATCCTTTGCAAAAAGCAGGGCTTAATTATACCTATCCAATCTCAAGTTCAGCGATGACACTGAAGGAGTGTGGAAAGGAGGGATGTGTGTGTCACGGTCACGGCGGTCAGAAGGGCATGAACTTCTAGATTTACAAGGCCTGTAGCAGTGTTACAAGCTTAGTAGAAAAGGGGTCGTGAGTAACAAAACACCAATGTCAAACACGTCTTTTGATGGAATTTACAACTTTTCGAAAGGTATTGATGCAGGGTCAGACTTTGACTGCATCTCTTTTCTTATGCAAGAGCCTAACTCCATAAAATTAGGATAGCGGATCTTGTTTCATTCCTGTTCATGTTGAAATCCATCACACAACCTTTATTGGTCCAGAGGTGTTCGGGGAATCCTGAAAATGCCTGTCCTCCTCAAATAAAAAGGCGCTTTGCTGAGCTAAGTTTGAGAAGTTTGCAATAGATGGGCCTGAAGACCCTGGAGGTAATCAGTACAACGATTTTCTCAGTGGGTGAATTAATGAATGAACTATATACTGTAACACTTTTTCCTCACAGAACAAGAATGCTGTGAGATGCTCTTCAATGGTATCAAATGATCGCCACAGTATTGTGTTTGCATCTGACTTCTATTGTGGAAGCCAGATCGCAACAAAGGCACTAGTCTTCCACTAGCACATGTGGGAAACAGACTGTGCAGTCCTCAGATCAGAAACGGGCACTCATGCCCCGGGCGGGAGGTTGGTTTGGCACCGGCCCGCACCCCAGACAGGCTTTCTCCACCTCCCCCCCCTTCCCCAGTTAATGAACTAATGACAGTCTTCAATCACGGCTTTATTCAGTAGGAATCCGCGCCCTGAATCTGGGCCGGTCGGCGTAGCACAAAGTTGGCACCGTCGGTACCGGTAGCTCGCGTCTGTAGCGCGTCCAGGAGGGCCGCGTCGGCGCGGATTGGGAGCGACAGCAGGAACGCGAGCTGTCGAGACTCATACGTCCACAGGCCCTCCGCCGCGTCTCGCCGGCTTCCACAGCCCCTCGAACGGGGGGGGGGGGGGCTGGCCGGCCGGCTGGGAGCTCGGACACTGATGGTCGTAAATATCGGTCATCTCTAGTCCAGTGTGCCGCTTCGGTGTGGCGTGATAGATGGGAGGAACTGCGGGGTGTGTACTCTGGCCCGTCTCTTCGGGGGAGTGTTTGCCTAATATGCGTCTGACATATTTGTGGAGTGGAGAGGCTTATGCACCGTCTGAGAGAGACTGCTCATGGCCTTGGTATTCTAAAACAACCCCACCGCCCACCCCAACCACCCCTAACACACACACTCACGCACGCACTCACACACACACACACACACACTCACGCACACACACACACACACGCAACCCAACACCAGTGAGCTTCAACCTGATTTCAGCTGCAGGGACTGGAGACTTGTGAAATATCTTAACTCTGGATTTTTCCGAAATACGACTTTTTTTTTTTTTTTAAGTGCGATTTTAAACGGTGATAGGCAGTACAAATCTACTTGCAGTTGTTTGTTGACATAGTATGAGGTTTGAATTATGTTGGCATGAGACTTCCTGTGAATTTGTAAATTATCGCGTTCATTATTCACTTTTATTATGCTATTCGTACTGTTCTTACCTCAGGACTTGTTCTCACTGTCTGAACCCAGGGCAGCTGTCTTTAACACTATTATGAAGTATTATAATTATAATTCCAAACTCAGTATTATGATTTCATCCTCAAGCTTAGCTGCTCCGACACCGGATAGGAGCACATTATATATCGTCTGGTGCTGAATCCCTCCTCGATAAACATTGTCTGAGAGGAATCTGGGATTATTTGCGCCTGCCTTGCCCTCTAGAGAAAGGCCGGCCGCTGCCTGCCAGTATAAACGTGTTCCGCTGGCGAGCAGCAAGGGAGCTCAGTCCATCAAAGCTTGGTAAACAGGGCGAGGGGTTTCTGCAGCGGGGAAGCTATGCCCTCCTGGAGACTGACTGGGAAGACCAATCCAGCCTTCTTTTTCTTCATCCCCCTCTCCTCGCTAGGCTGTCTTTATTCTCCTCCTTCGTGGTCTCTGTCTGCGTCTGCCTCCCAGTCTGTTGGTCTGTCTGTCTCTCTCTCTGCACTGTCTCTCTCTCCTTCATGCGTTGGATGCTCCATCCAATGTGCCTTCAACTGTAAGTGCCCAAGAATATCCATTTTGGCTCTGTGGCTGGGGTCTGGATATCCTCACAGGCAGCCCTACAGTAGTCTATATCCTCATAGACAGCCATGCAGCAGAGTGTATCCTCACAGGCAGCCCTACAGATGTCTATATCCTCACAGGCAGCCCTACAGATGTCTATATCCTCACAGGCAGCCCTACAGATGTCTATATCCTCACAGGCAGCCCTACAGTAGTCGATATCCTCACAGGCAGCCCTACAGTAGTCTATATCCTCACAGGCAGCCCTACAGTAGTCTATATCCTCACAGGCAGCCCTACAGTAGTCTATATCCTCATAGACAGCCATGCAGCAGAATGTATCCTCACAGGCAGACATGCAGCAGTCTCACTCGTCGTCACTGTAAATGAGGGAAACCTCAGTGTATTTGAGTATAAATAAAGGACGAATTGAGTTGAATATCCTCATAGACAGCACTACAGTAGTCTATATCCTCACAGGCAGCCCTACAGTAGTCTATATCCTCATAGACAGCCATGCAGTAGTCTGTATCCTCACAGACAGCCCTGTAGTCGTTTATAACCTCACAGGCATCCCTGCAATGGTCTATATCCTCACAGGCATCCCTGCAGCAGAGTCTTGTCTTCACAGACGGACATGCAGCAGTCCACATCCTCACGGGCAGCGCTGCAGCGAGGAGGCCAGGGCCACCGTGACCCCAGTGGGAGAACGCCTGGGTTAGTTTACTCTGGTTCTCGGAGCAATGTCCGGAATTGTTTGCACTGTCTGCCTCGGTACTGCTTCTGGCCTGGTCTGCCTCGGTACTGCTTCTGGCCCGGTCTGCCTCGGTACTGCTTCTGGCCCGGTCTGCCTCGGTACTGCTTCTGGCCCGGTCTGCCTCGGTACTGCTTCTGGCCCGGTCTGCCTCGGTACTGCTTCTGGCCTGGTCTGCCTCGGTACTGCTTCTGGCCTGGTCTGCCTCGGTACTGCTTCTGGCCTGGTCTGCCTCGGTACTGCTTCTGGCCTGGTCTGCCTCGGTACTGCTTCTGGCCTGGTCTGCGTCGGTACTGCTTCTGGCCCGGCCCGGTGCTGCGCTTCCACCCACCGTCTCATGGCCAGTTGGGTCAGGAAATTTATGAATTTATGTTTTATCTCCTCAGCCTAAGAGCCCTGGCGGACGCGGTTTAAAACCACAGGCGGTTGTTTGTCTTGTGTGGTGTTGTTGCAGGGGCTTTTAAAGTGTGTGTGTGTGTGTGTGTGTGTGTGTGTGTGTGTGGAATGCTCCTAGTTCATGATCTGGGAAAGAGTTTGCAATATTAGGAAACGGGCCTAGCGGTGTTGTGGTCCCTCAGGACAGCCGAATCCACGAGCCTGATTCTGAGATACTATCAAACCAAAACGCAGAGACGAGACTCGTTATTTGCTTAAAGAAATACCCGTGCCTCTAAATGATCAATCAAATTGATCATTATTCCTGAAAACGGAGCACGGCTCCTGCGTTCCCGGAGCGTTTTTCTTCACGGCTGTGGTTTAGCGTTGTTGTCAAGGACAATGGAGGATGATTTCGGTGCAAATTACCCGCGGACATCAGCAGGAAATTCTCACTCTCGAGCACGAGAGAAAAAGAACCCAGTGTTCTTTGCGGTCGCGCCCAACAGTACCCCGATTGCAATAGCCAACCGCCCGCCATTTTGGCTGTTTGATAGAATGACATTTTGTCATGTAGGCCTGGATGAAATGCCTTCTCTCTCAGTAATTCTACAGGTTTGGCGGTTTATAGTGTGTGTTGGGATTTACAGTATAGCCCATCTCACATTCTGCCCTCATCGCACTGTTTATTTTATACTTCTCCCTGTGTGAAAGCTTATTGTAAATGGGACATCAGCAGGGAACGTGTTTTACGAGGGTTTTGCAGAAGTGGGTCTTTGTACTTGCTTGCGTTCATTGATGTACTGGTAGGCGTGATTGCCTAACAACAGGCTTATGTTTTATTATACTTTGTCTGCATGCTGTGTGTATGTACTAGATTTGGATGCTGGATTAGCAGTGTATTACCGTCAAGTGAAGCTGGCAGACCTTGGTGGAAATACTATACTTCTCCAGATACTCTCAGGTACATGAGATGCGCTGTATTTAGCTTTCTTGGCTCAATGGAACCTTCTGTATACATCATTTTACAGGCTCAAAAAAAGACCGTTTTGCAGTTCTGTCGACCACATCTCAAGTGGTTTGGAAGAGTGCGAAGTGGTTTGACCCTGGGATGAACGCAGGCTCCTGTCTCTTCAGTGATTACAGTGTGTGGATCTTGGTGGGAGGGGATATAGGACAGCCACAGTTCAGCTCATATGTGCTCTAACCCAATTCCTGCTCGTCCCAGAGAATCCCCTCCATCTTAAAGCGCAGATCAGATCATGACAGAGAGGCGAGGGTGGTAGTAGTGTGTCCAGACACCTGTCTGGCCTTGTTTAAACAGCAGCCTCATGAGGAACTCAACCCGGGCCCCTTCAACTCCTCCTGAGAAGTGAGGACAGCATGTATGTATGGCTGCATGGCTTCTTTAGCCAGGGAGAGTCCGGAGACTGGGGTAGCGCGTGGCTACGAATGACATTGACCCACTATGAAATACTGCACTGCGAATCAGCATTTTCCCTAGTGCTATCGGGTTCAAGGTTTTCACAATCGACACCCCCGTAGACCTAGGCATCGCAGAGAAACTCGGCTCGTCCCTCGACTCGCGGCATTTCCAACCGGTTGCCATGGGGACGGGCCATGTCAAAAGAGAAAGGAAAGAAAAACATAGGGAGAGGGAGGGACGGAGAGAAGGAGGGAGAGAGAGAGGGTGGGAGAGAGTGAGAGAAAGAGAGGGAGACGGTGAGTCCAGGAGGGAGAGAGAGAGGGGGGGGGAGAGAGAGAGTCCGGGAGGTAGAAAGGGGATAGGGTTTCTCCTCACCTTGCTATGGCTTTGAACTCCCTGCTTTTCAAACGGTCTCAAACATTCACTTTAGCCTTCGTGTAACCAGACATTGGCCAGACAACCGTCAAAAGATTTGACAATGACTCAGCTGCTTTCATGTTACCAGGCGTTTTTTGGATACACCTTAAGTTATTAATTTACGTCCCAGTGAACATGCAGTTTCCAGTCAAAATATATCACGGTTCCAAGGGCAGAGTTGGAATGAAAGCCTCAACCAGAGCAGTTGGCTCATGGTTATGGGCAAATAAATAAAACATTTTGCAAAGAGAAAAGAAGTCTCTCTGAATGCCATACTATTCACTCATAGATTAAGGCGCAATCATCAGTTGGTGAGGGATTTCCCTGACATCCAAGGTTGAGTCCTAAACCAGCCACAAAGTAGTCGATTGTTTGAGAAAACTAGAAAATATATGACTGCGCGAGCCAAACACAATAGACAGCGGACTATTTGTTATTGACTCCTGATTTTAACGAGTTCAAGAACGAACTCTGAGCTTTTTATTAGAAGAGGCGTGCCTACACGCAACCCAAATGCCAAAGCACAAGGATTGGTGTCTGTAAACTCGCAAACTAGATGTGAGGTGTCTCGTCCTATTGTGCAGTTGACAGGAAAGGCCGACTGCACACCGCCCCGACCAACGCCAACCGACGGCAACGTTGGATCGGTGTGCCGTGTTTGTTCGTGACTTGCCGTCGGTTGGATGGATTCTGCAGCGGAATTTTAAACTTCCAACATTCTAACAACTGCCAACTTTAGAATGTTGGGTGTTTGGAGCTGGTTGGTGCTGGTTGGGGCCGTGTGCAGACCCAGAAGGCCATGGAACGGCTGCCATCCACAACATTACTCTTATGCCTTCCACACGTAAAGAAAAACTCGTGCAGACAAGGTTTCGTGTGGGGCTTTGATATATAGCTTAGCGTCACAAGGTGAGGTAATTAGTTCATTTCGACCATTGCCATTTGTATCCCGACTGCTAGCCCACACAGCAGGAAATGTCAGCTAAGAGGTAATTGGCTGTTTCCTGTTTCCCCCAGCCAGGTGTGTTTGGTTTTGCTCTCCTGACGGCCCCCCCTGACCTCACCAGAGAAAAATGGCTAGCGGTGACTGGGACAGAGGGCATCTGTGATGTTCACAGACGCTTAGCGGGGGTCATGAATGGCATGTACTGTACAGTACACACACGCACGGGGAGGTGTACATTAAAACAAATAGTGGAAATTGCAAGAAGGGGGTTAAGGAAAATGAATTGCCTCATCACTGCCCGTTGACATGCATTGGCTCTTTCTATGGCTGTTGAACTCAAGTAGAGACCTTAGAAATACCAAAGACATGGCCGACCTTAGGAGACGAGCACCGTGTTCGGCTTGGACACGTTCATGTTTACGTGTGCATGTTTAAATGCTGAAACACATTTTTACAGTGGCCCATGCGGAAAGCACGGAGGTTGTAATCCTGGCGTTCGGTTCAGCATCCTGGATCTGAAACACGCAGTTTAAAAACCAGACAATAATACTCATGCTTTCCCATGTTTCTTCTGCTCGGCTGCATGTTTTGGCTGCTACCTCCTCCGTAGAGAGGTGTGTGTGTGTGTGTGTGTGTGTGTGTGTGTGTGTGTTAGTGTGTTAGTGTGTTAGTGTTTGTGTGTGTTTGTGTAAGTTTGTGCTTGACAGTGTGTCTGTGTTTGTGCTTGAGTGTGTGTGTGTTTGTGCTTGAGAGTGTGTGTTTGTGCTTGAGTTTGTGTGTGTGTGTGTGTGTGTGATTGTGCTTGAGAGAGGGAGAGTGTGTGTGTGTGTGTTTGTGCTTGAGAGTGTGTGTATGTGTGCTCGAGAGTGTGTGACTGTGTGTGTGTGTATTTGTGCTTGAGAGAGTGTGTGTGATTGTGTGTGTGTGTGTGTGTGTGTGTGTGATTGTGCTTGAGAGAGAGAGAGAGAGAGAGAGAGAGAGAGTGTTTGTTTGTGCTTGAGAGTGTGTGTGAGCTTGAGTGTGTGTTTGTGTGTGTGTGTGATTGTGCTTGAGAGAGAGAGAGTGTGTGTGTGTGTGTTTGTGCTTGAGAGTGTGTGTGTGTGTGTGTGTGTGTGTGTGTGTGTGTGTGTGTTTGGCAGGTACAGAGCGTCTGAGCTCCAGAGGGGGTCTCCAGGGGTGGTGTGGTTACAGTGGACGTGGGGATCGTAGCACCTGGTGGAAACCAGGAGCCAGAAGCTCTTTCTCCCTCTGCTACTTGGCTAACGTCGCTCCAGGAATGTCGTCTTTCTTTTTTATATGTTTCATGTAGCCTAATTTTCACAGCACCAGAACATTGAACAACACATGATCCTAGATCTGTATCTAGATCTAGATCTTCACCTGCTGTGAGTGTAACGTGTACACGCAGTAATGTCACGTAGGACAAAGCACTAAGACTGTCTGGATTTATTTGAATCATCGAGAGCTTGCTGTTGGGGTCACTTTTTCCTTTTCCTTCCTTTTTTTTGGAATAGGATAAATTAGACGTAATTATGCCTAGATCCTAACCTGACGCTGCCAGATGGTTTGCTTCGCATCTGGGAACTCTCCATTGGAAACTGTTTGGAAAAAGGCAGGCACTTTAAAAAAAAAAACTTGGCAGGGGATTGGCTGAACCATAGCCGTTTGTTTCTTCCTCGGAACCAACGCCGATTGGCGAGATCGTCGAGAGTATCCAGAATGATTTGCGAGTAACGTCGTGAGCTCGCGACATCAGGTTGGTCTCACGAGGCTACCTAGATCCTATAGACCGAAGAACAAATCAATGGAGATTCTTCATAGTAAGGGATTCTTTCAGTAGCTCAGACATTAAACGTCCAGGAAAATTAGCCTTGGCAACGTTATACATGGACGTTTATGCACCCAACTTTCCAGCAGTTATAAACGGAGTACAACAGGAGCTGGTTCTTCTCCCCGGGCAGCACCTCACTTCGCACAGATTTGATTTATTACCCCAAGATGTGGCTGCGGACATCAGAGAGGTTGTTAGCGCAGGGGTAGACCAAAGCTGGAGCAGAAACTCTTAGGTTCCCCCCCCAACAGCTCCACTTTTATCCCAGTCACCAATGTCTGGTTCCTCTGCACCCTGACCCCCACCCCTAACAGAACTTAGAACCGCATCCCAACTCGACACAGACCCGAGAGACCGAAGTGATTAACGGTCGGACAGCAAATTCAGGCTCTGGTCTGCTGAGGGAGATGGCAGAGAGTGAGCAAACAACTGGCTAGACTCTCGCACCACATGAAGGCCTCCGGCACAAAGCCCCTACGCCGGTTTCAACGTTTCACCGACAGGAAGTGGAGAAGGAGGAGTGTGGAGTGAGGCGTTATACTTACGTTACAGTACATCGCATCCAGCGAACATATGAGTCCAGTTTAGGCCCATTGCATCTTGATTAATGGCAGACTCGCTTCACAGCTGAACATTATATTTTTGATGCATCATTTGGTTTAATGGCAGTCATGACAATAACAGTTGGAAGTCCAGGGATGATTGAAATATCCCTTTGAGCTAAAATGATCCTGAAACAGTTTTGAATATAGCACAGTTACGGGCATGACATTGAACAGAACCTCACTGTGATAGCAAGCTTCGTTACCCACACACCAACCGTTGAGAAGCTACAGTCTGCTGCTTAGCACACACACACACACACACACAATCAATCACTGCACTGTCAGAACATGCTCAAAGCTATTTTTGCATTGTAGAACCCAAGCTGTCTATTGGCGATTAGCAAATGACTGAACCTTGTCGCAAAAGTGCCGCCTCGCCTATTAGACTTAAATAACTCCCAATTCAGGCGAGACTCGCGGGTGTTGTTTTGGAAAATTGAAGACAAACATTTTTTACACATTTGTTTGCCAAAACCAAACCAGTAACCAGGGGGGAACTCTTCTGTAGACACATGATTTATGAAAGTGTGAGCAATGACAGCCAATGCTATCTGGACCGCCAGGGAACTGCAGCAGACAGAATTGATAAAAATCTCTACGAGAACTTTTGAATAATTCACTTGTATCACTTATGGTTGAGCGCTTTTGACATAATAGGCCGGTCCGAGGGGCGGTGTTGTCTACACAGCTTCCCAGATCTGCTTCTGGCTCTGTCTATCGGTGTCACATTACATGTCTATTGACATCGGCCTACTAGCTGGCCCTGTCAAGTCAGGTCACATCTCAGAAGAATTATGTAGGTCTGGGAGAGGATTTTAATGTTTTTTTTAATGGTCTGTGTCACGATGTAAGCATAGACCTCAAGTCAAAACCTGGTCAGTAGGTAGGTCCTGAAAAGGCACCAAAACCAACATATATGTCAGCTAATGGCGAATAATCTACTGCCTGAAACGGTGAAGCTACTGTACAGAAGGCACTCTTGTTGAGTGATGGGATTTCCTTATATCGAAGCCACAGGCTGTTTTTGAATGAGCCGGGCCTCCTGGTCTCAAGTTCTCCCAGATCATAAATGGAGCAAGCTCGCCAAACCACCTCTGCTACATTTGCCACCTGCTGAGTCCAAGGTTAGCAGCGGGCGCCCGAGCCAGCGAAGGCGGAGCCGCCAAGCCACCTGCGTCCGAGATGACTACATTTTCCAGTCGTCTGTGACATGCCGGCGTCAAGAGTGCCACGTTTACATGTCAGTCACATGTGACTTTTAATCAAAATGTTTATTTTTTAATATACACTTCTCTTTTTGGGGAAGGATTATGCAAATGCTGTCCATTCATATGTCCCATGCACACATGTTTAGACGACTGGCTTAAAAGCTGTGCTGAAAACCCATAAGAACCTGAGGAATATTTTCCAATCCGGCCATCTTTAGCGCCGATGCTCTGTTGAACCTCTGGAAGAGTGAACCGTCTGCATTTTTGGAGGAGCATGTGACTGACTTCATGAAATGTTCTCACAGAGAAACGTGTCCGCTCGCCCGCCAACCTCGACAGCTGTAATTCTCCTAAGAGGAGGTGCAGCATTCAAACCGAACATAACTGCAGTGTTCCCTCACGGTGACAGGGATGGATTCAGACCCAGCTACACTTCCCACAACCCCTCTCTCCCTTCCACACCTGAGCCTGAACTCCCACTACCCACAATTCCTCTCACCTCAGCCTGCTTGAACATCTCCTGTCAATGTGGGATCGAACAGACAGACCACCCGAGAACTGAAACCTGGTCTCATCTCTTTCCTTAAAGCATGGCTAACAGGCTAATGCTCTCTGATCAATAGATAACTATTGACCTCATTACTATCGACTCCAGTACTCCAGTACCAATCAAATCAAATCAAACTTTATTTATATAGCGCATTTCATACACAGAGGTAAAACAATGTGCTTTACAGAGAGCAATGGGGGGGGAAGCATAGGTCCCACCCCTACATATTCCAAAGGGAAGCAAAAAAACAGTTTCACCCGGGGGCCAGAAAAGTGAGCTGTAAAAATTCCTCCCTGACCTCTTTCAACGATCAAAGATCGCTTCTCTCTCAAAGATCGATTTTTTTTTTACAATGCAAGAAAACTGCAATATCCCCCGGGGGATCAATAAAGAACTATTACTTTAGAGTAGTGAACATTTAAATAAAGTAACATTTACTGTTCTGTATCACAGATGGTATTCCGTGATGTTTATGTATTTATATGTGGAAGATACAGACACAATAAAACGCTCAGGGAGGAATATCTGGCCCATGTGTGCCAAAATCTAGGATCCAGCCACCCTTTAATCATCAGTCTAGCGCTCTCCCGAGTCCGGACTAAGCCGCGCTGGCCCGTGGGCCCGGCCCACACATACTGCGTGTGAACATCCTTGACGGCAGACTGAGAAATCTAGGCTGACTGCTCCAGGGCAGCCCGGGTCGGGAGTACCAGATACCTGGCGCAGGGATCCGCCGCGGTTAACCCCCCCCCCCCCCCCAAAGCAGCGCCCGGTCACTTCGAAAAGGGGGAACACAAGTTCTGCGGTGGAGGCGAAGACTAAAAGACGGTTTTCTCTCTCTCTCTCTCGCGCGCAGGCTGTGCATGGTTTACTCATTGTCAAACAGAATCACAGGCCAGGAGGTAAAATAGATGTGGTCATGCCGGAGCCTGCGTTACCATTCGCCGTGTTTTGATAGCACGCTGGTTATTTATGAAGGATGTAGTTCTACCCCAGCTGTCAGTTCCACTTTGAGGCAGACCTGACTCAAATACTATTTGCAAATGCTGTCAGAGGCTTGGCGTGAGCTCGAACTCGGTTAACTCGCTGTAACGAAAACAATGGACTGGAACCAAAAAAGTGCGAACTTAAGAGGTAAAACAAACGGTCCTCATAACACCAGGTAATTTCAGTTTAAAACCTGGTTCTGGTCAGATTCAACAGAGCGTTGTTAGCTTAGCTTAACGTAGCATTATCCACCTGCTAGCCGTAGTTAGGGCTGCAGTCTGCCAGGGCTGAGATGAGAGGGGAAGTTGATCAAGCATACAGGAAGCAGATATTAATAACGGCCGTACCCATGTTTTTCAGCTTTGCGTTGACATTTTAACGATTTGGCCCAGAGATCAAAAAGAGCAGGTCAACTACATGAACAGGAAGTCTAGGCAGCCATGATGTCAATATTTCCACTCTGTTGCACTGTTCAATGTTTTTCTGTGGGTTTGGTGGAGGAGAATAGGCTATGTCTACATGATGCTAATGATACTTGGAGTAATCACTCGATACAGGGTGAGTAGGTCCCTCCAGACGGCATAATGAGAGACAGCTGGTGGGTGGTGCTATGCAGCCAAACTCTTCTCAAAGTCATACCGTGTGTGTGTGTGTGTGTGTGTGTGTGTGTGTGTGACTATTTGCATTACAAACCGCTTCTAACAAGCCCCACATAATGGATGTGACGTGAGACTGTCACCAAAGTCGCTGGTGGTTAATGAAAATGTTTTGTCCCCAAGCAAGGACGGTGTGGAGAGGACATGGCAAAGAGCAACATTACAATCAAACACACCTCTCCCCCCTCTCTCCCCCCCCCAAAAAAAAATCTTTTCAATTCTGTATTAGATCTGAACCAGCTGTCTGGTGTCCTTTTTTGACTTGCCCTTGCTCCACTTTGATGAGTTCTGCTGAGCTCCAAAAGACCAGAACCTGACCTGGACAGGGGATGCTGGGAGATTGCTCTCAGAGGGCCACTGTTTTCACTGAAGAGCCTCCTGATCCCAAACACTACACGGTCTCACAAGAGGTATCCTATCTGTAGGAAATCAGGAAATCAGTATTCAGAGGAGGCGGCGTCGCCGGAGATCTAGTCCTGTTTGCATTGTGCTCGCTTGGTGTCTCGTATAGTTTCTTAGTATGATGAGTCATGTACGTGCCTCGCAATATCCTCATCGCCTCCTCACTCTGAATCACTCACAGCGTCCCCCCCCCCCCTCTCTCTTTCTCTCCCTCTCCCTGTCTCTCTATCCCTCCTCAATTGTACTGTCTGTCTTTATCCTTACTCAACTTTTTCCCTCTGGGTTACAGTAAATAACTTATCTGTCTCTCTCTGTCTGTGTGTATATATATATCTGTATTCATCTATCTTTCTTTTCTGTCTCCCTCCCTCTCTCTCTCTCTCTCTCTCTCTCTCTCTCTCTCTCTGGAGTATCTCTCTCCTCAGCCCACCTTCTCTGAGAGGGCTTGTGGAGCTCCTCCCACCTGTACATAAAAGCTAAAGTGCATGCCGTCTGCTGCTGTTCAGAGGTCTGTACCACTCCTCCACTCCTGTGAGACTTCCTGCCCACAGCCAGACTCTGACCAAGGTAAGGCAAGGCGCAGTCCAGAGGTGCAGCATGGTCCGGCATCTGCCGCTGTTATCAAGATGGCCGACAAACTGTTTGGAAGCTGTGGATGGTTTCATTGACAATACTGTCGTTTTTTATTGGGGGGAGAGGGGTGGCGGGTTGTGGGGGCGGAGGGGGGGGGGGGGGGTTATACCCTCTAAAAGCGGGTTGTCCAGAGACTCACTTTTCGAAGTGGTTCTGCTTTAAATCTCTGCATTTTTCTCCTTGTGTGAACTGTTGTGTGTTTTGGCACAAGGTGCCACGAATACTGAGAGATTGTCTGCCAGTGTCTGGTTGTTTTTAAGGTCCTGTGTGAGTGTGTGTGTCTGAGAGGGAGTGAGTCAAACCCGAGTGGAATGAGAGTGGAGAAAACGGTCTTCCTCCCCCTCTATGCCGTCCAAATTTCTTGATAGCCATCGCATTTTGTAATCGTATAGTCCTAGTAGCGTGCGAGAACAGCTAGTTTGTCCAACATCATCTGATGATCTAGCTCTGTGCGTTTGCCAGAGCCAAAGCCGAGGGAAATCCAGAACAGACACGGAATAAATCAGAGGCTTAAAGGTGTCACAGGGACACCAGTTAAATGAAGAGAACTGATACCGTAGGAGCTACTGTGCACTGTAGCTACTCCCTGTTGATTCAGGCCGGAGAGATCGAGTACATTATTACTATTGGCTGATCGAGTGATGTTGCTAAGATACGATTCTTAAAAAAATGTGTGTGACGCTCGCTTGAGGTGTTTGTCAGCACAGGAGAGTGGAGGAGAGGGCAGAGTGGGTCTTTGACTCCCACCAGGGCCCCCCGTACTGACCATGGGTGCACACGCTGCTTTACCAGTAGCATCTGCTAGCGACATGGGTACAGCACCAGACGTTTAATCTCGGGGTTGAAGGTTCGAGGCCCATGTTGGGCGCAGCTGATCATTTCATTGTACGTTACCCATGTCGTGTACATCTGAATATTATTATTATTTTAACTATATGTATAATTAATATTAAAAATTAATATTTCTAATATTAATAACAATAATAATAGTAGTAGTAACCATACGAGTAGTAATACACATTTTGTAAATCTATATATGTAATATGTATAATAAATGTACTATTATTGTTATTATTATTATTATTATTAATAATACTGATGATGATGATGATGATGATGATAATAATAATAATATAAATTATAAATAAATAATTTGTATATTTATTTGAGGATATACATTGAAGCAGTGCCTTGTGGAGGAGCAGGTTGCATCCAGTGGGTTCTGGACATCCACACAGCATTCTGGGTAATATGACTTAATGACCCGCAGCTGCACGTGTCCATGAAGCTCTGTGTCCGAAGGCTCGCTAATGTGTCCGGGTCCCAGCTCTCCCTGGGCCCTCCTGGTGGACTGCTCTGTTCCGTGGGCCTGGGGCCGACTGCTAGATCCTCCCGTCCCCCACTGTTTGAGAATGGTTTATTCCTGGTTCTAAAAAAAAGGCCTGTCAAGGCCAATTTATACTTCGTCGTACGACACTTTTTTGTGTCCGACAGGGGTGTCTTGCACCTACCAAACTTTCTAATGTCGCAGACGCCATAATTTCCGTTGCACAGCTGTGATTGGATAGCTAGATAGAAGGCACGTTCGTTGCCATGGATCAATCAGCCACGCATCTGCAAGTTACCATGGAGGTGATCAGACACTTTGCTGAAGTATAAAGGCTAAATATAGGTAGACATTTTTTTTCTGTCATCAGACATTTGTCGTACGACACTTGTATAAAGCCTCGGATACACTAGAAGACTTTAACAATCTTAACAGATTATGAAATGACTGGGAGTATAGGCCTACACTAGACGACTGGCTTCTGATGATTTTTGTATGACAACTGAAAAACTGGGTATCGCACATTTAACGACTGGACTGGATGGTGATGAGTTTACACTACACGATTGCGTCCAGAATCTGCTCAAAAATATCAAACATGTTTGACTCGCTCCGACTCGGATCGGGAGAAGTCTGTTCTCATCATACACTTGCCGATTTAAATCTGTACACTTAGATTTCTGTGCCAAATTGCCACTCCGACTACCCCCAACCAGTGCAGACTGCTGCCGACTAGGACAGACTCGGCAGGATTGTGAAGGATTGTGAATCGTGTATCCTCAGCTTTAATTAAGCTTTAGGCAACAGGCTGGCTCTCTCTCCCTGTCCCAGTGCCCCCCCCCCCCCACTAGAGATGAGCTCTCCCTCCCCAAGGATGTGCTGACTAACCCTAAACCCAGTGCCTAGTCCAGTCCTATACTGTAATATGACGTCTGACTTTAAAGACGGAGTGGATCAAGCCCCACCCATAACGGGCGTGAGCCTCGAACCAAAACACAAATCGGAGCCGTCGGGGGATGATGAGGGACTGCACCGGCGCGCGTCTGCTGGTGATGTCATTACTCAATCCACCTCTCTGACAACTGGCGGCATGTGTGCCGGACTCAGGGGTGTGATTTGGATCTGAGATTTCCAACCCTGTGTACAATTTAGGCCATTACAGCCAAGCAGCCTGACACTAACACACTGGATGGATTTAACACATGGAGAAATAAGTGACTTGTTCTTTCTCTCTCTCTCTCTCTCTCGCTCTCTCTCTTGCTCTCACTAATTGAGTGAGACGCACTAATCCGGCACATGGGAGAGTGTGCTGGCATCACACAGCTGTGGTGGCTGTGAAAAGGAACACCATATTACTGTAAGAGTAGCACTCCACTCCTTCATCCTGTCAGATGGTGTCAGATCTGTGAAACGCAGCGTCCGTCTGATGAACATCTCTAAATTCACTTAAGAGAACTAGACTGAATCAAATTAGACATGATTCATGGTCTCATCTGAAAGCAATCAGATGCCCTCAGATGGCAGGTGTGTTGTATTTCATTTTTAAAAAATCGGTCACGCTGTTCGCTTTAGATTAGAATGCATGGCAGCCATGCAGTGGGGCAATCATATGCCGGCATCTTCGAAAAGGCGCTGCCCTCTGATTGGCTTAGCAAAACGTTTTTTGTGTTGACTTGTATTATATAATTGTTTGAGCATCAACTGTGGGTTTGGATCCTTTCAAAACAGGAATAGTAACTCCATCTTTAAATCATTTGTTATGAAAAGCCAAAACCATGGATGCATTTTTGGTTCCCCGGTTTCTTAAAACCTTGCTCAGGCGTTGGCCCTTTATGCGGGAAAGAGAAATTTAAGTGATTGTAAAGACTGAAGTATTTTCAGTTATTTATCGCTGCTGGACTGTTTTCGATACAGTTTTGACACAGCCCAGGGCTAATGGAGTCGTGATTCCCCTTCCCTTTCCCCATAATCCTCCATAAAAACTGTGGTCTAAACTAATGCTGTGTGAGTTCCTGCACTTCATGTGTCTGGGAAGGGAAATAATGTGGACAAGCAAGAGGATGAGGTCCGAGTTAGTCAAACAAATTGGACTTCCACATAATGGAGAGTTTCGCTCTCCTCTCCTTTCCTGCCCCTCATCCTCTCTCTCTCTCTCTCTCTCTCTATCTCTCTCTCTCTCTCTCTGGTTGCCTACTCCCTCTGTAATAGGCAGGCTGTTAACCTTGTTGACTCTGTTTAAATCCGGGCCTCTGTCAATACTGCCTTTTGACCTGCTTATGTAATTCCGATTTCCACTTCTCCCCCTGAAAAGCCGCGGGATTCGGCAGGGGTGACCCCTCGCCCCTGCCCTGTACTGCAAAGAGAGCGTCTATGTGTGAAGGAATGCTGGAAGCAGGAGACACACTGATTAGAATCTCGGGGCGTCGTAACAAGGGGAGGGTTGGCAGAGGCACTGACCTCTCCGGGCAGGTATTTAAGCGCAGAGGAAGGGGTGTTTGCGGGGGGATAAATCATTTGGACAAGGCCTTATGGACGTCAACACTGCCGGGAGCATGGAGAGGGGAGAGTGGTTGAATTCTGAAAAGACCAAGGAGTGCGTTTGGAAATCTTTGTGGTGGAGAAGCTAAACTAATATGACAAAGGACGCAGCTGTACCAATACAATGTTGTCAGATTTATAGAAGGGGTAGACGTTTTTATTTAGACGGAGAGGAAAGATAGGAAGAGAGGGGGAGAGAGAGAGAGAGAAAGACAGACCTCGGTATCAGGTGGCCTCGAGCTCTCCTGAACTCAAACCGACAGCTGTTGGGAGAGAAGAGAGGGCAGCCAATTAATCCTCCATCTTCAAAATCCCACCTCGTTTTTCCATCCGTCTTTGTCAGCCTCCATCTTCTCCAACTTCTCCATCTGTGTTAACTCTGCAATCAGAGACTGAGCCTCTCTGCACTTGGCCGGCCCGTTTCACCTGAAGGAGGTAGAGGATAGGGTTAGAGGAGAGGGTTAGAGGGGAGGGTTAGAGAGGAGGGTTAGAGGGGAGGGTTAGAGGGGAGGGTTAGAGAGGAGGGTTAGAGGAGAGGGTTAGAGGAGGGTTAGAGGAGAGGGTTAGAGGGGAGGGTTAGAGGAGAGGGTTAGAGGGGAGGGTTAGAGGGGAGGGTTAGAGAGGAGGGTTAGAGGGGAGGGGTAGAGGGGAAGGTTAGAGGAGAGGGTTAGAGGGGAGGGTTAGAGGGGAGGGTTAGAGGAGAGGGTTAGAGGAGAGGGTTAGAGGAGAGGGTTAGAGAGGAGGGTTAGAGGGGAGAGTTAGAGGAGAGGGTTAGAGGAGAGGGTTAGAGAGGGAGTTAGAGGAGAGGGTAAGAGAGGAGGGTTAGAGAGGAGGGTTAGAGAGGAGGGTTAGAGGAGAGGGTTAGAGGGGAGGGTTAGAGGGGAGGGTTAGAGGGGAGGGTTAGAGGGGAGGGTTAGAGGGGAGGGTTAGAGGAGAGGGTTAGAGGGGAGGGGTAGAGGGGAGGGTTAGAGGAGAGGGTTAGAGGGGAGGGTTAGATAGGGAGTTAGAGAGAAGGGTTAGAGGGGAGGGTTAGAGAGGAGGGTTAGAGAGGAGGGTTAGAGTAGAGGGTTAGAGGAGGAGGGTTAGAGGGGAGAGTTAGAGGGGAGGGTTAGAGGGGAGGGTTAGAGGGGAGGGTTAGAGGGGAGGGTTAGAGGAGAGGGTTAGAGAGGAGGGTTAGAAGGGAGGGTTAGAGGGGAGGGTTAGAGGAGAGGGTTAGAGGAGAGGGTTAGAGAGGAGGGTTAGAGGGGAGGGTTAGAGGAGAGGGTTAGAGGAGAGGGTTAGAGAGGAGGGTTAGAGGGGAGGGTTAGAGGGGAGGGTTAGAGGGGAGGGGTAGAGGGGAGGGTTAGAGGAGAGGGTTAGAGGGGAGGGTTAGATAGGGAGTTAGAGAGAAGGGTTAGAGGGGAGGGTTAGAGAGGAGGGTTAGAGAGGAGGGTTAGAGTAGAGGGTTAGAGGAGGAGGGTTAGAGGGGAGAGTTAGAGGGGAGGGTTAGAGGGGAGGGTTAGAGGGGAGGGTTAGAGGAGAGGGTTAGAGAGGAGGGTTAGAAGGGAGGGTTAGAGGGGAGGGTTAGAGGAGAGGGTTAGAGAGGAGGGTTAGAGGGGAGGGTTAGAGGAGAGGGTTAGAGGGGAGGGTTAGAGGAGAGGGTTAGAGGAGAGGGTTAGAGGGGAGGGTTAGAGGAGAGGGTTAGAGGGGAGGGTTAGAGGAGAGGGTTAGAGGAGAGGGTTAGAGGAGAGGGTTAGAGGGGAGGGTTAGAGAGGAGGGTTAGAGGAGAGGGTTAGAGGGGAGGGTTAGAGGAGAGGGTTAGAGGAGAGGGTTAGAGGGGAGGGTTAGAGGGGAGGGGGGGAGGGGTAGAGGGGAGGGTTAGAGAGGAGGGTTAGAGGAGAGGGTTAGAGGTGAGGGTTAGAGGGGAGGGTTAGAGGAGAGGGTTAGAGGGGAGGGTTAGAGGAGAGGGTTAGAGGTGAGGGTTAGAGGGGAGGGTTAGAGGGGAGGGGGGAGGGGTAGAGGGGAGGGTTAGAGAGGAGGGTTAGAGGAGAGGGTTAGAGGAGAGGGTTAGAGGTGAGGGTTAGAGGGGAGGGTTAGAGGGGAGGGGTAGAGGGGAGGGTTAGAGAGGAGGGTTAGAGGAGAGGGTTAGAGGTGAGGGTTAGAGGTGAGGGTTAGAGGGGAGGGTTAGAGGGGAGGGGTAGAGGGGAGGGTTAGAGGAGAGGGTTAGAGGGGAGGGTTAGAGGGGAGGGGTAGAGGGGAGGGGTAGAGGGGAGGGGTAGAGAGGAGGGTTAGAGGAGAGGGTTAGAGGAGAGGGTTAGAGGGGAGGGTTAGAGGGGAGGGTTAGAGGAGAGGGTTAGAGAGGAGGGGTAGAGGAGAGGGTTAGAGGGGAGGGTTAGAGGGGAGGGGTAGAGGGGAGGGGTAGAGGGGAGGGTTAGAGAGGAGGGTTAGAGGAGAGGGTTAGAGGAGGGTTAGAGGGGAGGGTTAGAGGGGAGGGTTAGAGAGGAGGGTTAGAGAGGAGGGTTAGAGGGGAGGGTTAGAGGAGAGGGTTAGAGAGGAGGGTTAGAGAGGAGGGTTAGAGGGGAGGGTTAGAGGAGAGGGTTAGAGAGGAGGGTTAGAGGGGAGGGTTAGAGGAGAGGGTTAGAGAGGAGGGTTAGAGGAGAGGGTTAGAGGGGAGGGTTAGAGGAGAGGGTTAGAGGAGAGGGTTAGAGGGGAGGGTTAGAGGGGAGGGTTAGAGAGGGAGTTAGAGGGGAGGGTTAGAGGGGAGGGTTAGAGAGGAGGGTTAGAGAGGAGGGTTAGAGGGGAGGGTTAGAGGAGAGGGTTAGAGGGGAGGGTTAGAGGGGAGGGTTAGAGAGGAGGGTTAGAGAGGAGGGTTAGAGAGGAGGGTTAGAGAGGAGGGTTAGAGGGGAGGGTTAGAGGGGAGGGTTAGAGGGGAGGGTTAGAGGAGAGGGTTAGAGGGGAGGGTTAGAGGGGAGGGTTAGAGAGGAGGGTTAGAGGGGAGGGTTAGAGGGGAGGGTTAGAGGGGAGGGTTAGAGGAGAGGGTTAGAGGGGAGGGTTAGAGGGGAGGGTTAGAGGGGAGAGTTAGAGGAGAGGGTTAGAGGAGAGGGTTAGAGGGGAGGGTTAGAGGGGAGGGTTAGAGGGGAGGGTTAGAGGGGAGGGTTAGAGGAGAGGGTTAGAGGGGAGGGTTAGAGGAGAGGGTTAGAGGGGAGGGTTAGAGGAGAGGGTTAGAGGAGAGGGTTAGAGGGGAGGGTTAGAGGGGAGGGTTAGAGGGGAGGGTTAGAGGTGTTCTCGGAGCCTAGCAGGTGACGTGACACGCTGGGGAAGATGTGACACAGAGGGGAGAAGAGGTAAATGTGTTTTATAGCTGCCAGATGTGTGCTAGGCTCCTGTTCCAGCTCCTTCAGCTGATCCTGACAGTGCTGTGCGAGTGTGTCGTGTCTCTGTGTGTGTAAAGCCACTATGATTAACATTGGTGTGTGTGTGTGTGTGTGTGTGTGTGTGTGTACTCGGGCTGATATTAGTGTGTGTGTGTGTGTGCGTGTGTGTGTGTGTGTGTGTGCGCGCGTGCGTGTGCGTGTGTGTGAGAGACAGACAGACAGACAGACTGCATGTGTACTTTGCGTCTATCTTTCAGAAGCATGCAGTTTGTTCGGAAACCAAAAACAACAAACAGTATTGGGTTTTGGATTGCGACGGCGGGTCATGTGATCCGGGTCACGCGGACCACTTCCCTTGTTCGTCGCACGCCCACGTCGTAAAAGAGATGTGGACCGTATCAATCTGGAGGCGATGCAGAGACCAGGCCTGACCACACTCAATTAAAGAGGCACACACTGTATCTGTACGCAATGACATGGCCGCCGTTACTGAAGGCTCACGCCCACCATTTGTTTATTGAGCATTAGAGCTCCGAGGCATCTGGAAGCAGTCAGGGAGAACGCGGAGGAGAAATGGATATTTGATTATTTTCAAAGCTGAGGAAGGCCGATAAAAGACTTGTGGCCCATCACCGAGCAGACCCCTCTGTGGTTGAAAGTGTTGGCAAAAAGGTGGATGGGAACGTAGACATCCTGTGGCCGCATGCCGAATGGTCTTTGTTGTGTTGTAATGCGGCGGGGTTGGTTTGTTTGGCCAATGACGCCGCCCGAGAGCCGAGGTCTGGCCTTGGGGAAGATGCCGATGTGGAGGCTTTAGCTCATTAGGCTATGGCGCGTACAGTAGGAGACCCTGGTTCAATCCCCTTTGGTAGGAATAACGTTAGGCTGTAAAACCGGGACAGCTTTTGCGTTTTCTCTCCATAAAGGAGAGAATTGTAATACAGGAAGCAGAGGTCTGACTGACTTTGTTATTTTAAGCCCCAGAGAACAATGAGCGCTTCCACTGGAGCCTTGTGAATTTTCTAAATGAAGAGGTAGAGAAGAAGAGTGGAGAGAGATGGTTTCTTTTCCAGCTGAGTTCTTGGACCCAGATCTATTTTCGAGAGTTGAACAGTGTGTCAGTACTAGCATGGTCCAACTGATTTCCCTGTGGCCTCCTCCTGCCAAAGCGCACGACCGAAGAATCTGGCGTCTCCTTTTGATCCGTTTAAAAAGCCATCTTGAATCCACAACTCTGATCGGTGGATGTCTGGGTACAGGGCCCAGAATGACCCGAGGACTGTTTTACTGATGAGCAACACCTGGGCCTGACCCATGTCTGTCTCAAACATGGATCCTATCAGCGCTTCGTATACTCAGGGGCAGCACTAGCGTCGAGCCAGCGCTTCTGTTTCTGAGTAATGATATTAGGTTGGACAGGAAACAGGATGTGCTCCTCTCTGTTTCTTCTCAACAGGTAGTCGGATTGACACATCCTTGGAGGTGGTTAGGGAAAAGCCACGGGTCTTTTTAAACGGTTATTGTTATGGGATTGAGCCTGCTTCCCCCGGAAAGGTCTTTATTCTCATGGCAATGGCAAAAGCAGCTCAGGTGCAGGTGCCCTGGAACATGAGCATGACATACCCTCTTAAGACTCCCTCTCTCTTTCCATACTTAGGATCTATTTACTTTTCCTGGACCCAAGCCCTAACCCTAAAAGCCCCTTGATTTATTCCGGCGGCTGCACACAGCCCTTTCCAAAACCCCAGACGCGTAGCCCGAGTACCGACCGTCTGGGTTCTGAGAAACGGCGCACCCCTGCGGAGTGCAGACCTTTTGTTACATCGTCCGCTAGGACTCATTATGACGTCACAATGCTTTGTGGATGAGCAGCATCTCACAACCAGGCCTCGGCCGAAAGACGAGCCAGTCGGAGCCAGACCCGTCTCCACACTTCGTTTACGCTGTGCCAGTGCTGGAGGAAGGTCTGGCTGGTCTTCGGCAGAGCGGTTGCTAGATTGTTGTTTCACATAGTCTGGATGGTCGACCACATGAATCGGTGCCACTGATTGGGCAGTAATAAACGAATGACAAGGCTCATCCCCAAAACCGACATCCTTTGAGTCAGACTAAGCCAGTCCTAATCTCTAATTTAATTATTTAAATTTCTGTGTGGTCATGAATAATACCCTCTCTGACATTGTGACTGGTAGTTGAAAGTAACGATGCAAAAAGTCACTGGTCAGAGACCTCGCCCTTAAACAAATAATGTCAGTTGGAGGTTGGATTCCTTTCCATTTTTGACCATAAATGATAGAGTGAATTACAGATAATGACTAACCGTACAGTATAGAGACGCGCCCCTTGGTGAGAACATGGCGAGCCGTGCGAGACACGTCCCCCAACCGGCCCCATGAACTCAGACCGTCTGCTCTCTCCTTCAACCTGGCTGCTCTCTCCTTCAACCTGGCTGCTCTCTCCTTCAACCTGGCTGCTCTCCTTCAACCTGGCTGCTCTCTCCTTCAACCTGGCTGCTCTCTCCTTCAACCTGGCATCTTAAGGGTTTGCTCAAGTGAATTGATGACTGTGAGGAGCTATCAGGCTGGCACGAGGAAATGTACCTGAGTGATTGGCCGTTAGATGTACCTTTAGAGGGGTGTGCAAAAGTCACAGTTTGCAGACAAAAAACCAGGAACGCTGTCTCCCAGTCCGCAACCATCGCCTCATAATTCATGTCTACCAGCCGAGTGAAAACGCCTCCGACGAGCAGCGGGGGAAGACTCGCAATCGAAACTCGCAACCCAAAAAAGGAGAAATCTGAATTTATTTCACTTTTTATATTTCCCCCTACCCGTGTAGGACAGCAGGAGTTGCCCGTCTGTACCGGCTGAGATGGCGACTCGGTGTTAAAACGCCAGACGTCTGAGAAAAAGTTGTGGGGCGTCAGCCGTCCCGTCCCCCCCCCCCCCATTTCTCAAGCTTCTCTCAGGGTCCTGGGCTGCAGCCAGCCGATTAGACCCGTCGCCAAGAGTCCAGCGCATGACTTGGGCGAGCCCCCGACGCAACCCAACACGGGGGGAAGTGATCTGAGCTAAACCGGGCCGGGCCAAACCAGGCCAGACAGATAGGGCAGCTACTCGGTTTGAGCAGAGGTGACTGTAAGGGTGAGAGATTATTCACAAGCACTTCACAATGTTGGGGAGGTTGATTATTACAGAAATGTATATGTGTAAAGTGTTTTACATGCATGTGCAGTAGCTGGACTCAACATTTATGTAGGCTTCGTAGTAGGCCATGGGCCCTAGTAGTAGGCCATGGGCCCCAGTAGTAGGCCACGGGCCCCAGTAGTAGGCCATGGGCCCCAGTAGTAGACCATGGGCCCTAGTAGTAGACCATGGGCCCTAGTAGTAGACCACGGGCCCCAGTAGTAGGCCATGGGCCCCAGTAGTAGACCATGGGCCCTAGTAGTAGACCACGGGCCCCAGTAGTAGGCCACGGGCCCTAGTAGTAGGCCACGGGCCCCAGTAGTAGGCCATGGGCCCCAGTAGTAGACCATGGGCCCTAGTAGTAGACCATGGGCCCTAGTAGTAGACCACGGGCCCCAGTAGTAGGCCACGGGCCCTAGTAGTAGACCACGGGCCCCAGTAGTAGGCCACGGGCCCCAGTAGTAGGCCATGGGCCCCAGTAGTAGACCATGGGCCCTAGTAGTAGACCACGGGCCCTAGTAGTAGACCACGGGCCCTAGTAATAGACCACGGGCCCTAGTAGTAGGCCACGGGCCCTAGTAGTAGACCACGGGCCCTAGTAGTAGGCCACGGGCCCCATTTCAGAAACCTGTGTGTTGGGAGAGTAAAGTTGAGAAAGACACAGACAGAAAAAGGTAGTGAAGAGGCTAATGTTAAAGAAATATTTTACTTTATAACACTCAGATCGTCGATGTAATTACAGTACAATAACAATTTCACTGTGCAATGGCAGTGTTTTTAGAACTGATGCTTGAGGGTTCAGGCAACTGGTTCATCAAGGCTAATACTGTAAATGACCCTTTGTAGTACGTCGCTTCAAAAAAACAGACACAGGTCTAAGTACTGTACTAACTAAAATACTTTTTTTGATTTTGCTTGTTTGTGCTTGTTTGCCACCAATAGAACTGCTGTCCCCAAAAAATACAAACCCAGCGGACACTCTAGGCATGACTCATGTGGCCAAACCAATTGAAAGGATTTCAAATAGCATGTTGAGCCAGGACTTGTTAAAAAAAAAAAAAAAAAAAAAAAAACTACATTTTTTAATCCGCCCAGTGTTATTAAGCGTCTGAACTCATAACTCTGGCTCATTCAGCGGTATCACTCGGCTCCACGCTGCTAATCTCCTCAGAGGGCGGACATGTTTAAAGGATTAACAGAACCCCACCAACGTCCTCTGTGGTAAAGCGCTGGGCCACGGAGGGCCCTGTGAGACCCCTCTCTGTTATCCTACCGTTTAGCAACACGTAGCGCTCTCCTTGATGGGGAAACGTGACTCCCCTGCGCTCAGCGACAAGCGAGGCCCAGGCGATGTGATGGAGGAGGAGGAGGAGGAGGAGGAATGCTCACATCCTGGAGATGGAGGGCTTTTGGGTTTGGCGGGCCGTCGGAACTGGGTATGTGACTTGGCTTGCTGTACCGCAGACTTCTCTCGCTCCTGTAGTACTGGAAGTGGCTGTAGGACACGAGCCGACGCTGTAAAGTCAACAGAGTCGTTGGCGTGCCGGCGTAGTACGTAGGTGTGGAGGAAGTGCACTTGATACTGGCGTTTAACCTCTGACCCCGTCTGGGCTCCCTCAGGACCTCGGTTCTGATCCAGGTCCAACGTTGGATGTTAAGGTCGGTTCACTATTTGCCGTCAGACATGCCGAGTTATGTGTTGAAACCGCAACGTCAACTTTTGATTGTTGTCCAAAAACAGGCCTCTGGTCAGCGCTTGACTGTGAAAAGTTTACACCCCAAATGTGAGACATTCTTACAATCAGCCGACATGTCGGAGAGCGGACTTTAAATCAGCCTTTACTATGCAACATATAGCATGTTTTCAGCATGATATAGTAATAATATAACTATGATAATGTCCAGTCCATGGCTGTCTCCATCATCTTCACGTCTATCACCTCAGTCTGGTACATGCACGCCTATGAGGGTCGTCTGACTGACTAGTGGACATCCAGCGCCATCCAGTGGTGAAATGAAGGAATTACAATCTATCCTCTCCCTCCCTCTCTCTATCTCTCTCTCTCTCTCTCACACACGCGCACACACACACACGCTCTCTCTCTCTCTCTCTCACACACACACACATGCATATCTTTATTTTGTCAACAAACACAACTTTGCAGGATATTGCTTATCCGGAAGGGTCACTTCTCATGTGTTCACAACAACATGCTGAAAGCCCCAGAAGAGACACGCGTTTAGGAAGCAAGGGGCAATAAACTCCCAAGTGCCTTCGCCTGCCCTGCCCCCACATGCTACATCTTATCTGGGAATGGACACATTTACATTACAGTACGCCGCAATAACATACACGTTTGAACCCATTTAACAGTGTTATGATCTGGGGGGTGTTTTACAGTTGATTTGATCCACTAACGCTGTTTGGAGAATAAACAGAGGGAACATTAGCAACTTTCAACCAACACACACACAGCTGTTCCCGCTGATTGTATTACTTTGATACTGGGGTTCCTGAAATAGGAAGAACGTGCACCCGATATGCTTGGTTCTCATGTGTAACTCATCAGCGTAATGACTGCTGTTCTCCGGAGAACGCGGCTCTGTCAAAAACCTAATTCCAAACCCTTAACAAATTGCTGATGTTGCTCAACGTTGTAACCCGAAATTAGTTTCAGAGAATCGGGGGGGATTTTTTTGCGACTGTGAAGTTCTCCTGAATGCTGGACCTTGAAGCCCACCCTGCAGAAGTCGCTAGATAGGTGCTACTGTACACCAGAATGCTACGTGCAGTACTTAACATCAACCAGAATGAGCATGTTACCAACAAGCATCTGTACGGGGGGGTGATCACATTTGAGTGAGAAAATGGCAGCCAGGAGAATGAGGTTGGCAGGTCACTGCCAGAGACACCAGGAGCCGGTGCTGTGGGAGCCGTCACACGGGCGTCGGTCACGAGGGGCGTCCTACACTAACGTACGTGGACGTACTGAAGAAAGACACGGGGCGGAAAGTACCGGCAAGCTAGCCAGACGTACGGAGGATCGGGATTTCTAGAAATGAAGATGGAGGACTCGTCCGAGGACGAGAGAGAGGAATGGGTCTCCTCCCTCATGGATTCCTCTCTCTCCAAACTGTTTCTGCTGCATCACTGACAGGCTGTGTCCCTGTCACCTTATCACTGACGGGCTGTGTCTCTGTCACCTTATTACTGGCAGGCTGTGTCCCTGTCACCTTATCACTGACAGGCTGTGTCCCTGTCACCGTATCACTGGCAGGCTGTGTCCCTGTCACCTTATCACTGACAGGCTGTGTCCCTGTCATACACATCTGGTCTCAAAGGCAGACCCACTGGGTCAAAGCGTAGAACTGAAACACTGGTTCAGGGTCATTATAAGGCCCTTACAATAATAGTGCCTTATTGCACTACCACCCCCCCCCCCCCCCCGTACATTTCTGTGCCATTATGCCTTTTGATACGTCATTGTATTGCATTGTATTGTCATGTGCTATGTGTACTTTTTGCTGCAACAAAGAGAATTTCCCTTCAAAGATGAATAAAGTTCATATCTGTCTTTCTTTTATTTCTTTTTTTCTTTTTTTTCTTTAACACGATAAACTGTTACATATTAGGCCTATAACTAAGTTGTCAGTCATTTAAACTCCACAAACACTGCCATTTTAAACTCAACTTTTGGAGGGGGCATCATCATCACTGGTTGAGCTGAGAGAAACAGTGGCGTGATTTAGTCTTAATGTCCTTGTTATATTATGCAGTGGCTCATTTAAGTTAGCATTTCTCTCCTCAAAAACTATCCATTACTACTGTTATCATGAATGAGAATGAGTTTAAATGTTATCCTAATATCTCATCAAGATGTTTGGTCAGCAAGTGACAATCCATCTACAGTACAGTGCAGTTTGTCTATCATCTCATTGTAGCTGTGTTTCATTTGCTTCAGTACCCAGGGGAACCGTGGCATTGCCCTGGTGGGTGGGCTTACACATTGGTTGTGAATGAGGTGAGCTTATATACCCCCACACGTAAAACTGGAAGGAGAATTAAGAAATTACAGTAAGTATACCTTGGATTGAAAAATTGTCTGGCTGACTTGACCGAAACCATCAACCCTGTTCCTGGGCCGTTGTTCGTTGACATAAATCTCTGTGACCAGCTTCTTTATGGCGTCTTAAGTACACTAACGAAAACATGGGGAATTTGATCCCTGAAATGGCCCTAGTGAGGTCATTTTGTCCGGTGGCAAAGGCATTTCTGTGAGCTCACTGGGCAGATAAACGATGCATTAAACGGCAACTGTACTGAGAGACGAGGTACTCGACCTAAACAAAGACTGGCTTGATTCAGACAGCATGCTTCATCACAGTTATGTTTTAGTTTGCTTTCTGCCAAGACAACCTGTCACGTTTTGGTCACATCCAAAAGGAAATAATATGCACTTGCATGAGTGAGAAATGAGGACTTAAAAAGACGAAATTATAACTGAAGGGGCATTATTGAAATTTCGTGCGACTGTCTCATAGTCCATCTGGGTGAGATTGGGATAATAACACAGAAAATAACCGACATGAATCAAGAGTTAATTTTAAAATCGAAACAAGCATATTTTAATGTTTGTGCACTTTACAGTGGCCCACCAACTGGTAATAATTGAAGTGGTCTATGTCCACAGTTATTATGAGTAATGGATCGGTCTGGGCTCTGGGTTGGGCACATCCGCTAGCTAATGATGCAAGACGCATCCGTTCAAGAAAACAGGAACAGATACCTCTCTCTCTCTCACTCACTCACCCTCCCTCTTTATTTTCTCTCTCACCCTCCCTCTCTCTCCCTCTATTTCCCTCTCTTTCCCCCTCTCTGCTGTATCGAACCCAGTAACTAAAGACTCGACCTCTAAATATTAGTGTTAAAGTCGTCAAAGCCAAACTGTCTGCCCTTGAGGGAGTAGCCTGGCTTCCCATTTTGGCAGATGTATCAAAACAATAAATCATGTTCAAATCCTTGTAATTTAGCTTGTCAGAAGTATTTATTATCTGTTCCACTAAAAAGGTTAACTCATGAAATTGAGTACGATGAGAATATTTGATTGTCTCTCACAAACATTAACATAGACGTGTGTCTCATGCAAAGTCAACTTTTTGAGGAGTTATACATTTGTCCTTTCGGCAGGCCTTATTGCACATACACAGCTAGAGACACCTTTAGAATTATTGGCACCTCTGAACAATATAAATATAACAATTGCGCACAGAAATTGACATGTTACCATAAGGGTGTGGGTGGTTTTGAATCAGCCAAACCATTTGATTAAGGACCTGGGAGAACACACTGTATACCCAACACACACACACACACACACCATGGATTTGCTCCAAAGTGAGGCCTACATTTATTGGCCACATGTTTGCAGTATTACTTGTGCAACATGAAGTGGTTGTTTTTCATTATGACTATCCTCCTTTTAATTCCATCATAAAGTCCAGTATTGTGGACTTTCAATATGTTGGCTTAGTCATTGGTATGTTCTTATCTATAAGGCCATTATGGAGAGACTCTCCTGTAATTTATCTGTCTTATCAGACAACAAGGCAATTATGGGTTACCGTCTCAGGACACTATGCAAAGCAAGGCAAACTTTATTTATAAAGCACATTTAAAATGACAGCAATCAACCAAAATGCTGTACAGATGTGGGCCCTAAGTAAAAACATCCCACGGCAAAAACAAGGAATAACAACAGACAATACGAGCATGAAACAGACTCGACGGAGTGAAACGCCAGGGAGAAGAAGTTTAAAAATATTTAAAAAATATCAAGATTCTGGGAGGATATGATATTAAGGGGCAGGCTATTCCAGAGCCAAGCGACGGCCGCCGCAAAAGCCCTGTCACCTCTAGATTTGGTTTATCTACACTTATGACTGTTCCTAGACTTCGGACTGAGTTGGGAAAGAAGGCCTTTTTGTTTTTTTGCACCATCTGCATGGAATAAACTCCAGGATCGAGTCACTAAATTAACTTAGACATGGGGAAATCTATAGACACAGACCCTATTGATAGTTGTAATTGTTTAATTAAAATAGGATTATGAATAGGATTATATGTCTTCCCTGCACTTGCACTGTATGGCACTTTTGAGTTGATCTATTGTTTTTCATGTGTGTGAGAAAGTGCTTGTACTGCTGCCATTCTTGGCCAACTCGCTCTTGGAAAAGAGATTTTAATCTGAGTGGGTCTAAATGTGGTTAAATAGAGGTTTAGGAAATTGTGGCGTGACAATGCTCTTGCATGTCTTTTGTCCCCCCCCCCCCCCTCCCCCCCGGTTCCTTTATTCGACAATAGAGAAATTAAAAACCACATGGCACCACAGCTTAAAAAGACATGGCCAATGATAATACAATAAAGTCTCAGACTTATTTCCAGTGTGGACCTTCATGCGATGACAGATGGCAGAAGAGGAAATGGCTACAGTAGCATCCAACAATAAGCAAACCACAACAAATTACAACAAAACTACAAATGTAAACGACTGCACTGTAAACATCCTTCAACAATAACCCAATAACACTTGAGTAAAAACAACATCCACAACAACATTAGGGCGATTACTGGCAGGCATTCTATAATTAAAACGTTTTCTTAAGCCAGGTGTTAAACTTTTATATTTTTTGTTTTTTAAAGATGCTGGTTACCTATGCTTTTAACATGCAGAGGTAACTTTTTCCAGTTAGCTCCACAATACTAATACTAATAATGTCCAATGTAGGTGGTTCTCCCAGGTTGTCAATCAAACTCTTTGGTACTCTCTTTGGTGCTCTTTACCTGAGTAGGTAGAACAGATACTGTAGAGCTTTGATATTAGTGATATATCTAACTGTAATGTAAAATCTTATATCTCATGCTACTTCTTTCAAGAGCTCTTACTGAGGAACTGCACAGAACCATATACAGTAATACCACCTCCTCGTCTGTATGTTAATCACACAATGATTTGTGCCTTTAATGACATGCTGCTCGCTCCCTCTCCTCTCTCTTCCTCCTGCTCTCTCTCCCTCTATCTCTCCCTCTCTCCATCCCCCTCTCTCTCTTCCTTCCTCTCTCCTTCCCTCTCTCTCTCCCCCCCCCTCTCTTTCTCTCTCTCCTTCCCTCTCCCCCTCTCTTGGTCTCCCTCCCTCTCTCTCCCTCTCTCCCTCTCTCTCTCCCTCCCTCCCTCCACAGGACAACACCATGCCCCTCCGGTGTCCTCCCCTCCTGGTGGTGGCGCTCCAGCTGTGTGCCGTGCGCCCTGCTCACGGAGGGGCATACTACGGGCACAAGCAGCCTCAGCAGCCTCTGCCCCAGTTGCCCCACCTGCCCCTGGGCAACGACGGCCTCCCTCAGCAGCCTGCCTACATGGGGAAGGAGGTGGCGCACGCGCACTACGGCAAGGAGATACCCATCATGCCCCAGTACAGGAAGGAGCTACCGCACCTGCCGTATATGGGCAAAGAGATGCAGCCGGTGGAGGGGAAAGGTGAGACTGATGTGTTGAATGACGCTCGGTGCTGAATCGAGGCTCAATTTTGCTGTCAGCAAAATGGTAGACGGACTGCACTTATATACGTAGCACTTATCCAAAGCGCTTTACAATGACGGCCTCTCATTCACCCATTCACACACACATACACACAACAGTGGCGGCAGCTGCCATGCAAGGCGCTAGCCTGCTCTTTGGGAGCAATTTGGGGTTCAGTGTCTTTGCCCGAGGGCACTTCGACATGTTGACAGGAGGAGCCGGGATTCGAACCGCCGACCCTACGGTCATTGGACGACCCGCTCTACATCCTGAGCCACAGCCGCCCCTAAGAGGAACGATACACATTTATAGTACTACCCGGTTCCTTCCTCTTAAGCACCTATCGTATTTATATTTTGCCACTCTTGCACTTTGGATTCATCACTAGATTATGCTCTTTGTCAATTGTTAAGAACGGAGATGCCCTTCACTTGTGAGTACTACAGTAGCAGTACACTGACTACATACGTTAAATGCAACTATTGTAAGTTGTGCCCTCTACTGTTAGTCATGTCTCTCTTATGAAGTATTTAGCCCATGTCTACTGCTCTGTAAATGTTCTTAGCCAACAGACAAACATTTTCCAGGAGCTCGCTCCATCGTCTCGTTGAGAGAGGTCAGGGAAGAATTTTTACAGCTCACTTTTCTGGCCCCCGGGTGAAACTGTCTTTTTGCTTCCCTCTGGAATATGTAGGGGTGGGACCTACAATATGCCCCCCCCCCCCCCCCATTGCTCTCTGTAAAGTGCATTGTGTTGCCTCTGGGTATGAAATGCACTATACAAATAAAGTTTGATTTTAAGTCGCTTTGGATAAAAGCATCTACAAAATGACTAATAATGTAATGAATACTGGAACTCTACTTATTCACAGTGCATTAATTTTGTCATCCCACAGGTGAGGCATATCCCAGAGGTCACAAAGGCCCTCCTCCAGCTCAAGGACCTCCGCCCGAGGGCCCTCCAGGAGCGCCGGGTCCCCCTGGCGCCCAGGGGCCCAGCGGGATGCCCGGCCACGGGATGCCCGGACCCCACGGCAAGCCCGGTCCCCCGGGGCCCCAGGGTTACCCCGGCATAGGGAAACCTGGCATGCCGGGGATGCCTGGAAAACCGGGCGGACCTGGAGCGCCGGGCCCCAAGGGAGAGCTGGGCCCAGCCGGCGGCGAGGGGCCGATCGGGCTGCCGGGCCCTTCGGGTCTCCCGGGCCCACCTGGCCTGCCGGGGATCGGTAAGCCGGGCGGCCAGGGACTACCGGGGCAGCCGGGCCCCCGGGGGGAACCGGGATACAAGGGTCTGCCGGGCATCGGCGGTGCCCCGGGGCCGAAGGGAGACAGAGGGGTCGGTTTACCGGGACTGCCGGGTCTGAAGGGCCCCGCCGGCCTGCCGGGGCCCCCGGGTCAAGAGGGCCTCAGAGGGGTGGGGAAACCGGGTCTGAACGGACTACCGGGGGCCCCGGGGGGACCGGGGAGACCTGGCCCACCGGGACAGCCGGGTCCGGCGGGACCGCCGGGTGAAGGGGGAGAGACGGGACCGGCCGGCCTTCCGGGCTTCGGCAAACCCGGGCCGGACGGCCAACCCGGTCCACCGGGGTTCCACGGAGGGAAAGGGGCCCCAGGGCCTCCGGGTCTACCGGGCGTCCCCGGCCTCCCCGGCTACGGAAAGCCGGGGTATCCCGGGCTGAAGGGCGACAAGGGGCACGTGGGTTTACCCGGACTCTCGGGTCCGAAGGGTGACAAAGGTCACGGGGGTCTGAAGGGAATGGTCGGACCCCCGGGACCCAACGGGCCCCCGGGCTTGCCGGGTCTTATAGGACCGCCCGGGGGTCTGGGGTTCCCGGGACCCAAAGGAGAGGTGGGGAACGGGGGGCCTAAGGGTCCGCAGGGTCCCAAAGGTGACGCAGGACCCCCGGGGCTTCCGGGAGCGTCGGGGTTCCCGGGAGAGGGAGGACAACCGGGAACCAGAGGGTTACCAGGGGCACTGGGCCAGAAGGGGGAAAACGGCCACAAAGGTTTTCCGGGTCTGTCGGGCGCTCCGGGGTTACCCGGCCCAAGAGGCGAGGGCGGACAACCGGGAGAGAAAGGCTACCAGGGACCCAAGGGGATCCCGGGACTCACGGGCCCCGGCGGGCCTTTCGGACCCCCCGGCGCTCCGGGGATGAAAGGCGAGCTCGGCCCGCCGGGGAGGCCGGGATACCCGGGCGAGGGGAAACCAGGAGCGCCGGGCCAGATGGGTCCGCAGGGGAAACCCGGCGGAAACGGGCCTCCTGGCCAGCCGGGTCAACTGGGACAACCAGGCCCTCCTGGGCCTCCAGGCCCCCCGGCTCAGCCTCCCGCCCTCGGACAGATCCTCCCGGAGGGCGGGGTCCCCGGCCTCAACGGCCACAAACCGGGCGGCTACAAGAAGCCCGACGTCGGCGGGCGGAACGGCGCGGAGATGCCGGCGTTCACCGCCCAGCTCACCACCCCGTTCCCGCCGGTCGGCTCGCCGGTCGTCTTCGACAAGGTCCTCTACAACGGCAACCAGGACTACAGCCCCCAGAGCGGCCTGTTCACCTGCAGCGTCCCGGGCGTCTACTACTTCGCGTACCACGTGCACTGCAAGGGCGGGAACGTGTGGGTGGCTCTGATGAGGAACAGTGAGCCGGTGATGTACACGTACGACGAGTACAAGAAGGGCTTCCTGGACCAGGCGTCCGGTAGCGCCGTGCTCCCGTTGCGGCGAGGCGACACCGTGCACGTGCAGCTGCCCTCCGACCAGGCCGCCGGACTTTACGCCGGTCAATACGTCCACTCGTCATTCTCTGGATATTTATTATACCCGATGTAAACGTCGACAGAAATAGAAAGAAAAAAATTCACCCACCACTTTCTTTCTTTCTTTTTTTTTTCCTTTTTTTTATACCAATTTCAAACTGTTTTGACTCAAATGGTGACATCACGGTGAGAACTACTAACTAGATGTGTCCAGTGGAACAGGCGCTGCTGTCTGGTCAAAACCTTGTTATCTCCAGCTTGGCAAGTTTTCAGAATGTTGAAAAAAACATTCAGATTTTTATGTTTTTGAACATAAAATCACAAATGATCAGCTGTTTAGGATAAATAGGATAATTTGGGATTGAATTGGTCCCAGAGCCGGGAGGCGTTCAGAGGTTGTAAAGGGTCAAGTCAAGTCACTTTTATTTACTGTACATAGCACATTTAAAAACAACAGCAGTTGGGCCAAAGTGCTTTGCATACAATAATAATAATAATAGTAATAATAATAATAAAATAGTACAATCAATTAGTGTTTTACAAACCGTAATAATAATAATAATAATTAAATAGTACAATCAATTAAAATAAAGGCTAACAGGACCAGTAGATTAAGAATACTAAAATACTAAAATAACAGGTAATAACAATTAAAGAGTTAAACATAAGTGAACATGAAACCATGGAGCAACCTCACACTATACCAAAAGCAAGGGAAAAGAGGTAGGTAGGTCTTTAGCTGCAATTTAGCAATGTCGATGGTAGGGCAGGACCGAAGATGGGATGGGAGATTGTTCCAGAATTTGGGGTCGGCGACAGAGAAAGTCCGGTCACTTTTTGTTTTAAGCCGAGAACAGAACTAAGAGGAGTTGTTGGGATGATGATCCAAGTGACCGGGACGGGCAGTCCCAGCTTCCATTGAATAAATAAATAAAATGAAATCACGGATATGAGGTTTTCACCCGACAGCAGCGATAGGCTGATGTTTATACAGTTGTATAACAATGATGCATTGTGGGTGGGTGTGCATCTCTCTGAAATGAAACGGGCCCAGTGCCAGAGGAGAGAGACGCACAAAAACACAACAAAAACAAACATCTTTAAACAAACATCTTTATTTGTCATACGGTGAGACACAAGCACATCACGGTGTAGGCGGAGATAATTGTTTGCCATGTCTGTACATAGAGATATTCTTATAATGAAATGACCATTTCTTGTTGGTTTACAAGTGTGAAGGAAAATGTATTTTACATATGTATCCATATCAGTAGTTATATCTTCATTCAAATATTCCTACAGCTTACTTCCTTTGGTTTCAATCATCACTCATACCATTATAGATGACCTGGACATTTTCAGATGTATTAAAACGTGCGTTATGCCTTTCTCTTCGGCACATACAGTAATTACAGTAATTGAAAGAGCTTACTTGTGGCAGAATCATTGTGCATTTACCATGAATGCATTTAATGCATCTACAGTACGTATCATTATAATGACTTGATTTAATCCATGTGACATTTTCTTTTTTGGGGGGAGGGGGGTGGGAGGGAGGATTAAATCAAATTAACACCCACTTACAGGTATTTTAACAGTTCCAGATGGGGTATCTATTGTTTGTTATTTATTTCACATACATTTGAACGTTTAACTCGTTTCATGTTATGAAACACCAAACAGAATTTACTTTATCAATGTCGCAGGCCTACAAGCCAGTTCAATGCCCATTTAAAGTATTTATCACAAATGATTGGCTTATAGGCTACTTATTTAGTTAGATATTCAGTAATGCATCTTGGAGGTATTTGTCAGTACTCCTTTGTGTAAATTATTTGTTTGACTACTGATTGCCTGTAATTGTGCATAAATCGTGCATGAGTCTGACTTAAAGAATAAAGACATGGAGGAGGATTTTCTGAACCTGAACGTGGTATTAGAAGATATAGCCGAAAGGGGAGAGTCATTTAAACTTGTTGGTATTATTGCTGTTGTTTTTTAAATAAAGATGAACAGATTCAAAAAAAGCCTCTTAATTTTTTATTCTATGACAATATGTGACAACTGCAGATGTCAAGAAAAACTTGTGCATTACGTATGTATTGTATAAAATTATGCAATTCAAATAAATCAAGCTACAAAGCAACTACAGACATCCATAATAACCCTAAATTAATAATTCATATTTATAAAGCCCTTTTTATTGACATCGAGAGACAATCTCAAAGTCAAAGGGGCAGGTTAAGTGCTTCAAGCTTTGTTGCACATTCTCAGCTTTTCCAAATAATTTACTGCACACATGATAACATTGTTTACATTTCTATTGTACGATGGCAAACAAGATGGATTTCTTATCCCTCACAGCCTTCCGTCCTCTGGCTCCAATGATAAGCTGAGGTGTCAATACAGTACCTGCAGATTTCACACATTTTCAGAGGGTTCTTCCGATGTTATAAACCGTTCTAGTTCACTAGCACTACACACTAGGGGTAGAATGTTGGTAGTAATGAGCTTATAATAGTACATCTATTAGAAGTAGGCTACTTAGAGCTTAGGATAGTACTTCTATTCTATGCTGTCGGCCTCTTGACAGGGTCATCTTTGTCAGGTTTTGTGTGTATGTGGGCGTGTGTGTATCTGCGTGCGTGTGTGAGAGAGGGAGAGTTGTTATGTATGCAGAGTTGTGTTTATAGATAATAGCAGCCCTAGTGTTATGTTTTGAACGTTCCATGAGTTGTCAAGGCAACTGGCTCAACTCTAGGCAGTTTGGAATGTTGAGGAAATTAAGGGTTAGGGCTATTAAGGGGTATTTGGGGTTTATAAAGAACTATAATAAACAGTATTTGTATTGTTTGAACTGTCTGCTATGAAATTATACAGATAGTGAACAGGGTACTAATGTAATTGTAGTCCTCTGATTATTTTTTCGTTTACTAATGTAACCTGAATAATATCACTAGCTATTAACTGCCCTAAACAAACACAACACAATGAAAATAGCTACCAGCACTGCGCCCCTGCTCACCAGGGCAGGGTTCCCAGAGGGGCTTGCTACACTCAGTATGGTCCTGAACTTGACGCCCTTCACCCCTGCCCGACCACTGCACTCTGCTACCTCGGGGCGATCGGTTTCCCCGTCACTCCGAGGCCCCTGCGGTCAAACGACCCGATCACAGCGTTTTTCTGTCCTGGCCCCGCAGGAATTATTACCCAGACCCCCCAGGACTAAAGAAAGAAGAGAGGCCTGCACCGTTTCAATAGCTCCCAAAGTGATTCAATTACAGTGTGCAGACCTCGTTTTTTTTTCTTCATTTATATATATTTTTGGTAAAATCAAATCAAAGCTTTATGTATAGCGCATTTCATATCCAGAGGCAACACAATGCGCTTTACAGAGAACAAGGGAGGTGGGCAACGACCCACCCCTACATATTCCAGAGGGAAGCAAAAAAAACAATTTCCCCCGGCGGCCAGATAAGTGAGCTGTAAAAATTATTCCCTGACCCCTCTCAACGAGACGATCGAGCAAGCTCCTGAGTATGTTTGTCTACCGGTTTTGTCTGGTCGAGCACCTGTCACTTGGATGTGCATGCATTTTCTGCTACTACTCAGAACAGGACTAAGTCGAGGTCCAGTCCTCTGTCCGTGTGCCAGACCAGGTCTTAATCAGGGCCTGCGTGGGTCCTCTGTTCCTTCCATCCATGGGGTTTCACCTTCATCACATACATGTAAATTGGACAGATCAAAGGGTGGCAGTTAACATCATAGATCTATATAATATTCAACATGATTAATTCCAGTATGGTTACCATCATGTCTTCCTTTGCTTCCCTTCTTCCTGCCACACCTATAATCTGACCTTTCCTGACCGGACCTGTGAGTTTAGCCAGCTTCACTTATTGAGCCTGATGTTAATTATTTCGCTTTTTTATTGATTATTCAAATAATTCGTTATTGTAATTATACATATACATTTTTTGGTTTGTGTTTTTTTCTGTCGTATTTGGGGTAGTTCTCAAATAACAAAAAGTAGCCTGTTTTTGCGTGACCTTTATTTTGAAATTCCTTGCAAGAACGCTACCGGAACCGGATATGCGTTTTGTTATTGGCTACTCATGCTTCCGCTTGTTGAGAGTTGAGAGACAAGACTGTCCAATGCGAAATAACTCTGAGTTCTGAATGTTGGACGGACAATATTGAACGGACAGTAAGTACCACTGTAGTAGGCAGTGACCGGTGGCATTTTCAGTACGTTAATAGTGAAACCAAAATCAGCCGGTGCCCATGGCTGTGTTCTTTCTGACTGATCCACTCACTGTAGTGCTCCAGTCTGCAGCTAACGGTAGGGAGCCTAGCTAATTTAGTAGTGGAAGGTGTCACCATGTAGCTAACTAGCTAGTACTAATGTTTCGTCTCATGATGACATGGACATGTCAGCTAGCTATGTTCTTTTTTCTAGTTGCCAAATGTGGAGCAACTTTTGATGTGTACAGCATAAGCTATAACTCACTAACTAACTTTTGATGAGTTAGTAACTGACCCAAATTGGTGAGTTGTTTATCAGATAGCCTTCATTTAGCTAGCACTAATTTTGTTAAAGTTTTAGGGGGAAACAAGTTGTCTCCTGCTCTGGCGTCATGTCACTGTCCCATGAGGTCCTGTAGGTACCAATCACATTGGGCTAGGTTGCTAGTTCCAGTCTAAAATTGAAGGAAATTGACACATCATCTCTCACTTTGCTTAGAACGTAATATCATGCCCAGGCTGTTGATATAGGAGATGGCTCAGGCCTTTATCTACAAATAGGCTGTAAGGACTTTCAGGAGGACCCTCGTTTAAACCCTGTGTTTTGCCTCCAGGGGTTTTTGAACAGGCATCTGCCATGGCGTCGCGAGATGGCCCTCGAGCTGCGGGCACTGATGGGAGTGACTTTCAGCACCGCGAGAGGGTGGCCTCTCACTACCAGATGAGGTTGGCTCTCGTTATAATCCTCCTTTAATTAATCTGTATTCAAAGATAGCTGTACTATATAATACTCATATTCTGCCTGTATATTGTGTGTAAATCAATAAATTCATAGTATAGTATAAATTAATCGTATCATATAATCATAGATAATCATATAATCTGACTAGGCCTATTTTAATTAATTTATCATCTAACTAACATGCCACTGTGTCCTGCTCTGCTCTCTCCCGTCTCTCCCACAAGCGTGGCGCTGAAGTCCGAAGTCCGCAAGCTCAACATCGTCCACGTGGCGATCTGGGTGCTGCTCGCCGCCCAGGTGGCCGTGAGCCAGCTGGGCCTGGTCTCCCACAGCGTGGTGGCGGCGCCCTACCAGTGGGAGTACCCCTACCTCCTCAGCCTCCTCCCCTCCGTCCTCAGCGCCATGGCGCTGCCGCGCAACAACATCGGCTACCTGGTGGTGTCCATGGTGAGCGCCGGGCTGTTCTGTGTGGCGCCGCTCATTTACGGCGGGATGGAGATGTTCCCCGTGGCCCAGCAGCTCCTGCGCCACGGCAAGGCCTACCGCTTCATCTTCGGCTTCCCCGCCGTGACGGTCATGTACCTGGTGATCGTCATCGCCGTCCAGGTGCACGGCTGGCAGATCTATTACAGCAAAAGGCTGCTGGACGCTTGGTTCACCTCGACGCAGGACAAGAAGAGGAAGTGACGATGATGATCAGGGCCGGCCCGAGGCATAGGCGAAATAGGCGGTCGCCTAGGGCGCCAAATGGCCAAGGGGCGCCTGGCCAAGGAGCACCAAAAAAAATAAAAAAAAATTATTTTTTATTTTTATTAAAATAATTTCATTCCGTAATCCCTACTGTCTCTATTACGCTTCGCAATGCGATGCGGCGCCTCCGCCCAGCGCCGGGCGCCTCCCCCGTTAACTAATCGCGCAGCAGCACCCCCCCCCCCCCCGTCAACAAATCGCGCAGCAGCACCCCCCCCGTCAACAAATCTCGCCTAGAGCTGCTGAAATGCTAGGGCCGGCCCTGATGATGATGATGATGATGATGATGTGTTAGGGACTTCGGCTGGACTATTGACTGCTATCACGGCCTGTGCCACAGAATGTTGTCCTGTCCTTTTACCCCCCAAGTAAAGTTCTCGGCCCAGTACCCACATCTTCTAATGTCACAGATTAACAGACAGATTAAGGTTTCACTCTCTCGGACACCGGGGCGTTTCACCTCCTGGGACTTAACAGTGACCTCTGACCTGCGAATCCTTCCTTCCTCTTCCAGTCTGAGTCCTGGGGTGAGTTCAGCTCCGACAAAACGTTGCAAAAACGTTTTTCTACGTTTTCCAGTACGAACAACACGTTTTCTCGGTGTTACCAAATCAGCAGAGTCTTCCAACACACCACCGTTTAATGTTTGCTATACGTTTTGTCGGAGCTGAATTTACCTCTGATCTTTGAATCTGCCGTAATCTGATCAGCATAAGATAGGCTGCCAGCACCTTGTTTCTCGCCCTAGACTGCTAGACAGTCGGCAGATTAGTCTAATGGCCCACTGTTGAAGCCTAATTTCTCCATTCAGAAGACATTTCATAATGACTGTTCCCTAAGGTTTGGATATTGAAATGAGATGTTGAATAACGTGAATAAACTCTTAGTGGTGAACGTTTTCATTGTGTTGTTTGTTTCATTTATCATTCTGTGACAAATTAGAATTAAAAAAACTCAACTCTCCCACGCACACACCAGTGGCGATTCTAGACCTTTTTGACTGGGGTGGCACAAGGGGGGGACAGATATGCCAGGGTGGCAGTTACGTTTTTTTTTTTTTTCTGCATGCTTTTAAGAAGCAAAACACACGTTCCCAAAGCACAAGTTATACCTACAAGCAATATTGTTAAGAATTAAACTTTTTTGTAACAGCTCCTGCGCCACGGCAAGGCCTACCGCTTCATCTTCGGCTTCCCCGCCGTGACGGTCATGTACCTGGTGATCGTCATCGCCGTCCAGGTGCACGGCTGGCAGATCTATTACAGCAAAAGGCTGCTGGACGCTTGGTTCACCTCGACGCAGGACAAGAAGAGGAAGTGACGATGATGATGATGATGATGATGTGTTAGGGACTTCGGCTGGACTATTGACTGCTATCACGGCCTGTGCCACAGAATGTTGTCCTGTCCTTTTACCCCCCAAGTAAAGTTCTCGGCCCAGTACCCACATCTTCTAATGTCACAGATTAACAGACAGATTAAGGTTTCACTCTCTCGGACACCGGGGCGTTTCACCTCCTGGGACTTAACAGTGACCTCTGACCTGCGAATCCTTCCTTCCTCTTCCAGTCTGAGTCCTGGGGTGAGTTCAGCTCCGACAAAACGTTGCAAAAACGTTTTTCTACGTTTTCCAGTACGAACAACACGTTTTCTCGGTGTTACCAAATCAGCAGAGTCTTCCAACACACCACCGTTTAATGTTTGCTATACGTTTTGTCGGAGCTGAATTTACCTCTGATCTTTGAATCTGCCGTAATCTGATCAGCATAAGATAGGCTGCCAGCACCTTGTTTCTCGCCCTAGAATGTTAGACAGTCGGCAGATTAGTCTAATGGCCCACTGTTGAAGCCTAATTTCTCCATTCAGAAGACATTTCATAATGACTGTTCCCTAAGGTTTGGATATTGAAATGAGATGTTGAATAACGTGAATAAACTCTTAGTGGTGAACGTTTTCATTGTGTTGTTTGTTTCATTTATCATTCTGTGACAAATTAGAATTAAAAAAACTCAACTCTCCCACGCACACACCAGTGGCGATTCTAGACCTTTTTGACTGGGGTGGCACAAGGGGGGGACAGATATGCCAGGGTGGCAGTTACGTTTTTTTTTTTTTTCTGCATGCTTTTAAGAAGCAAAACACACGTTCCCAAAGCACAAGTTATACCTACAAGCAATATTGTTAAGAATTAAACTTTTTTGTAACAGCTCCTGCGCCACGGCAAGGCCTACCGCTTCATCTTCGGCTTCCCCGCCGTGACGGTCATGTACCTGGTGATCGTCATCGCCGTCCAGGTGCACGGCTGGCAGATCTATTACAGCAAAAGGCTGCTGGACGCTTGGTTCACCTCGACGCAGGACAAGAAGAGGAAGTGACGATGATGATGATGATGATGATGTGTTAGGGACTTCGGCTGGACTATTGACTGCTATCACGGCCTGTGCCACAGAATGTTGTCCTGTCCTTTTACCCCCCAAGTAAAGTTCTCGGCCCAGTACCCACATCTTCTAATGTCACAGATTAACAGACAGATTAAGGTTTCACTCTCTCGGACACCGGGGCGTTTCACCTCCTGGGACTTAACAGTGACCTCTGACCTGCGAATCCTTCCTTCCTCTTCCAGTCTGAGTCCTGGGGTGAGTTCAGCTCCGACAAAACGTTGCAAAAACGTTTTTCTACGTTTTCCAGTACGAACAACACGTTTTCTCGGTGTTACCAAATCAGCAGAGTCTTCCAACACACCACCGTTTAATGTTTGCTATACGTTTTGTCGGAGCTGAATTTACCTCTGATCTTTGAATCTGCCGTAATCTGATCAGCATAAGATAGGCTGCCAGCACCTTGTTTCTCGCCCTAGACTGTTAGACAGTCGGCAGATTAGTCTAATGGCCCACTTTTGAAGCCTAATTTCTCCATTCAGAAGACATTTCATAATGACTGTTCCCTAAGGTTTGGATATTGAAATGAGATGTTGAATAACGTGAATAAACTCTTAGTGGTGAACGTTTTCATTGTGTTGTTTGTTTCATTTATCATTCTGTGACAAATTAGAATTTAAAAAACTCAACTCTCCCACGCACACACACACACACACAGATATGTACATGTATGTGTATTGGTTGTGTATGTGTGGTTGTGTGTGTGTCTATAACAGAACCAGGGACTTATACTTGCATTCTAAGAACTTTTCTCTGGTTTTAGGCTGAAGTGGAGGCCAGTCTAACCTACTCACTGAGGAGAGGAACACCATAGGCTCTTGTTTTGATAGTAAATATATGGACATTCTGGTATCCCCTGAATAAATGAAGGAAATAAACATCACTTACCAGATACAGTGAAGAAAGGACTGAATGTTGACAAAGGAGATTGGAAATGATATCAGTAACAATATGACATGTACTTCAATGTCCACAAGAAGGCACATCCCTCCCTCAGCTGTTCATATCTATTTTATTGACACTGCTGTGCTGATATTGCTGAGGACATTGTTCCTGGTTTACGATTTATATGTAACGCTTTTACTGCCGTCCACCGCATTTCGCCGTTTCCCCTTGAAAGGTTACAAGTGTGCCACGTACAGTACCTGTATTTGCTCACTTATACTGTAGTTTGCTTACCTTGGGTGGAGCTGATAACGATGATGAATGTGTGGTTTTTGCTTGGCTTTGCCATAGGTAAGACTAAACACTTTACACACGGAGGACAAGTAGAAATGCATGATGCTGTTTCTGAATATTTGCTGGGCTGGACTAAGGCTGGAATTCTACAGGGTGTGTGTGTGTGATTGAGCTGGTTACAGTCAGGGGGTGAGTAGGTAGTTTGTGATAGTTGAGCATCTGTATCACGCCTGGCTTGGACTGATGCATGGCGGTGCTCACCACTACTGTTTATATTCTGGTGCAGGCAGTGGTGTAGAAGTGGGTATACTGTAACTGCAAATATTCTGAAATTGTTCTGTTTTTACATCAGAGGTGGATAATATGTGGGTGTACTCTGTATATATCTCCATATACCCTTAACTACACTACTGGGTGCAGGAGCTCCACGGTGGTTTTTTAGCTGATATTCTTTAAAGGGTGCCTTGAGTTCACACCGTAGACAATGTGAGGTGCCGGTACTCCGGTAACAGAGTCTCAGTTAAGCTCTCAGTGGTTGTACCATATTTCAAAACATTGAGACCAAAAGAAATAGTGCTTCCTTTCGTACATGTAGAGCTTTAGTTTTGATAAGCAACTGCAGGCCTCATTGTATGCAACTTTTCATTACCAACACTACACGCACATTTTAGTTTAGTCTCTAGATATTGTTTACAACATTTGAGTGCTGTAAAGAATTGACAAAAGGTTTTGACTTGCTAAGTGGCTGCTGAATCAATACAACGCTTATCATTTCAGAGTTATGTCAGTCTTTCTTTCTCTCTCTCTCTCTCTCTCTCTCTCTCTCTCTCTCTCTCTCTCTCGCTGTCTCTGACTCTCTCTGACTTTCTCTCTTGCTTTGTCTCTTTCTCTTTCACTCTCTATCTTTCTCTCACTCTTTCTCTCTCTCTCTCTCTCTCTCACTCTTTCTCTCTCTCTCTCTCTCTCTCTCAATTCAATTCAATAAGCTTCATTGGCAGGAAATACTCAGTTTGTAAATATTGCCAAAGCTATCACATATTTTAAGCCAGAATTTAATTGGGATTTGTTCAGTACAGAATGTTCTCTTAATTGCATTTAGAGCTCTTGGAGGCACTGCCTTTTGTAAAATCAGGACTTCAGTTTTCTTCATATTAACTGCTAGGGCCCAGTTCTGACAATACTTTTCTACTATGTCCAGCTGTTGCTTGTAGTCCTTGTTCAGTAGATGACAGCAGAACAAGGTCATCAGCAGAAAATAGAGACATCCCCTCTTTATCTAGGAGGGAGAGGCCAGGATCAGCAGATTGATTTACCTGAACAGCAAGTTCATTTATATATATATATTAAATATATATATGTATAAAATAAAGTCGGCCTTAGAATACAACCCTGATGAACACCTTTTCTCTGAGTGAAGAATTCTGTTTGTTTGTCTCCAATTTTTACAGCACACATACTTTGCAAATACATTGATTTAATCAGATCAAACATTCTGCCCCCTGTACCACAATGCAGAAGTCTGTAACAGAGCCCCTTATGCCAAATAGAATCTAAAGCTCTCTTGAAATCAATAAAACGTAAATGTCTTACCATTTTTTGTTTGGTGTACATGTTTGTCAATTAAAGTATGAAGGGTTTATATATGGTCGGTGGTGCAGCGTTTTGGGAGGAAGCCAATCTGAGTTTTACTCAGGATGGAGTGTTTGTCAAGGAAATCTAGTATTCTTTTATTTAGAATACTACAGAGTAGTTTACCTAAACAACTACTGACACAGATGCCACGGTAGCGTCTGATTGGTCCCCACTCTTATGAATGGGGGAAATGAGCCCTTTGCACCAGATGTCAGGAAAACATCCTGACTGTAATATGATATTGAACAATTTCAACATGGCACCCTGCGTCTCCGGGGTGCTACATTTGAGCATTTAGTTTTTAATGCTGTCTGGACCACAAGCTTCCTTCCTTGGCCGGAGCTTTTGTATGTGTGGTTAGTTCTTTCAAAGTAATTTGGAAATCAAGGGGGTTTTGGTTGTCTTTAATTGTTTCTTCTAGTGGTAGGGGTTTTTCTTTTAGAATAATTAGATCTGAATTATTTAGATTTGTTGGTATAATGTGCTCTTCAGATGTCACTATTTTGGATGGGCAATGCTTGTGGTCTCTCTTTCTCTCTCTCTCTCTCTCTTTCTCTGTCTCCATTCGATTTTGGCTCCAGAACTTCAGATTGTTTCTTTGCTGATATCGCCATCTTCTCTTTTGTAGGGTCTTTGCAAGTGGGCGTCCAGCCCTTAAATACCACTCAACCTTCCAATGGAGCCAGGGCTGGTCCAACAACAGACCCCATCACCATGTTTGGTCCTTCAACTGCTGCTGACTTTATAACTACTGACCCTGTGACCATTTGGTTGATTAGTCCTACTCCTGCTGACTTTAGAACTATTGCTACTCCCTCCCCTGAAACTAACCCCTCCCCTCTAACTACCCCCTCCCCTGTAACTACCCCCTCCCCTCTAACTACCCCCTACCCTGTAACTACCCCCTCCCCTCTAACTACCCCCTACCCTGTAACTACCCCCTCCCCTGTAACTACCCCCTCCCCTCTAACTACCCCCTCCCCTGTAACTACCCCCTCCCCTCTAACTACCCCCTACCCTGTAACTAATGTCACCGCAGAAACTTCCATCGCCCCAGCAACTACCGTCGCCCCAGCAACTACCGTCGCCCCAGCAACTACCGTCACCCCAGCAACTACCCCTTCCCTTGAAAATACCACTTCTTATGTAACTACCCTTTTCCCTCTAACTACCACCTCCCCTCTAACTACCCCTTCCCTTGAAAATGCCACTTCTAATGTAACTACCCCTTTCCCTCTAACTACCCCCTCCCCTGTAACTACCCCCTCCCCTCTAACTACCCCCTACCCTGTAACTAATGTCACCGCAGAAACTTCCATCGCCCCAGCAACTACCGTCGCCCCAGCAACTACCGTCACCCCAGTATTTACCCTTTTCCCTCGAACTACCACCTCCCCTCTAACTACCCCTTCCCCTGAAAATACCACTTCTTATGTAACTACCCCTTTCCCTCTAACTACCACCTCCCCTATAACTACCCCTTCCCTTGAAAATGCCACTTCTAGTGTAACTACCCCTTCCCCTCTAACTACCACCTCCCCTCTACCTACCACTTCCCTTGAAAATGCCACTTCTAGTGTAACTACCCCTTCCCCTCTAACTACCACCTCCCCTCTAACTACCCCTACCCTTGAAAATACCACTCCTAGTGTAACCCCTACAACCTCCCGCCCCCCCCTGGTGTGTGTCAATGGAGGGCAGCTGCAGAGCGGAGTCTGCATCTGTCCTGACCAATGGGCTGGAGAGACCTGCTCAGTAGGTGGGTCCACTGCACTGTCACGCTATGATGAGCACTGAACACTGGTCGCTCTGCTGCGGCTCACTCTGTCTAAACTGAGCTTCTGCCTATGCTGACGTGTGTTCCGCTCTGTCCGTAATGAAAAGTCATTCACTATATCTTGTCCTCACAGGAAACTTCTGCCCTGAACAAACCATCGGCGAGTTTTCGTTCCCACAAACTACGGTCGGTTGGTTTGGTTATTCCGATCAGAAGTGTGAACCGGGTACATCTAGCGGTAGGTATCCCCCTAGGCCTCATCCATGTGATGTAGTGCCCCTTGGCAGTGGTAGCCTAGTGTGCTGTATGTACCTTGGGAAGGGAGACCACCGTTGGAGAGTAAAGGCCAATTTATGGTCGGTAAGAAAAGTCTTGTAGGCCTACGACTCATTTGAGACAAAAGTGACACCAGACATTTTCTGTGTTTGCGGTTCAGCCAACACTCTGGCCTAGAGAGATTCGACCTAGCGGACGCTTTGTGTCTGATTGACGTAATTTTTGACATTATTTTTATGTAAAACGTGTCATACGACGCTTGTCTAACCGACCATCAATCAGCCTTTAGCAACGATATCAAGTAGCTCTTGTGGTTCACTAGTGTCACAAGATCAAATTGAAATTAATTGAATTGAATGAACACTTCTTGAACGTATCTCTAGACCTTGGTTGTTTTAAATGTGCTTCATAAATACAATTTGAGTTGAGTTGAACATTATATTAAACAATTTATCATATTTTATTTGTTTTGTCCTCCCAACAGAGGGTATATCAAGAGCTTCAGCGAGGTGCGCCAAACGTGCAGCGTCTCCACAGTTTGATCATCTACATGTTCTGCAGTGTGACTTGACTCTCAGTGGGATTCAAGGAAATGTGTGTATTTATCCATCTGACATCAACCCTAATACAATAATTATCTGGTTTAATTGGGGGCCAAGCAGCGAAGCTGTGAAGGCCTCCATTGTTCTTGTACCTTTTCTTATTTATTTTTTTCGTTTTCTGCTTTCTTTCCTTATTCTTCTGCCATGGGTGTCTATTGCAGCCCATAGAACCGTATGGTAAAAAGTTGTGAAAATTGGCACACTCATTCGGGACAGTGCCCTGACCGCCCTCACCAAGTCTCATGTCCACACCTTGCACTCTCTAGCACCACCAACATGTCAAAGTTGGAGGTGCGTTTAGGCATGCAACTTTTGACCCGTCAGCCCGATTTTCAAAAACGATGTACTGTTGGATTCCTTGGCTCAAGCTGAGTTCAACGCACCCTATGACATCAGTTTCCGCCCTATTGGATTTTACGCCATTTTGGATTTTGTGAAAAACAATGTGTCTCCTCCTAGGGATTTTCACCAATCTGCACAAAACTCGGTGGGTGTCATCTCTAGACCAATGTCTATAGGAAATTTAAAGGGATTTTTGATTGTCCATTGCGCTCGCTCATTACAGCCAATCAAATTTGGCGTCCAAACCGCCAAACAGGATATGGGGTCATACCTCAGCAAATTGTTAATGTATCAAAGCCACATTTGGCACACTCATCGGGGACAGTCCCATGACCCCTGTCAGCAAGTGTCATTGCGACAGCTTGAACCGTCTAGCGCCACCACCATGTCAAAGTTGGAAGTATGTTTATTCTGAACCGTATGCCCGATTTTCAAAACTGCGGTAGGGATTCGAATGCGGCTATGGCGTGTTTCGCTTGTTGTCTTTGATGCGCTGGTTGTGCATCCTGCTTGGCCCCCACATTGCTGCTTGCAACTATATTATTGTTTGGATTGTTATTCTCTAGATAAAAACAGATGTTTATCATGTTGTTATCTAATATAAGGCCATCTGCAGCAGGACCTAATCTAAACCACCATAGATTTACATTTCTCTGAAATGCAAGAGAGGCCATTGTAAACTGTTTTGGAGAAAGGCGCTATATACAGTAACTGCAGTCCATTTGTCGTTGGTTCATTTATCCGTTCAGATATCCAGCACAGCTGATCGGCTGCAGTTGGCCTCCAGCGCTCAGATCCTGACCTCCAGACCACAGGACCTAACTGCCGAAGACATAACAGTGGCGGCAGATATCGCTAACAAACTACTTCAAATGCCTACCGACTTCTCTGAGGTGTGGTGTTTCAGATACAGCTACCTATTATTTGACAACACTACAATATGACTTTGAGCATTATATATATACAGTATAATGTGATAATTGTGATGTTTTTGTTACAATTGCAGGACGTTGCTGAGGCAGCAATAACCACTGTTAGCCAGCTGCTGAGCGCTACTCTGCAGAGCAGGGCAGAGGAGAGGTCTACCCAGAGGTATTATGGATTTCATGCAGATAAATCAACCAATCAACCAAACATGAGTAACATGCAATAGTACAGTATGTAACATGGAAGAACGCCACTTTTGGTATAGTCTCTAGTCTTTTGAATTGAATAAGAGCTGGTCTCTCACTTTCTCTTTTCCTCTCTCTCTCTCTGATTTTCCAACAGCCTTACAGAGACCTTGGAGCAATTCTCAATGGACCCACGCAACAACTTATCTCTAGTCCAGCCCAACCTGGTTGTTGAGTCGACCCGACTTTCCAGTAGAGACAGAATCTCGGTCCTGTTTACGGCCTTAACAGGTTGATGGGACAAAACATTACAGTTCCTCCCTAAATTAAGATGATTTGACTCTCTTCCTTTGAGGGAGAAATTGTGTCCAATCAAATTATTTCCCTTCTCCAGGAACATCTGGTAATTTTGTGGCCAATAGGATTCAAGTTGACAGAAATGCCTCGGGATTGGTGACCGAAAATGGAGGGGCCACCGATGTCCAGATATTCATCGAGCTCTCACCAGGTGACCTGAATCTTTTGCTTATCACACCGACGATAGCCTACTTTTCTTTACTGCTATCAGTCGTTGTGAAAACAGGCCAGCGATGGTAAACAAAACCTTATGAGTCATGTGACACAGATACGCTGCAAAGAAAGTTGATCTTTACCTCACAAAGCAAGGTCAAGGTACTGTAACTATAGTACGTGAAAGTGAAAGGTGTAGTTATCTCTTTCACTCACCTTTCACTCTTTCTTAACCCCCCCCCCCCCCCCCTCCCCACCCCCAGAAAGGCGTGATCAAAGTTCAAACATTTCCGTGGGGTTTGTACTCTACCAAAACGACATGTTCTTCAGCTCGGGCTCCTTCAGGCCAAAGTTGGGCTCCAGCCGGAGGGTGATCTCTGGGAACGTGGGGGGCGCCGGAAGGAGCCCCGGCCATGTGGAGATGCTCTTCAGACCCGCGGTAAGATCTGCTCCCTCCTCACAGGACTAGCTCTGCCTTCCCATAACTATCAGTACACACAGTACAGCCAGCTCAGTGGCCTTGTGGTTAGCGTGACCGCCCTGAGACTGTGAGGTTGGGGGTTCGATCCCCGGCCGAGTCATACCAAAGACTGTAAAAAAGGGTACCCAATGCCTCCCTGCTTGGTACTCAGCATCAAGGGTTGGATTGGGGGTAAGTCCCTACTAGCCTCATGTTCAGGGGGGGTACTTGTACATCAAGCTGCCTCAAGTTCCTGCCCCATGGGCCACTAGTCTCGAGAACCGTGGTTCTCAAGGCTACTTATTTACTTACTTTACATACACTACAGCATATTCCAGTACAAATTAATAAACGTATTATGAAGTAGTATAAGAATACTAATATTTACTATAGCTTAGCTGTGAGATATTAAAGCATCAGAATCTTGGCATCACTTCAAAATGTAACTGGTGACTCATTACTTGAAATGGGAACAGAAAATACCCTTGATGTCTCATGAATCAAAGAAGCTTAGGTAATGATCCAAATGAGCTAATGTGTGTCAATAGGGTCAGAGCATCACACAGAACACAAACAGATTAGTCTGAACATGGAAGTCTTTATGTCCTGTGATTTGCGTTTGATTTGTAATACAGTATTAATCCCTCCAAGAGAAAAGTGGACTTCTCTTCTATTGAGCACAGGGCGGGCCAACATTAACGAAGCAACTCTTTTTTTGTTTTGTTTTCAGACCGTTCCAAATGTGTCCCTCTACGACTTTGCATGCGTGTTCTGGGACTACAGCCTGGGTGACTGGAGCACACAAGGCTGCTCCAAAGTCCACGAAGCCTCGAAGGGCCTCCGCTGTGTCTGCAATCACACCACTAACTTCGCTGTGCTCATGGCAAGTTTCCTCCAGGCTGCACCCCTCACTGCCCTCAATGGTTTATACAGTAGCTCTAATAAGCACTGGAAATTGCTTCTTTAAAAAACAAAACGGTGTATCAACTGTACTAGGCACTTTCTGTTTATTCTAATCTACTCTATTCTCTGTATTTCATTGTTTTTTTTTTCCTGCAGACTTTCAGGAATAATTACTCGTATGCTGTACCCCTGAATGTGATCACTTACCTGGGATGCTCTCTGTCGGTGGTCGGCTTGGGGATAACCATGTGTTTCTACATCTTCTCATATCTCAGTAGGTGAGAGACAAAGGCAGAGACAGACAGTCGGGATGGATGACCTTTCTCCCACCCTTCCTCCCCCTCACAAAAACAACCATGACCTGAAGTGCCCTCATTGTAAACCATAACAGATTGTTTTCTTCCTCCCCCAGCAAGTATCGTAAAGCCAGTCCCACAGTGCTGATGGCGAGCCTCTGTGTGAGCCTGATCATCTTCAACCTGCTGTTCATGTTCGGAGTCAACAACCCCGACCAACAGCTTGACGAATACGAAAACAAGGACCACAACGTCGTCCCTCCGTCGGACGAGCACATAGAGCGAGACCACGGCCGCTGCACCGCCGTCGCCGCCCTGCTGCAGTACTTCCTGCTCGCCACCTTCACCTGGAACGCGCTGTACGCCACCCACATGCTGCTGCTGTTCAGGAACAGCCTGGTCCAGGCCCCGCCCTACGTACTTGTCCTCACCGTGGTCGCAGGATGGGGTAGGTACTGTACAGGTGTCCGAACGCGGCCCAAACCAACACCAATGTTGCATCAGTGTGCCATGTCTGTTGGTGACTGTTGGCGTCCGTTGGTTGGATTTGGCAGTTGAATTTTAAACTTTTAACATTCTAACAACAACTGCCAACTTTAGAATGTTGGGTGTAGGGAGTTGGTTGGCGTTGGTTGGGGCCATCTGCTGTGCAGACACCTTAGGACCTCCCTAGTCTGGACAGACTGACCCTATAGAGCAGGGGTGTCAAACTCAAATACACAGTGGGCCAAAATTTTAAACTTGAACAAAGTCGCGGGCCAACATTGAACAAATGAAAATTTTAATATGGACCCAAACAAGTTTTGCTTTAACATTGAATATGCACTTATCACTTTCGCTTTTGGTGCACATAAATGGTGTGCACTAACATATGTGAATACGCCCTCAGACACAAGTGTTGGTGCTCCATCTGCTCAGTAGAGAAGCTTGTAAAACCCTGACTGTCCTACAGCCGGCATGCAGACAGACAGACAGGCAGACAGGCCGGCAAGAAGGCAGACAGGATTGAATGAACAGGAACAGAGCAAACACAGCGGCCGGCTAGGTCAACACAGGTGTCTCTATCACAGTGAGACGTTACATAACGTAAAGCTTCTGTTTTCTGCCTTTCTTTTCGCCATTTTTAGGAAGGGGTAACACGGTTACAGTTGTAGTATGAGATTGCTATGACTACTGTCACAGAAGAGAGGGCGTTTCTGGGTCCTGTCTTGATTGACGCGCCAAACCAACAGCAGAGCATTATGGGATTTGTAGTATTAGCGGTGAATGCGCTGTATAATACTGGCGGGCCAGCTCTAGTAGTCATTTGGTATTGCCTCGCGGGCCAAATATAATTACACTGCGGGCCAAATTTGGCCCGCGGGCCAGAGTTTGACACCCCTGTGCTAGATTAACCGAAACGGAATAAGGGGATTAGCGAAAACTTCCAAGTGAAGGTGGCCGGGTCTTCTTGTGCATGCCTCCACCATGGCTCCTCCGGTCTTCTGGACATCTTGAGGTGTGAGAGGTTCCATTTAAAATTTAATAAAGAAAGCTAAAAGTAAAACTAGTATTACCGACTGCTGCTAGATTTAACGAAACGGAATAAGGTATTTAGCGAAAGCTTCCAAGTGAAGGTGGCTGGGTCTTCTTGTGCATGCATCCACCATGGCTCCTCCGGTCTTCTGGACATCTTGAGGTGTGAGAGGTTCCATTTAAAATTTAATAAAGAAAGCTAAAAATAAAACCACAAATACCGACTACTGCTAGATTTAACGAAACGGAATAAGGGTTAGTTAAAGCCAATTGTTGAGCTATGCTATTAAGTGAAGGTTGCTGAGACTTCTGACCATGGCCCCAACGGTCTTCAGGTCATCATGGGATTAAGGGAAATTAAAAACCTATGTGCACATATAAGGAATAATGGAAAGCATTAAATAGTCAACTGTTTTAGGAAGGGTTAGGAGACTGGGAGAAGAAGGAGCAGGGGGAACTGTGGGAAGAGAAGATGGAAAGCATATGAGGAAGTATGGAAAACCATAAAATAGTCAATTGTAGGGATGGAAGGGGAGTGAGTCACAGAGCCTAATCCAAGTTACTTTATGGGTTGGATGAAACTACAAACCCAATTCCTCCAACGAAAGCGCACTCGACCTAAACCAAGTTACTTTATGGTTTGGAATTACGAGAGAATCCATTAACTGGGATAGAGGTAGAGGTACAGGTGGTAGGAATGAGAGATAAGATTTGGTTCCTGATATGCAAGAGGGCTGGAGGGAAGTAGGAGGAAGGACAGAAAAGGGATAAAGTGCATATAAGGAAAATGGAAAACATTGATATCCAATAGCAACTCCTAGAAAGACAGGAAATGAACTGAAATGAACATGTGAGGGTAACTGGTGTGGCTGATATCATAACAACTTCAATTGACTGGTGGTGATGCTGAGTTATGAGAGGCAGAGTGACAGAAGCAAATCTTCACAAACCTCTTGCGAACAGGTCCACAAAAAAATGGATCATAAGGCGAGATGTGCCCTGAAATACACAAATTCAGGTATCAGCATAGATAGGTATAATATAGCCTAATAATAACATAGGCTAAAGTTATCTAAGATAGTTATAAAAAAAATATTGGCCAGTTTTTTTCTCCAAACACTATGTGGAGTGGAGTGGAGTGGAGTAGAGTGGAGTAGAGTGACCCTTGTGTTCTTCCTTTGACAGTGGAGGATCTAGAGAGGAATGATGGGTCTATGCAGAAGCCTTATTTCACATCCAGAAACCTGATGAGAATCCTGCGCAGAAACCGCCAGTCTGAGTCCTTCTGGGAGGACCAGTAATGTCTGAGTCCTACTGGGAGGACCAGTAATGTCTCTGCCCATCCTTTCTACCCTTCCTCAGCATCCTCCTCTTCCTCGGCTCCGTATCCCATTTCCCTTTTACTAAAACCTGTCAGCATTCTAAAGTCTGAGCTGTTGTGGTCTGTATGGTAACACTACTTAAGGATTTAGTGTGGCATAGACTCATGGGTTCATATACTGTAGTGTATTGTGTAGAATAATAATACATGTGTAAGCATGTAATATATTGCTACAATGTGCTGTCTACACAAATCAAATTATCCATTTGGAAACTGTTGTTAAAACCTTATAAAGAAATAAGAGTAGTACCTCAATGAGAGAGCAGAATGATCTCAAACGATTCTCTGAGAAATTCTAAAACTACTTTTACTTTGTAAAATGAAGCGTCATCCCCCTGAAACCAGCTACCACTGTGTGTCAGACCTCAGCAGGGTCCTCACAGCAACCTAGATTCTTAAATGTATCTACTAGCTAAGCAAAAAAAAAAAATCCTCCAAATCCAAACCAATGCCTTTATTGATATAATATTTAAAAAAAGAAGTACAAGATTAAAGTGTTATAGTCTGGGACGGGCTATGACTTTGTAGGACTTGGCTTTGAGAACCACGCTCGCGACTCCCTTCAGATCGGGCAGTGAGGCCTCGTTCTCAGGAAGGACAAACTGGAAATCGCGCAGCAAGTAGGCCGTGAACAGAAAGAGCTCCATTTTGGCCACCGACTCCCCGAGGCACAGCCGAGCCCCCCCACCGAAGGGCAGGAGAGCGCGCTCAGATGCCCCGCCCCCCTCCAGAAAGCGCTCTGAAAAAGAGGGGCTACTGTTAGCGATGTTGAAACTGCGCTGGGCCGGGTGAGAGGAATGCACTGAACAGCTCAGCACCTGGTTGGAAGCGGTAGGGGTCGGTCCAAACAGCAGGGTTGTGGTGTGCCCCGAACAGATTTGGGATGAGCACGGTGTCCTTGGGTATGAAATAACCTGCGATACTGCACAGACACAACACCCGCTTTGATACCCGATTTGAGCGTTAACGCCGACGGTCGCTTTCGTCAGTGGAGCTGCGTCTGTCGTTCACCTGCTGTCTCTGGTGGCGCGGTGAGGCACTGCCAGCGGAGCCACAGGTCTCAGCCTCAGCACTTCGTTGATGACGGCGCACAGCACGGGCAGCCGGCGTCTGTCGCTGTACCGGGGGTAGCGCCCCTCCAGCTCCGCGCACAGCTCGCCATACACCCGGCACTGCACCTAGAGACAGAGGAGAGGTTCCATGTTTGCTCGACAGCGTCCCACTGACTTCAACGGGCACGAGCGTGGCGGGGGGGGGGTGCTGGGGACGCCGCCGACCGTACCTCGGGCCTGTGTAGCAGGAAGGCCACGGTCCAGCTCAGCCAGGCCGCCGTGGTCTCGGTCCCCCCGATGAGAAGGTCCACGGTGGCCATGTGGACGTGGGTGTCCGTCAGGACCTGCGGGGACATGAGCAGGACACGGACGGCGCTTCACCACAAATCTACAGCACGCACACTTTCACTTTGATCAGAACAACGATAAAACACAGTACAACAATGATAAAAACCAGCGCAGCGGCCGGCCGGTACCCACCACCCCGTGCGCGTGCGGCTGTTCAAGACCCTGGAGGAGAGACGCTAAATATTAAATAAATATTACAATTACCGACAACTGCTAGATCAGGGGTGTCAAACTCAAATACACAGTGGGCCAAAATTTTAAACTTGAACAAAGTCGCGGGCCAACATTGAACAAATGAAAATTTTAATATGGACCCAAACAAGTTTTGCTTTAACATTGAATATGCACTTATCACTTTCGCTTTTGGTGCACATCAATGGTGTGCACTAACATATGTGAATACGCCCTCAGACACAAGTGTTGGTGCTCCATCTGCTCAGTAGAGAAGCTTGTAAAACCCTGACTGTCCTACAGCCGGCATGCAGACAGACAGACAGGCAGACAGGCCGGCAAGAAGGCAGACAGGATTGAATGAACAGGAACAGAGCAAACACAGCGGCCGGCTAGGTCAACACAGGTGTCTCTATCACAGTGAGACGTTACATAACGTAAAGCTTCTGTTTTCTGCCTTTCTTTTCGCCATTTTTAGGAAGGGGTAACACGGTTACAGTTGTAGTATGAGATTGCTATGACTACTGTCACAGAAGAGAGGGCGTTTCTGGGTCCTGTCTTGATTGACGCGCCAAACCAACAGCAGAGCATTATGGGATTTGTAGTATTAGCGGTGAATGCGCTGTATAATACTGGCGGGCCAGCTCTAGTAGTCATTTGGTATTGCCTCGCGGGCCAAATATAATTACACTGCGGGCCAAATTTGGCCCGCGGGCCAGAGTTTGACACCCCTGCTATAGAGCCTACAGTATTTCAGACACGGGGTCCTCAAAGTTAGCCTTGTAAGACCATTCTGATCTCCAGAGATCGTACTCTGCATTTCAGACATTGGGCCATCAAGGAAATGCCAAACCCTCTTGCTTCATAATTGCAAATAAAAATACGAAATTAACGAAATATTTTCCAGGAAGGTACAAGAGAGCTGATGACAGCATGTACTAACTACAGTACAGTACAGTTTGAACTCTTCAACACTGTAAATGAGGGAAACCTCAGTGCTTTACAAGTATAAATAAAGGTTTGAAATGAAATGAAGTACAGTACACTGCAAGCTGATAACTGTACGTGCACTTTGCTTAGTGTCGTATCGCTGTTCTGTTTCTCTTTCCAAGGAGTTCCTGCTCTTGTGGTTTCCATCACACTGGGGGTCACCTACAGAGTGGATAATCCGCTTGACTTCCGACAGGAGGAATTGTACGTCAGAAACAAGATCATTCATTCTTTCTCTTTTGTGATTGTAAAAGGGCAATGCTCGTTTTTGACAACCTGGACCTTATTTACGACATATTATAAGAAGTTTGACTCACCGAGATCACTTTTGTGTAGTTCGGAGGCCTGTAGAAGAAATTTAAAATCCAGCGCGAGCCAGTATATCCATGTAATGACGGTGATCGGGGCACCGAGAAGGCAGTTTCTAAAAATCTATTTTCGGCTGTTAAACGGTTGTTTTCATCAATCAGATTGGATGAATCGACAGTTGAGATTCCTCAACGCGAGGCATTGTTTCGGTTTTCAAATACGGGGTCTTTAGCCTCTGTAATATGATCTTTACACGCCTTTCCCCACTTGCTCCAGCACGCATGCGCACAGGCCAGCGCGCAGACTGGCTATTCTCCGGCTCACATTCTCTGCGCTACGATCGGATTGTTGCTGACGAATGACGACGACAATATTCTCGGCACCAACAACGATCGTAGCGCAGACGTAGCGTAAAGACCCCGTATTTGAAAACCGAAACAATGCCTCGCGTTGAGGAATCTCAACTGTCGATTCATCCAATCTGATTGATGAAAACAACCGTTTAGCGGACGAAAATAGATTTTGAGAAACTGCCTTCTCGGTGCCCCGATCACCGTCATTACATGGATATACTGGCTCGCGCTGGATTTTAAATTTCTTCTACAGGCCTCCGAACTACACCAAAGTGATCTCTGTGAGTCAAACTTCTTATAATATGTCGTAAATAAGGTCCAGGTTGTCATAAACGAGCATTGCCCTTTAAGTTCATCGCAATAACTCTCTGTAAACTTTCACTTTCACTGTGCAATTTACAGTATGACTCTCACCACTTGTTTATGTTCCTAAGTTCAGTGCCCAACTGAAAAACTGCTCAGTCATACATGATCTGCAAGGTTCTGAGTTGTAGCGCTAGGATAATGAGGGAGATGTCATACTACACATTATGTTAAATTAAAATTGCATCCCCCTATGTTAACAACAACAACAACAACAGCAATCTTACTCCGTCCTTTGACCCTTCAGTTGCTGGCTTACTGCTGTGAATGAAAAGGGGTTGTTTGACTTCTCAAAGCCGTTGTTCTGGGGGTTCCTCATACCTGTGGCTGTGGTACTCCTCTTCAACATGGGGGTCCTGGTCTACTTTTCGCACATGACATGCAAGGAGGACCCAATGCTAAACAGGTACAGTAACTCATACTGTAGCTAGTCAGAGGGATCAAATAAGTGCTTAAATGGAGTAGTGTGGTATTTAGCGTCATAACCCCTGTTTAAAGTTATGATAAAAAAAATTCTGATAATTTGTTTTGTTTTCTTTATGGGGAGCAGTTCAAACTGTAACATATGATGTCTCAAATCAAATTATCTATAAGCAATTTACATCCTCCCTCTAGCTTCCCTCCCCCTCCCTCCCATCTGATCTCATACTAAATGTTACAAACATATTGCATTGTTCCACTGACTCTACAAGGCTAAGTTAGGATCATATACAATGGTCCGTATAAACATTTTGACATTTTGAGATCAGTGCTCATTGCTCATGTCACAGATACAGTAAGTAGTGCACAATGGTTCTCTATGGGAGAGATCCAGATCCATTGAGTACATGAGCAATAAGCACTAGTATCTCAAGAGTGCAAAGTCTGTCCAAAAATGTATATGGACTGTTGTATATGATCGTAAATAGCCTTAAAACAGGGCTTATTATGCTAAATACCAAACTAGTCAAACTAAAGTTTTTTGACCTCTACTATATGCTGGGAGCACCCTGCAGTCTGTTCTATGCTTCTTGTCATGTTCTCCTCAGCACAAAGAAATCATCTTTCAAGAGGAAATTTCTCAAGAGCTTCTCGCTGTCTGTGGTGCTGGGGCTCTCTTGGGTAATAGGCTACCTGATGCTCTTCATACGGGACAACATAGCGCAGAACATCCTCAGCATCGCCTTCTGTGTTTGTACCACCACCCAGGTCGGCCATTTGCATTATACAGTACAATAAAGCCATATGGCACACGGACGAGTTGCAAAAATAAAAACTTTGGAGGTGCAAATACATCCCTAGATAGTTTGTAATAGAATGGCATTAGCACAAGTGACTCTGAAAATGAAACTAAAAAAAAACACTGAAATTGTTAATAGATCATTCACAAACCGTTAGTTAATGAGTTATTAATGACTTGTTAAATATTTGTTAAATCATTAACCAACTATTAACAAACATTTTATATGTTGTTATGATCTGTTGTAAATCATTAACCAGCTATTAACAGGCATTTAACAAGTCATTAATAACTCATTAACTAGCAGTTTGTGAATGATGTATTAACTATTCATAAGGGATAGTTATTCTAAAGTGTTACCAAAAAATGCTTCTCTTCGACCAGGTGATACCGAATCATTTGACACCATTTCTCCCTCTCTTTCACAGGGCATTCAGATTTTCGCTCTGTTCACGGCGACATCGCCCGTCTTCCAGCGCGCGGTGTCCACCTCTATCAAGTCCATCCCCCGTCCTGAGATTGGCATCAACAGCAGGTCCTTCAAGCTGCAGCGACACCTCAAGGAGAGCAGCGAGGGGTCGTACAGAGGAATGGACACAGACACAGACACTGAGTACAGAGGAATGGACGCAGACCCAGACACTGAGTACAGAGGAATAGACGCAGACCCAGACACTGAGTTCAGTACTAATCTGTAATCACAGCTGCTCAGCCCAGTGGGGGCGGACTGCCTTAGGCCGCACACAAAAAAAACCCTAAGAACTCGTTAATGAAATTCAAGTATCACCAATGTGTTACCGTGTTACCTCCCAATTTGTTTCTTTCTGTTTTCCTACTTGATTGATGTTTTCTGAGTTTCTCTCAGTTTATTGTTTGACAACCTTTGTGAAACTGCCTTTTCCTCCGTTCCCACATAATCTCTGTTTATCAAGACCATTTGGTCTGTGACGTCACTCACATCCTCTGTACAATCCTATAAATGTTTCTCCCTGACTTGAGTGGCAGTGCTCTGACTGACTGGAAAACACTTCCGCTTTGCAAAACGTATTTCAGAATAAATCTATTGTCTCTGTTTGAAACCAGCTTGAATCGAAGACTCGCGTGCTCTTTTGATTAACTAAACCCTGTTAGATTTTCCCCCCGTTATCTTCATGAACACCAGGTTGTTGAACATGGACATGCGCCTTATTTGATTTAACTGACACTGTAACAATCTATCTATCTACCCTTTCCCACAGCCTATTCATACTAATGTCTGAAATTCATTCTGAATGTATCTGTACATATAACCTCTCCAAAGCCGCCCAGTTCTGTGTGGACATTGCACAATGTCTTGAATGCACACATGCTTTTCTGTATGTAACTAAGATTGCCATGTGGAGGCGCCCATACTCTTTTGTTGGAAGGAACGTTCCTGTTGCACCAGAATTCTCTATGCTTGTTAACAACAGCCCTTTTCACCTAAAAGATTTAGTGTGCTTATTCACTTTAATCAATATGATGTATTAAGCTTGTGCCCGAGTTTGAATTTGTTAGCACACATGCATACATTAGATGCTATAGATGGTGGTACGGAATATTAGCATCGGCCTATTGCCTCCAGTTTGTCGTGGAATATTGTTCTCTGCTTTTGAATACATTAGCAGCTGAAAATAATATATATTTACTTTCTAGCAAGGCTGCAATTTAGACCAGGCAGGATGTAAAGGCCTTACAGTATATCGAGGGGAGTAGTGGTGACTAAAGAAGTGTGTATACTCTGACTAAAGAAGTGGGTATACTCTGACTAAAGAGGTGGGTATACTCTGACTAAAGAAGTGGGTATACTCTGACTAAAGAAGTGGGTAAACTCTGACTAAAGAAGTGGGTATACTCTGACTAAAGAAGTGGGTATACTCTGACTAAAGAAGTGGTTATACTCTGACTAAAGAAGTGGGTATACTCTGACTAAAGAAGTGGGCATACTCTGACTAAAGAGGTGGGTATACTCTGACTAAAGAAGTGGGTATACTCTGGCTAAATAAGTGGGTATACTATGACTAAAGAAGTGGGTATACTCTGACTAAAGAAGTGGGTATACTCTGACTAAAGAAGTGGGCATACTCTGACTAAAGAAGTGGGTATACTCTGACTAAAGAAGTGGGTATACTCTGACTAAAGAGGTGTGTATACTCTGACTAAGGAAGTGGGTATACTCTGACTAAAGAAGTGTGTATACTCTGACTAAAGAAGTGGGCATACTCTGACTAAAGAAGTGGGCATACTCTGACTAAAGAAGTGGGTATACTCTGACTAAAGAAGTGAGTATACTCTGACTAAAGAAGTGGGTATACTCCGACTAAAGAAGTGGGTATACTCTGATTAAAGAAGTGGGTATACTCTGGCTAAAGAAGTGGGTATACTCTGACTAAAGAGGTGGGTATACTCTGACTAAAGAAGTGGGTATACTCTGACTAAAGAAGTGGGTAAACTCTGACTAAAGAAGTGGGTATACTCTGACTAAAGAAGTGGGTATACTCTGACTAAAGAAGTGGTTATACTCTGACTAAAGAAGTGGGTATACTCTGACTAAAGAAGTGGGCATACTCTGACTAAAGAGGTGGGTATACTCTGACTAAAGAAGTGTGTATACTCTGACTAAAGAAGTGGGTATACTCTGACTAAAGAAGTGTGTATACTCTGACTAAAGAGGTGTGTATACTCTGGCTAAATAAGTGGGTATACTCTGGCTAAAGAGGTGGGTATACTCTGACTAAAGAAGTGGGTATACTCTGACTAAAGAAGTGGGTATACTCTGACAAAAGAAGTGGGTATACTGTAGCAGAAATGTTACAGTTTTTACATAAGTTCTGTTTAAAGAAGTGGGTATACTATGGGTCCATGGCTAAAGAAGTGGGTATACTCTGACTAAAGAAGGGGTATAATGTATCAGAAATGTTACACTTTTAACATTAGTGCTGTTTAAAGAAGTGGGTATACTATGGGTCCATGGATAACGTGTTAAGTGTACTCCGCCTACCTCTGTATACCCTCCACTACACAACTGAGTATATCTCTGGCCGGTCTGTGTTCTCCTACAGTAGGAGCACGTCTTGGGGGAGATGTTGTGTGTGGGAGTCAGCAGCCCGGCTTGGCAGAGCAGAAAGCTCTCGGGATGCTCCGAGACCGGGAACTGCATTGGATTTTTTCAGAGAAAGGCTGACACGACGCTTTAGCTCGTTTTAATAGACACATGTTCCCTTTTTACTATCCGAGTCATTAGTCTCCCTGCATATGCCCTCTGCTCTCGCTCTGTACGCGTTCCAGTCCTTTCCTGGACTCACACATCACGGGCGTCAGGGCCTTGTTCTCAGAAAGCCAGATTCCTGGTTTGAACTGCAGGGTAGGAAAGCTGCAGGGCAGAATGTCTGTTTCATGGTCATCTGTAGAATAACACCCCCCCCCCCCACACACACACACACACCGCCCCCCCTGCCCCCCCATCGCCCCCTGCCCCCTCCCCTGAGTGTTTCCATTCTGTCTATGGTGAGAACCAACGTTGATGTTGCATCAGTTGAAACTATAAACTACATATCTAGTTGCAATGTGAGACTACGGGATTTCGTTCCTCTCTGATTTAATGTAACACAGAGACGTGAGAGCCCAGTTGCTTGAAGACGTCACCTTGGTAGATATTTTTGGGGGATCCAGACCCGGGGTTTGATCATCTAATCTGCCATATAAGCTTCAACCGATGATAAAATAAATTTGAGTCGTGTACTATCTGCACCTGTCCTCCGCCTCATCCCTCTGATTTATACATCTGTGATAACCGTCATCTCAAGCTTTCCTTGCCCGAGTTCAGCTGATTTACTCGGGGGAAACGACAGGGAGAAGTCCCCTTTGGCACCTCACAAAGAGAACTTCCCTGCGAACATAAATACAGCCACTTGTCAAATCACAACAGTCTGTTACCGAGGCAACGGCTCAGCTGGGTCCAGGATCATGGACCTTGGGAGAGAGAGAGAGGGGGGGGGGGGGGGGGGATTGTGGACAGGAGCTGTCGGGATTCCTCACTGCCCCGTCAGTTTGGTGTTCTTCGAGCGAGCCAGGCTTTCGTCCCAAGGCGGGATTTGCTGCTGGGGGTGTTTGAGTGTGTGTGTGTGTGTGTGTGTGTGTGTGTGTGTGTGTGTGTGTGTACAGCTGAGGGGGAAAGTGAGAGAGGCATTGACTGTGGAGTCTACATGCCTAGGGGGAAAACATTGTGGGTCTCCCACTGAGCAAAAATTTGGCAGTCCCTCTGCACATCAGTCTTTGTTATGGATCCTCTGGCTGTAGTCTACCTCAGTCTTGCGGATTTAAAATATTTAGACCACGGCCGACACAGCTGCACTTGCTCCCATGGCGATCGATACAGACCAGTGAGTCAGCGAGTAACAGTGCAGCCACTAAATACCCCCCCCCCCATCCTCATACAAAAAGACCTTGTTCTTTTCAACAAACTGGACCTTATCGGTTTGAAGGATCGACAGACAAGCCTTGAGACCACCACAAATAGAGCACATTTCTCAGCTGAGTTTCAGGTAGATCTGCCTGATTGTTCAATGTTTACATCCAACATTGAGTGATTTGGGAAGCCCACCCACCCCTCTTCCTGTCTCTGTCAACGCTTGGCTCTGTTCCGTTTTACCGGCCCTGAAAACTCCAGACTAATATTAGAATAGGAATGGTGAAACAAGAAAGGAAAGGGAAAAAAATAAGGCTCTTTTCTCTCTCTCTCTCTCTCTCTCTCCCTCTCTCTCTCTCTCTCTCTCTCTCTCCCTCCCTCTCTCTCCCTCTCTCTCTCTCTCTCTCTCTGTCGGCAGAAGGCCCTTCTGACCCAAAACTTTTGCAGATTTGCGGCGTGCCCAGGAACGGCGCCACGTGCCGGTGCCGTGACCTCACGTGGGCCTGTGGAACGCAGGCGTGTGTGCGGCGGCTGGGAGTGGGCCGCGCCTCCTCGCAAGTACGCACCCCCGCTTCCCTCGGCGGGGAAAACGGGAGGGGAACATTTTAGAACCCCGCCAATTCCAACCATCCTGCCCCCCCCCCGTCCCCCCCCGGCCCAATCAATACGATGTACTGCTCTTCTGATTGTGGACCTTTGGCTGGCCGGTGTAGGGATGTGATTGTGGTCCCAGCATATATTCCACTATTGTTTCAGATTGTGGTTTTGGTTGAAACCTTGGTTTTTCCCCACAGGGCCAGTCTATACATCACTGTGCATAAATGTACTGTACATAAATGCACAGTGAGGATAGAGGGGTCAGTTGGTCAATGTGAGCCAATGTGTCTCTGCTATTAGCAAGCCCATTAAGCTCAGCTCAGCGAAGGTCGTCTGTGTATGGGTCAGGCCCTAGTGAGAGGGTTCCACCTGATCTGACCTGTGACGTAAGCAGAGGACGAGTCTGCACGCTTGAGACAGGAAGTGATCTCAGGAGATGGATGTTTCCCTGCTTGAAGAGTTCGCTCAGAGGAAACGCTTTGATCAGGTGACACAGAAATGCTCTTGGAAACAAGGACCATACATCCCCCTCTCTCTCTCTCTCTCTCTGTCTCTCTCTCTTTCTCTCTCTCTTTCTTTCTCTCTGTCTCCGTCTCTCTCTCTGTCTCTCTCTGTCTCTCTCTCTCTCTCTCCCTCTCTCTCTCTCTCTCTCTCTCTCTCTCTCTCTCAGAAACGTCCCTCCCTCTCATGGAAAAGGTGACTTATTGTGCTCCCTGAACAGGTGCAAAGTGAATAGTCACCATCTTACAAAAAGGGCTATGATTTTCAAGGCCTCTTAGATAAAAAAAACAAAAACAAAACGAAAGTTGGAAACATTTCAGACTGAACCCCTCTGACGAGTATCCCCGCCTGTTTCCACATCAGCTGTTATTTAAAGCCACGTTGCGTTGGGGAGCTAATTGTGAAGCCATTTTGAAGATGGATTGCTCATAGGTGGAGCAGTTGTCCCAGTATCTCGACAATGCCAAGGCCTGTGAAAGGAATGGTGTGATTTACATCATATGCGGTTTCAAAGAAAAAAAAAAAGTGTTGGACAGTGCCATTATTCAAAGTTATTTAGTCTTTTTTTCTCCTAAGTTTGATTTCGTTTGTTCCTAGAGATGTATGGGTATCCCGTGCACCTGCACACATCCAAAAGGCCCTTGTGGATAAAGGGAAGTATATTTACAACCATTTTGGTAACTGCTTCAGTAATTCCCTATTAAAAGAGGAAGGGAGGACACTTTGATAGGCTAGAATAACTTACTCTTTAAGCAGAGGGGCTTGTGAAGCTTAAAGGGGGGGGGGGGGAGCTTAAAACACTCTTTTGGGGTTGATACTCTTCCCGTGGTAAGGATGTAATGATCAACACACCTAATAAGGTGTCGATGCATGCTTCATGCGCGACGCTGTATCCAAGCTGTGTCTCGTTACAGCAGCGCAGGCGGTTTAGGTGAAAGCCGGTGTCATCGGTGAGGAAAGCCAGCTGACAGACCTGGAGAGTTTCTGTGGTGGGGCTGAACTTCATAAAAAGCTCCTGCTCTCTCATGCAGCACCAGCACACAAATTCACCACACAAAACTATCCTCAGCCTCCCCCCCCCCCCCCCACCTCATCCTTCCCATGATCCTTCAGAACAAGCCAGAGTACAGAAAACACAGGAAAGGTTTGGACACAATGGATGATTTATGTCGAACGTCAACATCGGCAAGACCGTGTGGGCGTGGCCCGTGACTTGCGTTTACCCAGAACTCCTTGCGAAGACCTGTATATATATATATTTTTTAAATTAACCTTTCTTTTACCAGGTGGTCCCATTGAGATCAAAGATTTCATTTACAAGGGAGACTTTGGCAAAATAGGTGCATTAAAAGTGACAAACAAAAACAACAATAAAAAACAACAATAGAGCAGAGATTAGTGTAAAACTAAAATACCTAAGGACATTGACACAAGCCAACGGAAGCATTAAACAACAAGTGAGTGCTTAAAAAGCAGGCAGAGAGACCAGTTCCATTAGCTTGAACACTTTCTGAAGGCTATTTCCAGGTAAGAGGAGCCGAGAACATAAAAGCCTTCTTTCCCAGTTCAGTCCTGGCGCTCGGCACAGACAACAGGATCACAGACTGAGATCTCAGACTGTAACGACTGACAGGTCTCAATCAGATCAGGTCCCTCAATCAGAGAGGAGATGTAGCTTCATAAATGAACAGGTACCAATGACTGAGCGTCCGCAAGTTCAGCGATGGCCAACCAGCTCTAGAGTACAGAGTACAGTGATGAGTTCGAACTTTACAATTTGTAATAAAACACTGTGATATGCCATATCTAATATGCGCAGGCAATGGTCGGGAGCATTCATGTACAACAGGTCACCATAATCAAGCACCGGTAAAAAGGCAGCAGAGACCAGTCCTTCTGGCCTCAAAGGAGAAACAAGATGTGTTTCTGAAATAAAGTATAGTTATAGTATAGAAATAGTTTTTTTTAGGAGATTATAAACCGGAGGTTTAAAAGAAAGACTGTCATCAAGCCAAATACCGAGATATTAATAACAGGAGACATCTTCGAATTTCTTTCCCTGTGCAGTAAGAATGTCTACGGAGTTCTCAGGTTTCTTCTTAGCATTAGAAAAATGCATTTTATCAGCATTTAAAAACAACTTTAAATGTGATGGCTGAGTCTGGATAATATTAAAAACAGCCTGCAAGTTGGCAAGAGCCTCCGTAATGGAGGGACCAGCACAATATACCATTGTATCATCTGCAGAAATATGAAAGTTGGCGCCATCCACATTATGACCTATACTATTAATATAGATAGAGAATAACAGTGGACCTAAAATAGAACCCTGGGGGACACCATTACAAATGCTAAGCCACTTAGAAGTGAAATTGGACACATTGAGACCTTTCCGTTAGGTAATTCACAAACCACCGCACTGCCTGCAATAATAGTCAGCCTCTGCTTCAGAATAAGATGATCGACTGTATCAAAAGCCTTGGACAGATCTATAAACAGAGCACCACAACTCTGCTTTTACCCATAATGCCCAAAATATCGTTCACCACTTTCATAGTTGCTGTAATGGTGCTTTCTGAAGCCAGACAGGTGCATAGATCGAATATCATTTTGACATAAGAACTCCTTTAACTGTTCACTTACAAGATTCTCAAGGATCTTTACCAGAACTGACAGCTTCAAAATTGGCCTGTAATTATTTAAAGAAGTGGCGTCACCCCCTTTTAACAGGGGAGCACATAGGCTGACTTCTGTATATTTGGAATCATATTAGTGCTTAAGGAGATGTTAAAATATATGTAAGGGGTGGTGCAATAAAATCAACAGCATCTTTAAGAAGAAGGGCTCTAAGTTGTCTGGACCAGCAGGTTTTTTAGCGTTTAACTTTGTTAAGGCTTCATGTACAACATCAACAGAAAAAGGAGAAAAACAGACAGGGTGAACTATACCAAGAATCACACACTGTGGTGTTCACAGGTTCAGACTTGGAAACAGAGTCAAACAGTGAGCCAGAGTCACAGAGTCAAACAGTGAGCCACAGGACACAACTTGCTCATTAAAACAATTCAACATAGAAGCTCTGTCTGATATACACCCCCGGTTCCAAAAAACCTCCGCCAATGCTCGGATCGTTTAGTAACCAGACGAATTGGGACGGGAAGGATTCAGTCAGAGAAGCTGATGACAGTAGGCTAGGGCCCTGTAGAAGGCCACTGCCAGGAGGTTACGAACAGTAATCCAGCCATGGGTCAAATATAAAATCAAGTATGCTCAGCCTCAACACAGTGCAGCATTCCAACTGGGCAAAAGTACAATAGGTAATAGAACTTTACAACCTTGAATCGCCACAACAAAAAACAATAAAGCATAATGACGAGACACAAACAGGCAGACGTTCTGCCATCTTGGATTGCGGAATATTTCAGAGATATTCAAATTCACCTGGTTCATCTTCAGCTTCAGCTAGGAATGTCTCGTTACTGTAAGTGATAGATATTGCGAGACCTGGGTCACGAATAAGGTTATGAATATTAGGTTTGCAGATGACCAATCCGCACCACAGTCAAGTTATAATAAAACGTTGGCACTAAAACACGCAAAACCCAACAAAATGTGCTTTCGGCATGATTTTTTCTTCTTTCTTTGAGAGTCATGAGTGTCCCTAAGTTGGTAGGACCCCAATGTGTGTGTGTGTGTGTGTGTGTTGGGGGGGGGGGGGGTCCGTTGAAAAACACAACTCTCCACAGATGGTGTGAGTTTGTCTGGGGAAAAGCCACAGGTGGACCTCATATTCCCTCCCAGCGCTGTCTTCCTGAATGCAGCTGTATTCCGTGGCATGGGTTGAGTTCAAGAGTGTGGCGCCAATGGGGGGAGGGCTGGTCAGGTGAGATTAGAAGAGTCTGTTCTGACTTTGTCCATGCTTATTGTGATTCCAAGAACCGCAGAATTCTAAACCATACCTCAGTATCGATCCTTAAACACAGCATCTCATGTTTTTCATCCACGTTCTCCAACACATTGCCCTTCTAAGATTCATTAACTGATCAATCTTCTTGCTACAAGACCAGAAAGTAGAATAAAATTCAACTGAAAAAAAAGTTATCTGTAAGATAATTCATGCCACTCACTTCCAGTAAGGACTTCAGCAGGCCCTAGGTCGTTACTGGAAACTTTATGCCTGCTGTCGTAAATGAGGTCACCATATCAGATGAAATGGCCTTTTTATCACCTGGCTGTATACTGTAGTTGAGAACCACATCATAAACTCCATCATTATTAATCTTTGACCACCCCGGGTGTCAACCCAGTAATAAGCAAGTTGCTGTTTGTAATTTGACCTGCCTTCTTAGATGATCTTGTTTTTGTGTTGTTGTATGTTGGTGGAGGCTGGGGAGGGCAGATTAATGCCTAAAGAAAGTCTTCCAAGAGCTTTTTTATTGGGAACAAACAAACTTTTATATACTTTTATAATATCTAGGCACTGTTCCTTTTTCTCCTAATAGTTGTAATAGACATGTTACACTGCATCTAATAGTTGTAATAGACATGTTACACTGCATCTACAGTGATAGTTGTAATAGACATGTTACAGTACACTGCATCTACTGTAATAGTTGTAATAGACATGTTACAGTACACTGCACCTAATAGTTGTAAAAGACATGTTACAGTACACTGCATCTACAGTGATAATTGTAATAGACATGTTACAGTACACTGCACCTAATAGTTGTAAAAGACATGTTACAGTACACTGCATCTACAGTGATAGTTGTAATAGACATGTTACAGTACACTGCACCTAATAGTTGTAAAAGACATGTTACAGTACACTGCATCTACAGTGATAGTTGTAATAGACATGTTACACTGCATCTACAGTAATAGTTGTAATAGACATGTTACAGTACACTGCACCTAATAGTTGTAAAAGACATGTTACAGTACACTGCATCTACAGTGATAGTTGTAATAGACATGTTACAGTACACTGCACCTAATAGTTGTAAAAGACATGTTACAGTACACTGCATCTACAGTGATAGTTGTAATAGACATGTTACACTGCATCTACAGTAATAGTTGTAATAGACATGTTACAGTACACTGCATCTACAGTAATAGTTGTAATAGACATGTTACAGTACACTGCATCTACAGTAATAGTTGTAATAGACATGTTACAGTACACTGCATCTACAGTAATAGTTGTAATAGACATGTTACAGTACACTGCATCTACAGTAATAGTTGTAATAGACATGTTACACTGCATCTACAGTAATAGTTGTAATAGACATGTTACACTGCATCTACAGTAATAGTTGTAATAGACATGTTACACTGCATCTACAGTGATAGTTGTAATAGACATGTTACACTGCATCTACAGTAATAGTTGTAATAGACATGTTACACTGCATCCTCTCTTGTCTCCTGGAAACATCGACTACACCACTATGTGGTTCCCCCTGTGGGTTGAATGTGAGGTTACTCTGTGGTTCTTATTTGCACACCCATTTGTCTTAGGAGTGTATGCGTATGTGTGTGTGTACACGCGTGTGTGTGTGTGTGGGGGGGGGGGGGGGGGCAGGGGGAGGGGGGTAGTGATGGAGTATGAGACCTTGGACGAGTCTGCAGCAGATTAGAGTTGCTCCGTGGAAATAATCAAAACAGAGAATATAATTTTTCATAATTGCATCCAGCTGCCATGGTTGGAATAGTTGTGGGATTAGTGCATGGTTACATGACATCAGTCCTATCTGCTGTGCTCAGACCCATCCTAATGGCAGAAGATGTATAGGAAAATGCTGGGTCTCTATAGTCTTTATCTTACAGCAGTGCGTCCAAGTTTTTATGCTTCTCTTTTGAATACAATGTTCCTGCAGAAACAAGCTGAGCATTGAGACTCATATTCCACTGAACATATCACATTATAATAATCTTCTGTAACAACATGGTATTTTCCTTCCTATCTTCCACCGAAACACAACCAAGATTACCAGTGATTCAAGAGCAAAGCTGACCAGCTAAACTTTGAGAGGACAGACGGAGTTCACCATTTAGTAGTAGTACTGCAGTATGTACTTGAGATGTAATATGGTTTTGTAATTTGTTTATTGAATTGATTGCGTTGACACATTATCATTATACTCTCTACATACTTGTCTGCTAAGCTCTTTTACAAGTACCCTGGGAGTGGGAGCTCAAACTTTGGGTCTTGCGGCTGGCGTGGTTCTGCTTCTGAAAGGCCACAGCTCTCACGACTGTTCGTTGCAGCAAAATCAAGCTTTCGCCAGCACATGTGACGAGGGAATCGCATTCCTTTCCCAGATAAAAACCTAACAAGTGACGGTGTTTAATTTCCTGGCGCCCTAAAAGGGTCACCCCAGCCAACTTTCGCTCTCACAGGAAAATAGTTTCAATCTATAATACATGGTTCGCAACGTGAGACTCGCATGTAAGACAATATGTCAAAATACTTACTGGTTTTTAAACAGATGTTAATGAAAATAGATTAAGATGTAAAAAAACAACAACGTATTGTTGTCAAAGTCTATTCGTCACATAGGATGTTCCATTCAAGTATGATTGGTTCAGTGAAATGTTATCGCTTGCTTGCTCCTAGGTGTGCTTAATAGGTCAATAAACCAAGTAAAATAAGCATATACTGTATATATTTAATGAGCTGAAAGATATGCACAAATATACACTGTAAATACATGATCTGCAGAGAAGGGTATCTTTAGAGACTTTTGTGCTTTACTGTCTCTCTTTTATGTCACAAAGGAGAGACCATATTAATGTGAAACATACTCAACCTTAACGGTTTCCGGGTCACTTCAGCTGCAGTCCTCAGTATAGCCTACATACTTTTTCCTCTCTTGGAACCACACAACCCAGTGTCCCAAAGGACTGATTCAGCTGTAACAAGACTTTGTATTTTTATTTGAAATTGGTGTTTTGTTTCCAGGGTGCCTGATGATAAAAAGCCACCCGGCGCAGGTTCATTAGGAGTTAGCTTGGCAGCGGACTGCTTCTTTGTTATGACTCAGGGGTGGGTGGGGGGGGGGGGGGGGGGCAGGGAGTAAACTTGTTCGCTTGGGTTTGGACCTCCTGAACAAACGTTCCCCAACGCTTCAGGTCGTTCTCTGCTCCGTTCTGCTCGAGCGCTCCAGAAGATTTGCAAGCGAGATCATGTTCTATCCCTTTTACCGAAAAAGGGACAAAAGATCTGTCAGGGGGTCCGTACAACTGAAAGAGTTTCATCCCACAAAAAAACGAAAAACTCATAAAGCCATGCAGAACACATTTACCTGTTTACACATGCGTTAGTATAGTTCCTCAACAACAAAAGTGTGTAGGCCTCGGACCGAACCTGAAAGAGAAGGCTTCGCCGCGCCGAAAAGGCCTCGACGTCGGACCACTTTTGAGGTCAGAGAACATCTGACAACATTCCCTTTCAGGCGCTTCCCCCCTGACTGCGCCATCGCCCAGACCGACCACAAACCCAAACACATGTCTCCGCGAGTGGCTGTCAGGGCCCGCTTCGCTCAGCCTCTCATCTCGCTCTCTCCTGCCGCTTCTCGAGCTCCTAAGAAGCGCTTGATTCGCTCAAATTCACCCTGATGTGGTTAACCGCCCCGCTGTGGTGCGATGCCCAGATGGGATCGGGTGTGGTAAACCAAACACATCTGAAGTTGATGTCGTTAGCCTCGCTGACAGGTGGCACGGGTAAGCAGATCGGACAAGTGAAGGGGTATTCCTTCAAACCCTATCACTCAAAACCTGAGACTCAGTCGCAGTTCCCAGTTGGCTTTGAAGCGCGACCTCAGCCACAGGCGACTGATGAATGTAAGCTTTATTTCACCAGGAAAAGAAACCCATTGAGACACAGAGGCTTTTGCTTGACCTGGCCAAGAAGGCAGCCATCAAACAAAGACTGTCTAATGTGGTAAACTGGTTTAACCCATTGAGTGGTACTGTCAAATGGGTGTGATTTTACTTGAGTGGTCCCTCAGGAAAATAACTCACTCTGGGCTGGCCACTATTCATATCTAGAACACACTTGTCAAAGGGCTTTTTGCGTTGTGTTGATTGTTGAGTCTCCCGGTTGTACGAAACGTCAACGTCACTAACCTCAAATAAATATAAAGTAACGTGCAGGCCTTGACCTTTGCCCCCTCAACATTGTTCTGTGGCAGTTCTGTCACGCCTGCCCCTATCACCAACCCTGGTTATAACTCCCTCCCCCGTGTTCACAGACCAAACTTTGTTTTGAAGTTTTCTGTAGGCTTAAATTATCGTGAGAGGCGTGCGAGCCTCGTGAGGGCCTTGCTGTGTGGGCAGAAATGATTGGGGTGAAATTGCAGACAGGATTTTACGTGATCTTCCCTTCGGTATGGCGTCACTAAATCAGATGTCGTTAGACATGAAAAGGAAACGGCTTAACACAAACATCTACCCGCTCCGAGCTAATGCATAGCCTGTTCTGACTAATCTGTCAGTTGGTTAGCAGTTGACAGGCAGTTTGTCTTTGTTGTACAGTAGATCAACGCTTTCAAATGAACAAACCCTGTGAATAATCAGTGTTTACCCATGCCCTGACACATCCCTGGCTGTACTGCACAGTCTCAACGTTTCAAGGAGAACAAAAAAACACAAAAAGGCAGCAGTTTTGGACCTCATATGTTTTAAGTCTTTACCATTACAAAGTGCAGAGAGTGGCGCTTGGGCAGGCATGCCGGTGGTGGTGATGCAGCCCTGTGGCTCTGGAGGTTCCTGACCGATGATGGCTTTACAGGGAGCGCTGTCCTCATAGAGGGAGATGGCTGGATGTGTGGAGCCACGCTAACCACGGTTTCCTGTTTGGCTCACCGTATGGAACTCCGGTTCTCCGAAGTCATCTGTACATTCTCGGAACTGCAGCACCTCTCAGGTGTTTTTGCTAACGTCTCTCTCAGTCCTTCTCCTGTCTCTCTGTCCGTCCACGTCCAGCCTGTCTTGTGACCACACGGCCGGCCGTCCACGTGTGTCCGTTCCTCGCCGCTGGCATCGGGGTTCTCGACCAATTAGCACCCTGGCTCATCTCTTCCAGGACCAATCAGCAAGCTTACTGGCAGGAGCCAGCGCCCGGGGGCTGTGGTTTGGCCCGTGAGTTAAGCTTCTCCCTTTAAAAGTTGGTCTACAGTGCTGAAAGTGAGCCGGTCTTGGCCACGATTCCTTCTTTTTTTACAGGGTAGGGTGGTTATTCATCTCATTAGTGTCATCTTATGACAGTTATGAGAGTAAAGTGTCCTGAACGTATTGGAAACACTAGGTTATGGAAAGTGAGGTTTGACTGGCGGGCGTATCTCTTTGTGAAACCAGGGGCTTTGTAACTCATCGAAGATATTGTGCTGATTTATAAAGTAGATTATGGTGCAACCAAATTACCAACTCAATCAACAGATGCTTAGAATCTGAGGGTTTACCCCGACTTGACCCTGTGATTGAAGATCAATTCATCTTCTTGAAGAATTTTAACCAAGAGCAGACCTAGCTCTCTCCCCGACATCCCCGAACCTTCAAGTGACTATGATGGAGCGAGCTGCCATAGTTTTCTAACACATCCAGCACCTTCACTTGAGCAGACCCTTCCAGGTGACGGGTGACTCACTTGGAGGTCTCTCCTGAGGAAAACCATTCAAAGCTGGAGGTCAGTGTCAGTGAACGTGTTGGAGAGGTCAGCGAATGTGTTTGAGGAGTAGACAGACCTGCAATTGATAAATGACTCTTACACAGATAGGAAAGAGGGGTTTCTATACAGGATACTGATACTACAGAGGCTTTTTCCCTTCACCTTGCTCAAAGAGTAAATTAATTAACTCGGAGAGGTTATTTGACCAATGAGGCTAACACTTGTTGTCTAATAGAAGCCAGATGCTTTTCACAGTAAAAGTATCTTTCTCATTTGGCTCCTGTCTGATGTTTTGTTATTTGTTTGTTCTGGGTTTTAATTTTGTTTTTGTGTTGTTGTTGTTGCTTTTACAAATCTGTTAACATCAGGCCATAATGACTTGCAGCGTAGGCCTGCGATTTTGCAGATCACATTTCAGTTTTGAAAAACCAGCGAAAATCAGAGTTGTCTCCCGGGCCGAGTGAACAGCAGCTGCAGCGTTCCACGCATAATTACGGTAGGAAATTCCAGAATCAGAGCACAGCTTTTCACACTCCATCAGTCTACAGGGGTAATGTGTGTCACTTTCACACAGTGCAGTCTCAGAAATCCTTGGCTGGATCTAATTGGACACCTCCAGGCTCGGGGATCTCTCTTGGAGACCCTGTATCCAATCCATTACCGGGAGAGAACATCCTGCTGAATGAAGAAAAATGTTCAGAGATAAAACCCTAAGAAACAGACCTATTTGTATAGGCGTTTCTTCAATATCACACTCACCAAAATTATGTTGTTATTTATGATGCCGTAAATAGCTGTAGAAATGAAATAGACTCCTGTCCCCTATCCCCTCTTAGGTGAAAAAACAACCAAGCTTCCTCCCCGAACTCCTGGACTCCGTAGGCATTGTAGATCATTGTAGATCTAGTTGTAGTTCTTTAATTATCTTACTTTGGCTAGGCTGTGTTGCTATAGCCTTAAATTAGGGTTACGTACCCCAGGCTTGTGAGCCAGGTAAAGGCAGGACGATGGCGTGGAGTCCCCGTCCGTCGGCTTTGAGAAGACCCTGTCTGCGATCTCCGTGAGAACGAACGATTCTCACAGTGTGTTTTCAAGTATTTCCTAGCAGAGACTCTAAAAAGATACTAAATGCCACAGCGCTTAACCCTGCAGCTACGAACCGTGGCTAGATTTATCGATTGAGAGATCTCCAGCCTGCTGATCTTTGGCGAAGACTTGACGTTGGCTGCGCCTGTCAAGGATTTTTGCACAGGGACAATATAGTGGTCTTAAAATCCCTCTCTTCTCCACATGACGAAATTAACTGTTCTGCGATAGACGACTGTAATTAAATTAGGCAGTCTCCTCTCGAGACATGCGCATAAATCTAAACGTTTTCATACATCGGCCATTCATTTATACCATTATCATCGTACAGGCTGTGAGACAACCGTATCCCACAGGCCCCTTTTAAGCCTTATTGGTGGAGTGACAGCTATAGGTTGGTTCAGCTCTTAAACCATGACGTGTTTTGATACCCGATATTGTTCATGGCCTCATTTCAGAAGTATCGTTTGCCAGAGGCTTAACGGACAATGCGTGACTGATGACACTTTGCATTGTGGGTTTTGTGTGCCCGTGGTGTGGATTGTGGGCTGGCCGCAGTTTGAATGTGTCCTGCCTTCATTACCTCTTGTCTCTTAATAGTCCGGATCTGTTTACAAAACTCTGCGCCAGCTGGCAGCTTTGGTACTGGTTTTGGATTTCTTTACTTTTGTTGGGACTGTGTGTGTGTGTGTGTGTGTGAGAGAGAGAGAGAGAGAGAGAGAGAGAGAGAGAGAGAGAGAGAGAGAGTTTGTGCATTTTTATGAGACCAGATGAGTGACTTGCTCTGGTGCCCCTCTTGTTTCCTGCTGCGTTTCTTTGATGATTACATCAAAGTAATCTCAAAAGGCCTTTGAGGTTCTCCATTGGAGGAAGGACTGTGTATGTCGCTACCCACGTGAACGTTGGAGCCTTTTACCAGCTCACGTGCTGCACTTATTCACATTACGAGCCATGATATTTTGCCTGACACAGAATTACATCATACATATAATATTTTCTGATTCCCCAACCATAACCCCAACCCAGAGACAATCCCTCCATTCAGATATAGAAAGACATATGAGAACACTCAGTTCTTAAACAGCCTCACATGAATGTAGGGGCCTACAATAACACTGAACAGACCCTGTACAATGATATGTTTTCCCAAGTCAAATAAATCCATCATTATTTTCATCAACATGAGCACCGAGGTTCTTTCGCTAAGATTGTTCCCGAGCGGACGGGGGAACTACCGTCACCTGTCTGTTCTCGCTCTTCGGGGGAATCGGCTCCGTGTGCCGGACGAGCGAAGTGCGCGGAGGGTCTTCATCAGAAACGGTGTCGGTTGCGGGTCTGGACGACGATAGGCTTCCCTGTGTTACGTAAAGCCTCTCCGAAGGGCCCTTCGCTCTCTCCGAAATGAAAAACATGCACGTCGGCGCAACATGTCAGCACGTCTCTGGATGCCATAAGGCCGCCGTAACTGGCTATTAAACATCAACAGACCTGGAGTGTACATACAGCAGACCGCCGCCAAGGTCGTGAGGAGGGAGGGCTCGTACTGTAGGCTACATAGGCACGCCTGTCCACATTAATCCATGCCCCCTTACTTAGAAAAGGCCAATTATGTTTACTCTTAAAACACACTTTGGCTGGTTTTGTACTGAGACCAGAAGGGTATACAAGCTTCTGCACACAAAAGTCTTTTTTTTTTCTTATTCTCGTCAAACTCATTATGCATTTTAAAGCCCTGACCTCCTGTTTATGATGTCATCTTTAGGCTGCCATGTCTCGACCATTATTCGTGGAAATGATGAAGGTTGTAGGCTACAGTATGTTATTAACGATCTCTCATATATAACTCATGGCTCCCCACTAACAGAAATACACACCCCATAATAACAAAGACCAGCAGAAATTACAACGAGGACTACCGTGATCACAGGCGAAAAAAACAACAAAAAAACAGTCCTAAACGTAGTCGACGGAGAGAAACTACCGTCGACACAATATTCCGCAACTGTTCCTCCTCTGTGGATGTCAAGTCATAACTTTGAGCATATATCTACTGTCACTGCCAAAGCCCTTAGATCACAATCATTCTTCTGGGAATTCATCGCTCCCTGGTTCCCTGACAGCCAGACGAACGCTGGCTCTTCGCGCCGAGCCCCCTCTCTGCAGAAGCAATCAGGTTTGGGGGGTGGGGGGACTTGGAAGATTCACCTCAGGTTTCTCTGTTTGAATAATTAGCCTCTCGACCTGACAGAGGGTTGGACGTGCCGTCCACCACTGTAGAGGTTCCCTGGTGTAAGATTCGATGGCCCAGCGTTGATTAAGTGATGTCTTTTGGAAGCACTGTTGCTTTGGCCATTTCTCTGTTTGAAACTCCTAGGAAACTCACCAGTGGAACAGCTGGCGCGCAGGCCTTGGGTCGGCCCCCACAGGACACCGGTAGAGAGACATTCTTCGCGAGTCGACCGCTCGCTCACATGCACCGGTGCATGTAAAAGCGTATAAATACCGGCCTTCTGTGCATGCTGCGCCCGCTGTCTTTTTGGCTGGTCAGATGGCACTGGGCAACGCCGAAGAATTATCTTGAGGTCACATGTACAGTACATCAAAATATTTCTGATTCGGTTCAGCAGTACTAACCCCCGTCACCCTAACTCTTAGCTTTGTTGTTTCAAAATGTGGAACTGATCAGATGCCATTTTGTGTATGAATTCGCTACAGTGAGAGGGGACACTTTCTGGCTCATGAGAACAAAACAAAGAACAAGTGGTTAGAACTGTACTGAAGGTCTTTGTAGAGACTTTAACCTGAGCTATTTACAACCAAATATCTCACAAATTACAGTAAGACTCTAAGATTATTGAGGTATTTCTTCAAATTAACTGCAGGAATTCGGGATTTGGATCTATCCTCAGATTGGGCTGAATGTGTGCGGCCATAATTCAACCACCACCTAGTTATCCATAATTTTCATAGCTGTGTGTTGAGAAGCTTGATTGTTAAGAGGTTTGGCCCTGGAACTCATACAGAGAGCAGGTGGGGAAGTGATTTCCAGTTTCTCGCAAAATACATTTCAATTTCGGATTTGATTGCCAACGAGGGGGTCGTAAAGGTGAGGAGCGGTCCTGGATAAAGCTCCATGACAGAAAAAGTACTGTTTTGTCAGGAAATTCCATGTTGGGACATACAGTTTGCCAGGAAATATCCAATCAAATCAAACGGCTGGTCGTAGAACCGATAGTTTCAGATTGTATTTCACGCATTTTGTCGAGGAGTGAAAGGAACGGAGGATGGAAATAAAAAAAGGGACAGATGTTTTCTCCGCGTAGTCCTCATCCAATGAGCTCTGTCGAAATACAGCAGTCACACAACTGTGACGGTATGTTATTTCACAGAATATGTGGCATCTTGAACGGAGCAACAGGTGTTTCGAATGCTGCCGGGGCTCGCCGTAATGACCAGGGTCAAGTGCATTCGCTGACAAGGAAGGCCAGACTATTACTCTCGGCATGTCTGAGGAATGTCTCCTTCCATCCACAGCTCTGTCCAGACGCTTTGCCACAACAGCACCAGCTCAGAGGACGTTGATTCACGTCTAATGCAGCTGAGGCGGATAGCAGCAGTGATTGAGGCCCCCTTGAGTCTCTGTCTATAGCCCTGCTGTTGAAAGGACAAGGCTGCCTTTAAACCAATGAGCCTTGACTAGAGCTCCGTTCCTGAGTTATGTAACAGGCTTGATGGATAACAGTCTGCGAACAGAGAGAGAGAGAGACAGGGAGGTGGAGGAGAGCCAAGTGGATTTTTGCACACAGGATATCTTGCAGATACTTAAGAGTTCAAGGCAACAGGTCGTTTGGAATTGTGTGTCGTTGAAATGCGCACTCCCCTCAGGTTATTGTTCTACCGCCATCTCGAGCGCAGCGTCTCTGCCGCCCATGCCTTTTCCAGAACCTGGGTGCCATGGAAAGGTGAAGCTTATAGATGCGCGATATCAAAACCGCCGTCGTACCAGACAAGTGAGGACCCTTTGATATTTCACTTTAATGGAGAATGTTCGTTTTTGACAACCTTATTTACGGCATATCAAAAGACTCACCGAGATAACGTTGGTGTAATTCGTAGGCCTGTAGGTCTCCGAACGCAGCAAAACGAACATTCTCCTTTAATGACAGCTGAGGCTTATTCTGGCCTTCTAATGTTGATACACAGTAAATCACCGAGTAGCACAGCCTCAAATAACCCCCGTGACCTCAGCAGACTCAACACTGGTCAGCTCATCAGCGTGAACCAAAAGCCGTTTTGCCAGTGATGCCAAACCCCTTCAGACTGTACTTTCCTTTTCATTTGGAACAGTGTAGTCACCTCGGCATGAGAAAACTGCTTAGCTAAGAGTCCTGAAACAGTGAAAACCATCGCATGCATCCACAGCCACTTTGCTCACAGCAACATGCAGAAACGTTTTTTTTTTTTAATGGTTGAAGACAACATTTTGTGAAGCGTTTCTACAGCTTTTTCTCGTTTCGCCGTTTTATGTTTTTATTTGCCGACGTGAATTCCCTGTTCGAGAAGCCAGTGGTTTGATGTGTGTGTTTGGCACTTGTAAAAGGGGTGAAACTTGGCCAAAACTTCGGAATCCTTGGTTGCCCAACAGTTTCCATGTTGTCTGTAGTTCGCTCACACTCTGTTTTGTAGTAGGTTGTGTTCTGGACACATGTGACAAACTCTGCCACCCTGATCATCCTAGAAACTATATCCTCATACCAGCCCCTCATCCTAAACCTGTCTATCCAACTATGCTACCATAGTATCTTCCTCTCTCTCTCTCACTCTCTCTATCTCTCTCTCTCTCTCACACATACACACACACACACACACATATTCTGTGGTTCCTCTTGTTATTACATGCATTTACAGATTCAGTTGTCTCTGTCCCAGTACCCCCTTACCCTGTGTGTGTGTGTGTGTGTGTGTGTGTGTGTGTGTGTGTGTGTGTGTGTGTGTGCGTGTGTGTGTGTGTGTGTGAGAGAGAGAGAGAGAGAGAGAGAGAGAGAGAGTTTGTGTGTCTGTGAGTTTGTGTGCGTATGTTTCTGTTTCTGTGTGTGCGTCTGTGAGTTTGTGTGTGTGTGTGTGTGTGTGAGAGAGAGAGAGAGAGAGAGAGAGTTTGTGCGTGTGTGTTTGTGTGTCTGTGAGCTTGTGTGGCTGCGTCTCACCCTTGGAAGATCTCCGCCCCAAAACACCCCCCTCATCCCCTCTCTCTTTTCTCTCGTTGTCATGTTTCTCTCATGGGTTTCCTTGACTGATGAGTTGCGGTCTGAAGGAAATTCCCTATCATCATATCTGGGCAGGGATCCCCTGTTCCCAGGAAAACAGACTTGGAGGGGTGAACGGAGAGATGGACGGAGGACGGTGGAGAGAGAGAGAGAGAGAGAGAGAGAGAGAGAGAGAAATAAAGGGATTAGAGGGGGAGAGAGAGACTGGAGAGATTGATGCACTCTCCCGTTGTGCCGACTGACTCTGAGGGAAGGCCGTACTCCATGGAGATCAGAGCTGTGATGGTTTTCACTGCTGTGTGACTCTGTGTTGACACCACACGTCACACTGTATCTGAGGGGGGACCACACATGGTTAACGGCAGCGTTTCTGCCGGCTGTAAAACAATTTTATGTTTCATTTTCAGCTTTCTCTCTGAGGCGGGTAGTTAGGGAAACCGATAGTTTATGAGGTACTTTCCGCCACATCACACATATTTCTGTGCATTCTGCCGAAGAGACACGGTTGAAATATGCATCTGATTGTGTCATATTGACCAGTAGCTGGTGTTAGTATACTATAAACAACAATAACTATAGCGATATACACTAGTACCGAAGTTGAAACAGTACAGCTAGGACTATAATTGTTTAATCTCATGGAGTTCCCCGTATTGGCAGAGAGAAAGAGACATACACCCACACACATACTTCCCCTCTCTCTCCCCAGCTGGACTGGGTTTCATCAAACCACCTCTTCCAAGAGCCGGACGAGACATGACGATGATGCAGTGAGACGTGGATGTGGCGATGGCGCAGGACCCTTCGACACACACACACACACATGCAGACACACACACACACACACGCACGCGCACGCACGGGCCTTCGGCTGCAGGCTGAGTGGTTCCATCTGGAGGCGGAGCCTCCGCCCCCTGCAGTCACGTTCCGACTGACGATACCTGGGAAGAGAACATTTATCACGTACAGTTCATCTACAGGATCGATTACCGCTGTGTGTCCTCGGGAGTAGAAACACAGTTGGTTTGGGAGGCTTTGTATGTACTTCTTTGTGTGTGTGTGTGTGTGTGGGAGGGGGGTCTGTGATGGTCTGAATGCTTGAGTTACGTTGATTAATTAGATTGTGAGGTTAGTTTCTCACAGAGGAGTAATACTGATCTTTTGACGAAAAACACATGGAGGCCATGTTTGAAGCCTGACTGAGGCCAGCGTCTGGGGCCCCCTGGTTCCTCGCTCTATTAGGGCTTAAAAACACACACACACACACACACACACACACACACACACACACACACACACACACACTCTATTTATTCAACATTTCTATCATTCCATGGTGTTTAGTCAGCACACACAGATCAGCTCAGCGCGTTTTTTGGCTTCATGTTGTGTATGTTTTCATAATAGTTGTGAGATTCTGCAGACACCCCCCCCCCCCCTTCTCATGCTTCATCATAATAAAAACTAATATTTCGTTTGGCTGGGAATTAATAGGCCTCTCGACTCGACACTGAAACATTGTGAGTTTAAGTCCAACAGACGGGGACAACTCAAGTAAAAAATGAGTTTGATTGTGTTTAATTCGAAGAATTTAAGACTGACCCTTGACTTAAAGTGGATTGGGTAAGCGATGTTACACAAACAGATTTGCTCAAACTCTTGAACTCTTGAGTTTGCTGTGCAGAAAACATTATGCACACATTAAGTGAACTTTTCACATGTTATCCTATGTTGACAGTATTACAGTATGCACAGTTGACTTTCAGTCTTTTAGCCAGACTTCTGGGGTTTGCGCCCAAGCAAAATGCCATCCTTCAAACTTTCAAACATGTGCATTACGTAACTGTATACTGTAAGTAATCGCCCAGTGACGCAATCTACCAGCCATTAGGATTTGACCGCTGAGATTTTTTTTTCTTTTTACCCTGACCCCTCCATCGTGTTTATTTACAGTCCGTAAGAAACTGTATTTAGCTCGCCATCATTAGCCTGCTACATTGATTTAGCGTCCGAGTCCAGTGGTCCTAGCGCCGCCGCCGCTAACGTGAGAAAACGTCTAGCTATAAAGCACATAATGGGGAAACTGTTAATATCTCCAGCGAACGCCCTGGTGTTGAAACAGCTGTGTTGGATTTTGTGGGTCCCCAGTGCCAGGCCTTGTGGGTGGGCAGAGCAGAGAGACACGGCCACTTACAACCATCTCAGCGGGGCACATTATGCAGTGTGACCACCAGCTATTTTTAGCCCATTCTTTCCTCTTTACTGTGAGGGTTCTTTTTCTGTGTTTGTGTCGGTCCCTCTTGGTGTTAATTATCCAACCGGTATAGTCATTTCTCTTAGTGACCGTTGTGTGGTAGAGTGATGGAACCAGAACCGTTTCGCACACATGAAGAATCCGTTTGAATGAACGGTTCACTACTTTATGTGACTCCAATAGCCATAGGCCAAGCATGAGATCTTCCTGGAAAAGCCGTCACGAACTACGTACGCAGACTGGCCACGCGCGGCACCGTTACAATGGGACCGCTGTATTAAAAAAAGATGCTAACGTAACGAAGCGTTAGCTTCGTGGCAGCGTGGCTTGTTAAAGCGGTGTTTATGAGAGGTGGCTGGCCAGTCAGAGGACACGCGAGACCCAGCGTGGGACAAGTGAGGAGGGTGGAAGCAGCACAGACGAGCGACACAGTGACACCTGTTACACACACACACACACACACACACACACACACACACACACACACACACACACACACACATAAACACACACACCTCGACAGCAAAGCCATCTCCATTCTTTAGATTCTGGTTAGCCAACGCTATGCTGAAAATGTGCAGTTAACGACTTACAGTATACTAACGGTGGTAGCGTGTTGATGCTTTCCTAGTCCTAATTCTGCATTATGAATCTGACGTAGGAAAGTTCAGATTCCCTAAGAGTGTTTCTTTTTACCACTTTTCAGAGAAAGGCTGGTTGTGTGTAGGAGGAGAATGTCACAACTTGACTTTCCTTTCAAAACATACAGGCATATAAAACCGCAAATCACTTCAGAGAGATACTGTAGACATTCGTGGCCAGGACTTGGATTCATCTCCTATCAGAGGGAATAGTTCCACATTGGAGTGTCTGTGCTTGTTATGCCCAGACACTAACTTTCTCTAGCAACGCTAGTAAAGACATCCAGCCAGGTTTAGAAGTTTTATGAGTTTTTTCCCCCTCCTCTCCTCCCTGCGGTTACAAAGAATATCCCTGTGTTCAGTTTGGCTTTTTCGGTCTCTCTCTCTCTCTCTCTCTCTCTCTGGGCCTGGAAAAGTGTAGTAATCCACGAATCTCTGTTGATGTTCCTAATTGGGCCTGTGGTTGAGTCTGACATGGAGGGAGAGAGCAGTGGGATGTATGCGCTGCTGGGAGATGGGCCTGGTGGTGGCCAAGGCCTTCAAGATAGGCTGAGATGATCTGACAAAACAGTTGTTGTTGTTGTGTTTTTTTTTTTTTTTTACAATTTTAATGTTTTTTTTCATATTGTATCCTTCAATCAAATTAGCTGAAGAAGAAATAGCCATTACCTAACATGAAAAAGGACAAATATATACAGTATATAGATTTTTTTATATTTTTTTTTACAAAAATGTGACAAAATGTTTTATTGAAAATAGATACAGGAATTGAAGTATATTTAATATAAAAAAACAACAACAGTACAGTATCATATTACAAACATTCGTAAAAAATAAGCGTAAAACACTCATATACAAGCGCTTTTGAGCCGGAAATGTAATTTCTGTACAAAACTGTCACTTTTAAACAAAGTACTCCATCTCTATTTCTCACGAATTTCCCCTAGTTTGCAACAACAATGTACAAGCAGAGATTTAAAGGGGTAAACACACTATATATATGACATGTTGACACACATTGCTAATCGGTGGATAGCATCAACCCACCCATATTACACTGGTGCTGTTGCTGCTGCCCTATTTCAATCTCCATGTCTCTGGCTGCAGCATTTACAGTATGTTGCATCAGAGGAGGTGAAATGCTGCCAGAGGAGCACTAAAGGATACAAACAACCTCTTTTAAGGAAAATGTTTTGCAAAACGTAGTTGAAAAAATACTTTTTCTCCATATACATATAAATACATTTATGCTGTGCAAATTGCAAGTGTAACGACCTCCAGACTCACCCCGTATATATCTGGGCTGACGGTGGAGGGATACTGGATTGGTACAAGACTTTCTGTATGTACGAGTACATGTGTGCGTGTGTGTGTGTGTGTGTGTGTGTGTGTGTGTGTGTGTGTGTGTCCTCCAACTATTGCCTCTACTGTATGTTTTTGTGTGGCTATGTGAAGTTGAGTTAAGTTGTATTCTGTAGGTAGGTGTTACCTATGCTAGGTAAACCTAGAGAGAGCACTGATGATGAATGGTTTTTGAATGATGACGTTGTTTTGTACGTGAGTTTGCTGGGGTAACATCAAAACTCCTCCTCCATTCCTGTGAGTCTTTCCCTGTTTCTGAACAGTCACTGTCTATGAAAACATGAACGATTATACTGGGATGTTTTACAGCAGAAGCATTGCATTATATCTCATATCTCCTGGTATGTATCTCAGTGAGACACATACCAGGAACATTATGGCATTAAAGACTTTGATAAATAATATCATACACGTTATCAAAATAGTTTCAGGGAGCCAGCTTCCCAAAAAAGTATATCTAGTGTCAGTTTGTTACCACACACTGCGAAAAATAATCTCCATTTAGTATGTCCTTAGTTTGTCGTTAACAGTCTAGTCTTGTTTTGTCTTGTTGTCATGTTTGATAAATAGCGTGACAAGGCATGATTTCTGTTAAAGGGGCACTACTCCAAATCCCCAAAAGATTGTATATGTCCAACAATCCAACATGCATATGCAGTAAAAAATATTATTTTGTGGGTAAGAACCAGGTACAGTATTGTAGATATAGCTGTTTCTGCAAAACCTACAAAAACGGAAAAGTGGACACAAATGACACAACCTATTACATCATTATAACACTTGTTGTGTGACTACAGGAACAGCTGCATCTATCGAGTTCTTGCCCAGATAATAATTACACTTCTACTTTTTAATGCATAATGGCTTAATGGAAAACATTAAGGTTTTGAGCGAAAGTGCCCCTTTAATTACAAATGCACTCGTGCAGTCGTACTCCCTGACATGTAAATCTAGTAAACTTTTTTTTTCAAAGGCTGTGTTATGAGAGATATGGACAGGGGGCTACTCGGATGAAACGCCCTCTCCATTCGCCATCCCAGCCTGCGTGATCTTCTCCCCAGGCTTCTCGGTGGACACCTCGAAGGGTCCTACCACTTGCCCGGGATGGGTGTCCCACACTCGTACCATGAGACGTAGTTGACGTGAGAGTTCCCCCCTATCTGGCCAAAGTGGACGGGCTCCTGTCTCATGGCTCTGTAGAACCCTGACACACACACACACACACACACACACACACACACACACACACACACACACACACACACACACACATAAATCTGCTGTCAAGTACCTGTTGAATCTGAAAATACCTGCTGACCTTCAAATATCAGCAAAATGGTATCTGACAATGATCTACCTTCTCTTGTAGGTAGCTGGTCAGCTCTCAACTGGCTTCCAGTCCTTCCATCCAGGAAAGAGTCGACAAACTGGCAGTGATCCTCACCATGTCCGGTCTGGTCCCCGATATTGTAAAATTTACCTGAAAGGTACAGTACAGTATAGTATTGTAGTATAGTAGTATAGTATATAGTATTAGGAACCATGTGTTTAATACTGATCCCTCTGTGTAAGTATGTACGGTTCTGGGCTGTGAATAACGACTCACCGGTGAGAGAATCGCTCAGATAGATCTTGTATCGGAGAGAATTGCAGATCTGAACGCCGACGAACTTGCGGTACCAGGTTCTCTTGACGTATTGTTTCCCGTTGCAGTCGGAGTACGAATCCGTCTTGAAGGGGAACTGGGTCCAGATGGCGTCTTTTCCTATAACGGGGAGATGACTTTCATGGTCACAGCACTGTAAGAGGCTTAGAGAGGATACTGAAGTTGAAGATAAGGAAAGGCAATTCTCAATTCATCCATTTTACAGTCTCGCATCAGTTGGGTCAAATGCTTCTGTTCACTCCTTACCAAAGCTATACAAATAAAGTTTGATTTGATTTGATCTCCTCCAAAGAAGCCCATCATTTACCCAGAAAAAGTCTTCTTTTTTTTTATAGTATCAAGGCCTCTTAATATCTTCTTATTAATTTATGAAAGCAGAAGCAAATGAAAGGAAAAGTAAAGAGTCTGGCCTCATTTGCTGTGTAAATGTTTGGTCTGTCTGGGCATTGGGTGTGGAAGAAGTGAACTCATGGGATTGGACAGCCACGAGGCTTGAGGCTGTGCAGGCCGCGCGCGCCAGTAGCGCTCATTAAGCCCGCCGCTCATTCGGCATGGCGGAGTCCGGCCTCCGCGTGAGTGAACGGGGCGGGGGCTTACCTGACACGTTCTCGCTCACCCGCGGGTCCGCTGGCGTGTGGACAGAGAGACGGAGAGAGAGAGGGGGGTGGGGAGAGAGCGAGAGAGAGAGGGACAGGGAGAGAGAGAGAGAGAGAGGGAGAGAGAGAGAGAAAGAGGGAGAGAGAGGGACAGAGAGAGAGAGAGAGAGGGTGAGAGAGAGAGAAAGAGGGAAAGTGAGAGAGGGACAGAGAGAGAGAGAGAGAGAGAGAGAGAGAGGGAGTGTGTGTTATTATTCAATATCTCAATATTGAGATTGCTCAATTCATCATGTACATTTGATGACAGTTTTGGGCAGGAAGACAGAGAGTGTGTGAGAGAGCGTGAGATGAGAGAGAGGGAGAGAGAGAAGAGAGAGAGAGAGGAGAGAGAGAGGAGAGAGTTATTACTAAATATTATTTTTCAAATAAAGAGTGACCATGTACTTTTGATAACAGAGGTAGGCAGAAAGACGGAGAGAGAAAGGTGTGTGTGAGAGAGAGAGAGAGAGAGAGAGAGAGAGAGACATTGAGATTGAGTGAGGGGGAGAGATGCAGAGTAAGATTGAGTCCATATGCGAATCCAAAAATGTTTCACTGTAGTCTACCTGCCTACACAGCTAGTTTAGAAAACCAAATCATTCCTCTCAAAGAACAAAACACATGTCTGCATAGCACGTTTGTTTGGAACGGCTTTAAGAAAACCCACAGCCAAATCAGTCACTGTCATTGATCCCGCCACTCCAGAGGGGCCTGTCTTGATATGCCAAACAAGCTTTAAACTCTCCGGAGGTACAAAAAAAGCCTCCCCAACCCACGAGAAAATTAATCTTCTCGCAAAACTCCGCATCCCTCATGCGAGCGAGCCACGGAGGACCAATAAGATCGAGTAGAGAGATCCTCCCACGAACATAAAAATGGCGTGACTCCCTACTCTGCGTTTATTTATGATATGTTGTTAGTGACTTGGGTGAATATGTGAGCCGCCGCTCCAGTTCGGAGGTGTCTGGCACAGGGTTCGGGTGCCTCCCGGATCTTACTGTATGAGGCTGTACCTGCAGTCCAGAGCCAAGATTATGAAAAACCGGTGGGCCATGTTGAAATCATTACCTTAATAACAGACCGTTCATTGCCGAGCCCGTCAAAACGTAAGCGGGGGATGGCAGACATGACTAGGGCTGGCGGACGGTGCGGTGTGTGTGTGTGTGTGTGGTGTGAGTACGTACATTAGTGCATGGATAAAAGAGTGTATCCCATATTACACGATTACACCGTTTATCCTATAAAACCAAGTGTTATCCAAGATCCAAATCCAAGCGTTAGTTCTTATAAGCTGAGTTTATGTGTGTAAATTTCCACTTGGATAGTATAGTATATGCTTCTTTTCACACTGTATGGTGACTCATCACAATGGCTGACTCCCCATTCGACTCGCTGGAGTCCTTCTGCTTCCTGGGTACCATCATCTCCCAGGACCTCAAGTGGGAGCTGAACATCAGCCAAGAAGACACAGCAGTGGGTGTTCTTCCTGAGGCAGCAGAAGAAGTTCAACCGGCCAAAGCCATTGACGGTACACATCTCCACCTCTATCATAGAGTCCATCCTCCAGCCTCCTCCATCACCATCTGGTACGCTGTCGCCGCAGCCAAGACGAAGGCCAGACTGCAGCGTGTCGTCCGCTCTGCTGAGAGGGTGATTGGCTGCAGCCTGACATTCCTCCAGGAACCGCACGCTTCCAGGGCCCTGAAGCGGGCAAGAAAGATTGTGGCCGACCCCTCCCACCTGGGATAACAAACTCTTTGAGCCACTCCCCTCCGGCAGGAGGCTGCGGTCCATCAGGACCAAGACATCTCGGCACAAAAGCAGTTTCTTCCCGACATCAACAAAGCCTGTGTCTCCCACTGACTCTGCAGGATTTTTTTGTGCATTGTATATTGTATATAGGATTGTATTTCATATAGAATAATTTCGTGTTTGCCTCCTCATTATTGTATTTTGCACTGTCCTGTCTTGTCTTTGCCCCTTTTTGTGTATGTGTTGTCTAATTGTTATGCGCCAACAGTCCAAAGCAAATCCCTCATATGTGTGAAAAACTGCCTGGCCAAAATAAATCTGATTCTGATTCTGAATTCTGATTCTGAATTCTGATTCTGATGTCTCTTCTCATTTATGGCCTATTTCAATCCAATTCAATCCAATGCAATATAATGAAGCTTCACAGTGATGGATCTCTCTGTACCTGACTCGGTGCTGAAGGACACTGGTTCACTGGGGGGTCCTGCTCCAAGCTCGTTCTTGGGTTTCACTTTGAACTCATAGCTGTGAGGCAAGAGCAGGAAATGTCAATATCAAATGACCTCAACACGTACTGTACAGCACCCTGAAACTTACCGTATCCCAGCTCACGGCAAAATCCAACTTCCTCTTACTTTGAATTGCGAGTAATTATTTTCACAGAATTTGAGATTTTTTGGTATTTAATTACCCTGTATTAAACCAGACACAGTATCTGGTGGAAATCTGAGGGAAGAGATTCTTGTCCAGCCCTGACTTCTCTGAGGGAAAAACAAGGCTCGAATTCCCACTGGTTCACCATAACACTGATCTATTCCTTCTCCAGACATTTCAGGAAAAGAACCTAAGCCCCTCTGACTAATGGCTCCTCCATATGAGAGAATTCAGAGCAGTCCTGCACGTGCCCGAGTCCTTGCCTCGCACAAGAGGACCTGGTTTATATAGTCTATCGCGTTCCTTAGCGCAGAATGGTACTGTACCATATTCAGGCCCATTAAAACCTAGTGAGCGTGACGGCCCTCTGCTCGCCACACGACCTGGGTTGAAAATAGTACTTGTTTTCTTTGAAATATTTTAGGTGCGCTTGAATTAGTCTCGCCTGTCATCACACTGGCTGTTTTCCTTCTGTCGTCATCGGTTCCATCGCGTCTGGAAAGCTATATCAAGCGCACCAGAACCAAACAAATTGCTTTGACTGAGCTGCGATCGCTTTAGCACCTACTGTACTGGCAGTCGAGCGTTACCAAGGTGAGCTACGCCCACCTCCCTCCCCTCCGATAGCGATTTCAACATCTGGAGAGGCGCTTAATGCATAAAATGAATTATAATGCCTCTCCAGGTAAATCTTAGAGAGCTGTCCTCAATCTAAACAGGTTTCATAAAAAGGTTATCGACCCCAGAGGAGCTGTCCAGATCAGAGGTGCCAAACCGAAATTGTGGCCTCCAGGCTTCATATAATCCTAACGACGATCACACTGAACCACTGTGCACCTTAAGTCAAAACCACTTCAACTTTGCATAGGGCATTTTGTTATGGAAACATAACACATGTATTGAGCTACTCAGGGGCTACTCTAGCACTATAGTAAGCATGGACAAACACGCTGATGTGAAGACAGTGTGTGAGACGTCCACACACCTGTTCTCTGGTTTGAGGTTCTCCACCGCGGTGTGAGTCAGGTTGGTGGTCAGGATGGACACCTGCTCTCCGTCAGGCCCCTTGGTGGTGGAGATGACCTCGTACTCTGCCGGACCAAACAAGAGGTCAGCGAGAGGTCAGGGCTTTTGTTCCGTCCTGCATCGACCCATCTATAGAAATCTGGACTTACTCGGGGCAATACTTTAAACAACTATTTAACAGGTACTGATGTTTGGGGTACGGTGCAACACAACAGTGACCTTGGTTAGACATATGATTGGATAGCTGCCGTGATAGACGGTGATGGACAGATGGTTCATCCAATCACCTGCCAAGTAGTTTCAAGAGTGCCTGTGCTGTTTCCAACAAAGCCTCCCCAGAGGGTTGAGTGGAACAAACCATCTGGCGCATCATGCTTAGCATCAAATTGTGCAAAAATAGATCATTACGATTCCAGATCCCGCTTTCGCTCTCACCTGTGGTGTCGTTGTCGGCCTTCTCCCAGTCCAGGATGACGAAGGAGGGGCAGCCCTCCACCGTCACCACAGTGAGGTTGGAGGGCGGGCTCTTGGGCGGAGCCGTTACATTCAGTTCCCCGCCTTCCTCCTCCGGGAAGTAGCTGAGGGACGTGGTGATGGAGCAGGGCTCATATGGCTTCTTGTCTGTCTTGTAGACCACGTGAGGAGCTTCAAAGAGTTACGAGAGAGTACCGTTAAAGAGATGTCGGCGTCGGACCGTGAAAAGACATAGTTGGCGGACTCACATGTGTCTGAGAGTGCGAGGGAATCGAAGGTCGACTCGCTTACCCGTATAGCGCTTTTTTCCCATGAAGTCAACGTCAGAGGCTGGCAAGGCGCTGAAGGCTGAAGAGTTCTCCCAGCTTTCAAACCGAGGAACTGTGACAGGAAAGTGTAATTGTACTTGGGATTTTTACCAACCTGCCGGTCTTTGCTCTATAAGACTTTTAAGAGCCTTATTCTCCGGCTGAGACATCACAGCTAAAAGCTATTGATATTGAGTAGTAAAACGGTCTGAACGCTCCAACATAATGGGTACAACACTATTAGTATTCCTTCATACCACTAACTGCTGGTGCTGCTGTCGTTGTGTGTTTGCGTTCTTGCTTGGCAGGCTTTGCCGTTACTAGTGGAAAGTTGGGCTTCAAGATGTCTGTTCGCTTCAGGTCAATCACCTTGTCTGCAGAACAAGAGTTGGGCAAGAATAATTGGTCACTACTTACACTTCCAAAACAGACATTTTCATAAAGAGCCAGATGGACAATAACAGTTCCCATGGGTATTCAAACAGTTGGGTGCATTTCAAGTGTGATAAACAGGTAGATATCTGGATGTCCCTGCGTGTGGTGTTCTTACCCATGTCACCAGGTTTGCCAACCAGGTTTGGTTTTTTGTTGACAGGTATGGATGGACGAGCAGGAGATCCTGAAACACAGCGGTAAAATGACCGGTCAGCTGCATTCCCACCTGGCAAGGATGTTTCTCAACCCCGTTTTCAACCCGTTGCTCAAGATATTGCAGAACCATCAACCAGGTCAAATCAATCACTAGAGACAAAGCAGTATACAGTATTTCTGAGGGATGTTTTGAAGACCCTGTCTTTGCTTTGAAGAGGCCATCTTGAATGAAAAACAGTGGAAGACTCTTTCACTTCTTCTTTTAGAATGGAACCTCTTAGGTTGTTCTTTGAAATGACGCAATACCTACAGTACATGGAACAAAGCATTATTACTCAGTTGGCTCCTGTCATACTGTAAGCCATTCATTACATAGATGACTAAAGGTAGCTGTATAGAACTACTTCTGAATTTACTGTGAAAATAAACTCTCTATAGCCTAATGATAAAAGCCTATTACCATTCCCAAATGGCCAGTAAACCTTGAAACATGAACGATTCATCGTAATTCCATAAGGTTATACGCATATTCTGAAATTCCCCAAAAAAGAACTGGGAAACCTGTTGGCAATTATCCCCCTCGTGCAGTGAGGCCAAATTCTTTTTAATCAAGGACTTGTTCCAGTTCCAGCACAAAATTTAATAAATGCAGACCCCAGAACATGAAAGCTGGTGTTCTGAAACATTTGAGCTTGGAATATGAAACAATGTGCATTCCTTTCAATCAATTACACGTAAATATCGTTGTTTGAATAACTGCCTGTTTCACTTAGTACTGTTTTTGTAAAGTCGGCAAGTTGTCTAGAGACATAGTTCTCTTTACTAAGAAAGAGAGTGGCCTTACACGTGCATGTTGTACAGTTTCTATCGATTCTATACTTTTAAACTAAAAGAGGGGGCGCTTAACAAGATAAAGTCCAACCCAATCCTCTTTTATATACAGGTAAATGCTTAATATCTAAATATGGTGTAAAAAAAAAAAAAAAAGTTAAAATAAATATTACACCACGTGATTATAAACAAAGTAATTACATTTAGTTTTTACTAATTTAGAGTCTATTACCCCAATATAAACACACAAATACACACGGCCACACACACGCGCACACACACACAATCCTGTAGCCCAAAGCAAAAATTGGATTCCATAGCTGATGAAAGGGTTGCTGCCCGCCATGCTTTCCTGATTGCATGAGTGTTCTATAAACACTGGCACCTTCGTAGCAATGCACATCCCCTCAAGCTTATTGTTCTTCCTAAGTCAATACTTGCAATCAAGCAAGGAAGCAAATAGGCTTAAGCACGTGGACTGTACCCAGGAAAATAAACTAAAATAACATTTGTGACTTTAATCAAATTGTCAAGTTCATCACAGGGTAGTTCTATTAAAGACTAGTTTGTTCTTAATGTCTTTGTGATGAGAAAAAGTGCAAAGCTTGGTGATGGGCCACACCAAAATAAGGTTTTAAAAAATAAATAAGCGTATGATCAGCTTCATACTTTCCACACAAAAAAAGGAAAGTACTTTCCAAAGGCTTGTCTGAAGGCTTTGGTCAGGTTCTCAGTCACGGTGACCAGTGTTTCGGTCATGACGAGACTGGAGTTTGAGCATCCAACATGGCCGAGTCATGCAGTCCAGGCCGGTGTAGAATGGAAGTGCCAGTCAATGGAAGTGCATGGGATGGGGCTAGCTTTGAGTAGCAGAGAGACTATGATTCATGCCTTTTTGTTTGTTTTTTTACCATAAAACCGGTCCTCAGTCGAAGGCCTTGTACGGCCATAAACACCGGGCAGTTCAGGTTTAATGTCTTCCAAGAGAGAGTTGTTCACTGCAGGAAGAGCACTAAGATTAAAACCCTACTCCACTTTCACCAGAGCATTTCCACTTCGAGCATTCCACTGTTTTGCATTGTCATCCCCTAGTTGAGAACTCAGGTTAAGGACTCATATTCACAATCCATAACAGGGTGTACATTATACAATGGAACATTTAAAGACTTCAAAACACACTCCTGTTACGGTACACGAACACACATACCATTACATAGACAGACCACAGATACAAAATGGATGAAGAATGATGGATACCCAACACTGATCCCAACTCATGCTCCCTGCACAAAAACAGGACCGACATGCACATGGTCATGCAGATTGGCTTCTACCAAAAGCTGCGGGGAAACGTATTTTAACATGTCTGCTGTCAGACAAGGACCTTACAGTTTGGTCCTAGTGTTTCATTTCTACATTTCATACACTTCCACCAGTTATACCTGGAACAGTAGCTTAACGTCAAACTAGTGATCACAAAATACAATATGCTATGTGTTTGGAATGTTTACGTACCAACTTATGCCCAGGGGGATATTCCAGAAAGCCGGTTCAGTAAAAACTGAGTTTGCTAACCCTGAGATTCAACCCAATTCAATCTCAGGGAATAAAGGATTGTGTAATAAAGTACAGTATAACACAAACGTCCATTGATGCGTCATGTAATGGAAACAAGCTTAAGTTGTGTAATTCAGCATCCAGAAAGTCCCGAGCAGCTTTTCGGAGGCCTCTGAAACTCCCTGGGTTTTCCGTTTTGACAACGTGAAACCAATTGTTCCAGAATGAAAACAAAAGATTTTTTTTCCCACCACCGCATTACACGTGTCCAAATGTGTTGCTTAAATTGGCGTTAAGTACTGCAGTGACTCCAATAACACTACGGTTGATTTGATAGACTCTAGATAGATTATTTACAATGGTGCCGGCCAGCTTTTGAAGACCGCAACAGCTCGAGTTAACACACCACAACTGTAAAGACACAAGGCAATGAAACATGAGGACGGACAGATTGACGGATGGACGGACAGACGGATATTAATCAACAGTCAACGATGGAGGGGGTGAGGGACACCAACACGGGCTGTGGTGAGGATGAACGCTGCCACGACGACAGCTACATGTTAATGATGAATGGGAGAAAAACACACAAACGAGAAGTCGTCTCTTTTTACCCATTCGCAGTCTGGACCACACGACTTTGGGTTTGGGAAGGGATAGTCCCATTTGGTGTTCTCCGTTCACTGCGGGGTAGAGGAGGGAACGTTATGGAGGTGGAAAAGTCGGTTAAGCTAAAGAAGTCAAGCTGTAGGACAGATCAAATCCAGCATACAGACCATTTGAGTTTGAAACAAAGGGAAGGAAGGGTTGTATAAAAAAGTTTTGTGAAGAAAATGGTGTAAGGATGTGATGACAAGCCACAGTAGAATCCTGTTCACTCCTGAACCTCATGCGCAGAGCACCTCTTAACCAAGAGAAATTTGAATGGCATAACATTATGTGCTTCCCTAACATGGTCGGAGATGTCAATCACTCCTGGCAGGCCTATTTTCAGCTGACGATGTCTGTGAGTTTCGCAGATGGTGCGAGAGATTGATACCCGCGACCAATCGCTAATTCTTACGCTGTCAAGCTACGTAAAGGCATGGCTGACGGCCACTCCACTTGTCAGGTTTTGCAACCGGGCCCCTCAAAATTGCCACTGCTAATTCAATCTGTGCCCATTTGTGACGTAAGATTTGGGGCTGGTTTACGAGTGAACACAGCATTCTGGGAACACAAAGAGCCCCGGTGCGCTTTTCAGCCAACCCACACTGTGGTTATGGAGGAGATCTGAAGAAGGTGGAGAAAGGGAGGAGAAGGAGGGAGGGAGGAGAGGTAGGGAGGGAGGAAGGAGAGGAGAGTGAGGAGAGAGAGGGAGGGAGGAGAGGGAGGGAGGAGAGATAGGGAGGGAGGGAAGGAGGAGAAGGATGGAGGAGGAGAGGGATGGATGGAGGGAGGAAAAGTAGGGAGGAGAGATAGGGAGGGAGCAGAAGGGAGGAGGAGGAGATGGAGAAGGATTCTATTACCCCCTGTTGTGCCCAGGGTCTGAGACGAATCATTGACCCTAGGAAGAGAGGAGGAGGAGGAGGAGGAGGGGTGTCGTACGCCGTTACTGGCGGGATAGAGAGGGTTTCTGCCTGTCGGCTTCATGGTCCTGGCGACCATCTTAATGGGCTGGCCGTAAGGCCGGAGCGGTAATGATGGCGTCAGATTTCTCTGGTTGCCTTGACCTAGAGGATCAAACACAATGGCAGGACTTCTGTTACAGTTTTCTCTATCTTAGTTAATTATGTTAATTAATTAAGTCCATGGTGCCACTCATTCCGGTACGCCCGAAGCAACAGCAGCAGCCTTTATCAGTGACATGATGGTGTTAGTGATGGAGAATGCATCACTTATAGTTTTAATATTTTACGTCAATGAGGCTTAAGCCATTCAAACGATTGTCCTGAACAACTCAACCAGCTACATCCTGTAATTCAAGTTGTTCCACTTCCCATGGACTATATTCCATACAGCATTCCGTGTTATGTCACGATTTTAAAGCACTTTAAGCTTTCACAATCTTTGGAATTCACAGTCATATTATAAATGCTGATGGGACCGTAGCGGCAGGAAGTAAAGGTGAAAATGACTGTAAGATTGTGGTGTAACGACATGCAGATGTTTAGGGCGGGGTTTAGATGACGAGTGTGTGTACGGTAGGGTAGGTGCAAAAAAGGTGCATTCATCTCCATGGCGGTTTCCTGTGGATGAAATGGATCTGCGTTAAATCCTGATGACGGCGAACAGGAAGCTGTGAATGAAGATGATGATGATGATGATGATGACGGTGCAGGACACACAGCAAACACACATACACACACACGGAGTGGAGCCACAACGAGCTTATAGAAGGCAGACAACAACGACGCGAGGGCATTCCTACGATGATGTCATCGTTACCCCTGTTGTTATGATTGGCTGTGTCTCTGCCCAGGGCGGGCCTCAGAGCCGTGGTTCCTTCCTGCCAACCTCGCGGAGCTGTGAGGAAGAGAGAGCTTCTATCTGTTAGTGGAAGGTCGGGTTACGATGCTGGAAATCAGTGCAGATACTGTAGACCCCCCCGTCCCCCCCGCCGTCCTGCTAATCTCTTACTCAGCAGTCATCACTGCCCCACTGGGGTGAAATAGGCCGAATGGCCAAGTTCTGTTTTGCCAGTAAACCTCCAGAGTGCAGCCTTTGATTCCCGCAAACTAGACACCTCTGAACGTTTCGCTCTCGACTTAACGAGACCTCGGGACTCCTTGGAGTGAACCAAATCTCCACTCTTTAAAATGTTCCATAGCCGTGAAACAACATTGCTGACCCTGTAAAAAAAAAAGAAAGGGGGTGGAGGAGAGAGGAGGGGGAGAAGTTGAAGTTGAAAGATGAAAATTACCAGAGGGGTTACCCGACTTGTCTGTGTCGCTACTGGGAGCCCTGGGCTGAGCCTGCCCCTGGTGCCTGTCACCCTTTGGGGTGGACCTAGGGGCTGGGAGGGTGGTGGTGGTTGTACTGGGAGCGGTGGTGGTTGTTGTTGTTGTTGTGGTGGTGGTGGTACTGGGAGCGGTGGTTGTTGTTGTTGTTGTTGGTGGGGTGGTGGTACTGGGAGCAGTGGCTGTGGTACTGGGGGTGGTGGAGGTGGGCAGTAGTTGGGGGGAGACGGTAGGGATGCCCCCGGCTTGGGAGGAGGCATTTTTAATACTGTTTCCACTGTCTGGGGCGAGAGAGAACAGAGAGGTACACACCGATTATGGGGCCTGGAGCTTTGGTGTGTGGGCCGAATGTGAACATAGAAGAGCCGGGTTTCCCGAACGAGTTAAGAAGCACTTAACTCCAAAGTACTTCTTAACTCCCACAAAGGGTTGCTTAAGAAGGGTTCCTTAAGAAGGTTCTTTATCGGGAAACGCGGCCAATGATGTTTGGTGAACAGTATATGGTAGATGCTTGGTTGCTGTGGCGCACTTATGAGTCTGAAGCAGGAAGACAGGAATTTGAGTCCCCCTCAGTCAGATCCCAAAGCCAGATGGATGAGGGAATCTGAACGCCCACATCTGACCATAAAAATATTCAATGCCTCTGTCTACTTAATAATCATTACGAAAATCAATCACAGAATGATAGTAATCGTTCGAATTTGAATTGTTTTGGTCCCATAATCATGATAGTACCTCATAGAGAAAAGGCCAAAGAAAGGCTTGAAGACATTATCAACGAGGACAGGAAGGAGGAGGAGGAGGAGGGGGGTGGAGGTTTGCAGAGCGACTTTGTGTTGTTTTTTCCTCCTTTTTCGACAGGAAAAAAATCAAACACGTCTGCGTCTTTGTCATGCACTGGTGTCATGCGGACTGACGTCAAACCGAGCATGGCCGCTGGCATGGAGGCGCAAAAAACAACAACAAAGAGTTTTAAAAACACAAATATAAACAGGACAGAGCAGTGACAGGACAGGGATGGACAGGAGAGATGACTTCTGGGATGATGGCTGCCAGTGAGCTGTACTGGATGAAGACACACAAAAATGACTGCTGTGGAGAGAGAGTGTGAAAAAGTGAGGAAAACTGAGTCTGATGGTGAGAATACCGTACAGGAAAAAAAAATGGATTGACGGACAACAGAGTGAAAGAAAGAAATCATAATTACTTGAGATAGAGAGGTGAACTGTAGCCTACGGTGTAATTGGCAGCGTATTGAAGGAGATGATCGCCAGAGTGTGCACAAAAAGCAGTATCCTTGCGCACAACAAGCAGGGTTCCATAGGGTCTTAGCATGGCGGGCATTGCGCGTTCTTCGGGGGTGGGACTTACACGTGTACCTCCATCTTGTTGTCGGGCAGATCCCGCGCCATCGTCTCCGAGACTCTCCGGACTTTCTTTCTCAAGTGGACTCAAAGGCATGCCAGCATGCAGCCAACCAACAACGCAACAGCTGCCTGTTTTTTTCAGACCCAGCAGCGCAACGGTCATAGCCCAAGCGACGGTGAACCGACTGTGTATAAAGCTTTGTGAATTCAAAAGTGAGAACGTCTCCTCGTTACCCAGAGAGAACTGAGGCCATTGCGGCTCACTGGAGCCGGGTACGAGTCTAGTTTCCTTCTGGGTCTCTGGTGGTGCTGTAGAGAGTAACATCATGTTTCATACGTGTCAAAAATGAATGGTTGTGTTTCAAGAGAGAATGAGAGAAGGTCTTTAAGGCTACAAGACCAGAACAGCCCTGAATATAAAAAGAATGGCGTGTCGGGAGGAGATTGTGTGAGTGTGAGAGACATGCGAGAGAGTAATCACCGAATGATGTCCTGGGGGATCCGGGGAAGCCGGGCTTCTTGAGCCACGACTGGGTCCTGTTGTGCAGAGCTGGGGAGGGAAAACAATCAACACAAGATTAGTTTCAGATTAAGATTAATTTATCACGTGTAAGAGTACAGTGTGCAATGATGTACTGTGAAATGTTGCTGCCGGCTCTGTGGCGTGCTCTAAAGATTACGGGTAATTAAAAACACCGTTTACACGAAGCTAAAGAGGGGGGAGATACTGGAATCTGTCTATACAGATAAGACATGGTTGCACTACGTACATGCTATAGCAATAAATAATCCCGGGTTTGAGATATACTATCATCCGCATTATATAATATGGTAATGTTATACTGTAAACACGAGATATGCTGACTCTACAGTATGTACTAGATGTACTGTACTAGCTGTAGTGACATTGTTTACACTAGCTAGAGTCATCGAGGTGACGAATGGCCCGGGGGAAGAAACTCTTCCTGATTCTCTCCGTGTGGAGCGGTGGACGAGATAAAAGACTGACATTAAGACATTGACTGCATATTCAAATAGCAGGGATGCTAACGATAGCGATAGCTACTTGGAGACAGCGCACACCAAATCACATGGATTCCCTTCAACATAGGATCAAAACCTTTAACATGGCCATGACTTCCCAGATTCACTGTCTGTGTAATAACTTACTGTACATAGCCACTCTCCTTGACTAGTCGGAACATGCAGTTTTACGTGAGTAGAGATATTTTATTTTGTCACTTAAAGGAGTAGTAAAGGGAAAATGCATGTTTAGCCCTGTTTTAAGGTTACTTATGATCATATACAATGGTTCAGATCAAAACGTTGACAAAACTAGCACTTTTGAGAAAGTTGATAATTGCTCTACCACCGTTTTGGTCATACAATGGATGTGGTCGGGCATCTTGAAAAATCTTTCAAAAACATGTTAAACTCTCAACGTTTTGATCTGAACCATTGTATATGATCATAAGTAACCTTAAAACCGGGCTAAACATGCATTTTCCCTTTACTACTCCTTTAAAACAGATGTAACAGTGCTACTAAGATACAGCCTGTACTTACTGTAAATACCTGTTGCAAGTTAACAACATACATTCCTCTCTTACGAGTCCTGGAATAATGCTTTTCAAAGCAATTCAACATTCCTTGTTCCAATGTTCTCTAATTGTGGTGATAAAAGTGTCATGGTGGACCAACACTGCAATGGCTTACCAGGACGAGGAGGGAAGAGTCCAGTTGGTTTCTGAAAAACAAAAAACGAAACATATTTTCGCCTGTGGTACTTCACATATATAATGTTAAGAGTCACATTCCATATTGCGCTGTCTGGAGGTGAGATATCTCATGGCTTCTGTCTGAAGGTGAGATATCTCGCTGCTCGCAAACACACGCCTCTCTAGTCTCCCCCCAGTCCCTCAGCTTACTGTACAACACTGAACTGGGGATCAAACGCTGAGACGCAGACACACACGTCCATGTTATGATAATAGAAGTATATTGATTGTCTATTGATAATAGAAGTGTATCGATTGTCTATTGATAATCAAAGTATATTGATTGTCTATTGATAATAGAAGTCTATTGATTGTAGGAGTCTATTGATTGTCTATTGATAATAGAAGTCTATTGATTGTCTATTGATAATCAAAGTCTATTGATTGTCTATTGAGTATAGAAGTCTATTGATTGTCTATTGATAATAGAAGTATATTGATTGTCTATTGAGTATAGAAGTCTATTGATTGTCTATTGATAATCAAAGTCTATTGATTGTCTATTGAGTATAGAAGTCTATTGATTGTCTATTGATAATCGAAGTCTATTGATTGTCTATTGAGTATAGAAGTCTATTGATTGTCTATTGATAATCAAAGTCTATTGATTGTCTATTGAGTATAGAAGTCTATTGATTGTCTATTGATAATAGAAGTATATTGATTGTCTATTGATAATAGAAGTCTATTGATTGTCTATTGAGTATAGAAGTCTATTGATTGTCTATTGATAATAGAAGTCTATTGATTGTCTATTGAGTATAGAAGTCTATTGATTGTCTATTGATAATAGAAGTATATTGATTGTCTATTGATAATAGAAGTCTATTGATTGTCTATTGAGTATAGAAGTCTATTGATTGTCTATTGATAATCAAAGTCTATTGATTGTCTATTGAGTATAGAAGTCTATTGATTGTCTATTGATAATCAAAGTCTATTGATTGTCTATTGAGTATAGAAGTCTATTGATTGTCTATTGAGTATAGAAGTCTATTGATTGTCTATTGATAATCAAAGTCTATTGATTGTCTATTGAGTATAGAAGTCTATTGATTGTCTATTGAGTATAGAAGTCTATTGATTGTCTATTGATAATCGAAGTCTATTGATTGTCTATTGAGTATAGAAGTCTATTGATTGTCTATTGATAATCAAAGTCTATTGATTGTCTATTGAGTATAGAAGTCTATTGATTGTCTATTGATAATCAAAGTCTATTGATTGTCTATTGAGTATAGAAGTCTATTGATTGTCTATTGATAATAGAAGTCTATAGACTGTGGGAGAAGGAGGCCCTATGAACAGCGTAGCAGCACCATGAGCGGGGAAGCCCGCCACCGGAGCATGTCCTGTGTTGATTTAGGATGCCCTGCTTGTTTTAGCTGCTGCAGCTGGGATGTGGGAGTGACCCTCCTGACCCGTATTAGTGTCTTCCATGCGGGGCAGGGGCTTGTGGGTAGGAGGGCTGTCAGTGGGGGAGAGCAGATGTTTATCTAGGTGCAATCGGAGCTCCACCGTATGCAATATGTCTCACATCCATGTCCCCATGTGCCATTGCTTCCTCTCCGCAGGGACGACTCTTTGAAACTTTCTCTTCTCTATTTCCAACAACCCCCCCCCCCCCACACACACACACACACTCCTACATCCTCCTTTCTCCCTGACGATTTCACCAACTTCTTTGATGAAAGTTAATGATATCAGATCCTCTTTCCCCCACTGCTCGACTCTCCAGGCACCGACCACACCTCTCTACCGCCCCCTGTCTACACTCCCCATCTCTACAGATAGAGACTCCTTTATTCCTCACATGTACTGCATGGTGCACAGTCACAGTGAAATGTTGCTGCCAGCTCCAGGATTATGCTACAGATAAAATCTAATACTCAATTACAAATTACAAATTTACAAGTTACAAATTTACAATTTACAAACTTACAATTTACAAAACTTGCAATTTTCAAATGAACACAAAACACAATAAGTGCCCTTTCTATACGTATAACATTAAGCTGGGATGGGATAGAAAAAGGTCTGGATGGATTATGTACATGCTATACATGGATATGAGTAAATAAAAAAATAACCGAGGGGGGTAGTGGGAGTTATGTACATGCAACAGCTATAATAAATACAGTCCTGGGGGGTTAGATAGTCATTCAGGAGCCGGATGGCTTGCAGGAAGAAGCTCTTCCCGAGAAGTCTATTGACTTCTACCCTTCTACCCTCCACTCTCCAGGTCCCACCTGACCCCACCTTCCTCCCCTCTCCCCTAACGAGCTCCTCAGCCTTGTTACGTCTGGCTGCCCCACCACGTGCTCCCTAGACCCCGTCCCCTCCTGCCTCCTTCTGTCTTTTACGCCCGAACTCCTTCCCTTCCTCACCCACCTCATCAACACATCTCTCGCATCAGGAGGCTTTCTCTCTGCTTTCAAGACCGCCAGAGCCATGTCTCGTTGGATGACGAGGTGATAAAAGTGTCTGCTGAATGACTGTAATGTAATGTAATAATGACAAGGTCTACGCGCAACACCTCCTTGAATTCTGTTTAAACATGTCTGTGAAAGTCATTAGAGAATCTCCTTTACACTTTGGGTTTACAGCCCGACATAGCACGGCACATACCACTGGGTTCTTAATAGGGGGACGGCACATACCATTGGGTTCTTAATAGGGGTCCGGTGCTTTGAAGGTTTCTGGATGCTCTTGTCTGGGGAAAAAAGGGAAACAGATGAACAACAACTATGATTCAGAGAAGAAAGTGTCACAAGTCATCATTTGGAAATACCTGAGTAGTTGAAAAACAAAATATCCAATATGGTGCCTGTTTTCATGTGTCTATTCACCTATAGGTTGTTTACCTTGTTTGTTGCTAGTCAAGCTGTTTTTGTTAAAAGCATTTTGGGCAGACCACTGAAACAATGTAAGCTACACTTCCCACAGAAAGTCTAGGCCATAAAAGTAGAACTAGTTAATTGATTACAAACAGCCTTTGTTGCATGGGGGGCTAGTTAGTGTGACGTACCGCCCATGTTGGTGTTGTGGACGACCGGCTTGCTCCACACTCCGCCACGGTCGTCCTTGTTGGGGCGGACCCCAAACTCATAGGGCGTGTTGGGTTTGAGGTTGTCGACAACTGTGTCGCTGGTGGGGCAGGTCTGGTAGATCCACTTCCTGTTCCTCTCCCGGTATCTGATGGTGTAGTGTCTGCATGGGGGAGGGGCAATCGAGATCATTCCCATCCAATAAAACCAGGGGAACGCCTGTAGGTCTGGCTATGCAAGACTAAGCTTAGTCTAACATGGTATTTAAGTGCACAGAGGACCTGAGTTTGATGGCCATTTTAATCACTCACTCAATAGATACTCATCTGCTCTAAGTACTAGAGCTATCCATTTCAGGAGCTAGCTATTCATCTGAATCGGCCTGTCCCAACAGGTACTGTTGGAATATCATCAGTCGACTCTCTCATTCCTCAGTCACAAGCGATAAGTTTTCCTATGTTTTCTCTCTACAGTAATGACTGTACAGTAGCAGCCAAAACGTTAACAGAAGGAACTGACATTAGTTTTTTTAATAAGTACCCCGAAATGGTTGGAGACACATTCAGCTGTACAGGTTAGGTTAAAATTTCCGATAACTTTTCCAACTTTTTTCCCTTTTCAACGGAGGAAAAAAAACACACAAAAAAACATTATGCGTTAAATGTGGGAGAGAAAGTGAGAGCTGAGGAAAAGTGTGTATCCCAACAAGTCTGTGTATCCTCATTCAGCTCCCTCACACACCTGCAGTGGAAAATACCCACAACACCCCGTCCCACGACACCCCGTGTGAGAAACGCTTTCCATGTGAGAAAGATGACATACTTCCTAATGTTCCTCTGTAGAATCGTTATTCATCATGAATCATCCGGGTTTTGACTCTACATCACATGTGCAGTAATATTTTTAAAGGCTTCTTGGGACGGGTGTGTGGGATTACAGCGAGCTGTTTCACTCCTGTGAAGAACAGACAGTCGGAATTCCTGGAAGACCGTCGGTGTGTTCGGCTGTCATCCGTCTGCACGGGAAGCGGATTCGTCGGGAAAGATCCTGCTACACGAAAGCGAAAGCAGATGGTTCACTCGCCACTTATCACTCACCCGTCTTCCAGACAGTCGTTCATGATGTTGCCCTCGTAGGGCGTCTTCAGGAAGTTCCCCCAGGACAGGAGCACGGAGGTCGGGGTGATGGACCCGATCACCAGGTGGAGTGGTTTCTCTAGGTTGACCTTTCCTGTGAGGACACAAAGGGCAGGGTCAAAGGTCACACACCACATTCTCCACGGGTCTCTGTGCTACATGTTTTGAGTTGTGGCCATTTTCGTGGCACCTGTGCAATGTTTCTTCACGTCGTTGCTGGGAATGGGCTGGACAGCGACCAGATATTTTGGCTCGGCATCTGAAATGGTGAATAAAAGAGAAGAAAGAGAAATTACACAAGGGTGGCACATTTAGTCAATTAATTAGCAATGACTTGTTGAGACCTCTCTGTAACCAACTCGTTGGAAAACACATCTGGCTGTTTGGACGCAATCTGTCATAGAAATGACAATATTGTATTTCTACAGTATAGCCTGACCTGTGAAGACATGAAATCTCATTTCAGCATAACAGAGGAATAAAAGGACAGGATGTAAAAGGTGAGGTAGAAAGATCTTTTTCCTTGGCAGATTAGGAAGGGTGTTAAATGGATTAAGAGAAAGCCTGGGCATTTGAAACCCAATGCCAGGGCAGAGAGGGGTGTGTGTGTATCGTATCCTGGCAGCTCGCTGGCTGGCATGGAGTCACGGGTGTGGCAGGAGACGAACGATAACTCTTTGTGAGACTTTGATCACATGGCCGACATTCATGAGCGGTTTGAGTGCTTAACACGGTTCTGACCAAAGGCTGACAAAGTTCTAATCGTTTGTCTCCTGCCGCACCCATAACGCCTGTGCCAGCAAGCGGCCTCTCAACATGCGGTACACCCAAACCCTTGACCTGGCGTTGTGGCTCAAATGCCCAAGCTTTCTCTTAATCCAGTTAACACCCATTCTAATCCGGAACCAAGGGATTTAGTTTGGTTTATTTGACTATAGAAAAATAAAGACCACAAATGATTGCATGATAGCTTAAGGGAGAGGTTCTTTGGAAACAATCAGATTCAATAAATGAGTCAGCATAAAAATATCAAATAAAAGGTGTGTAAATTTTTAAAAAAAAAACTACATGAAGACATGAAAATGAGACAAAAAAGTAGCGGCACATAGCTCGGGAGGTAGAGCGGCCTGCTGAGGATCGCAAAGTCCTCGGTTTGACCCCAAAATCACTCACGTGGGGCACGGTGGCGCAGTACCTAGAACTGCATGTTCCCCCCGTGTTCAAAAGGGTTTCCTCCCGAAGGAACCCAATACAAAAAACATGCAGAAGAACAGATGCTCTTCAGTCCTGTTCCTGAGCAGGACCTGGACTGAGCACTGGTCCCTGGGCGCCATGAACGATGGCTGCTCACTGCTCCTGCCTGCCACTGGAGGAGGACAGCTTGGATGGGAGAAACGCAGGAGAAATTCACATGTGTGTGTTTGTGTGTGCTACAGTATGTCGCTGTGCACTGTGTGTAATATGTTTCACCATGTGGCCAATTAAAGACCCCCCTTCTCCCTCCTCCCAGGTCCTGTAGATAAATTACAAATATAACTATTGACAGTTTGTGTGTTTGCCTAACCTATACTGGTCCCACTGGAGATATCGTTGAGATGGATATATTCCTATCACCTGTTTGGTTGGAGGCACCTGAGGCCAATTTCCTCAACCCTTAGCTGTCAATGGGGGTGTGGGGGGCGGGGGGTGCTGTGGGAGGTCACAACTCTCCACCATGACTGATAATGTGCGAACCCTCAGTACACTTGGCTGCCGCAGGTGACAGGAGCGAGGCAGGAGTAATGCGGAGCTGGTTCTCCTTGAACAAACACCAGGCCCTTTTCACTGGGCTCCTGGAGCCGAGGGAGGTGTTTGGTTCTGCTCGTTGCCTGCATGGGCCCCTTCCCGTTCCGCGACTTCAAAGCCGCACGGGTTTACATGTTTGTCATGGATACCTTTGTTCATAACAAGAGGAAACATGTTCCCCCGTTGACCTAATGGCGCTCGTAAATCTTCATAGATGAATATGAGTAATGTGTAATTGCCCGTGAACTTCGCCATTAACGCGGTTTATGAGAAACGAACACACCAGAGCACAGAATCTACAGTTGGCAGGTAAAGGTACCAAGGCAAACTGTGGAGGATTATAAGCTTGTTCAGCAGCAAAAAAATACACTTACTGTATACATATACTTTTCATGCGGCAAACATTAAACCACATGCACAAGGGTTGTTATTCTGAATGCCAACATGATGGTTGTTCTTTAAAAAACCACAAGCATGAACTGTGAGGTAAGCTTGACCTGTGAGGGCAGGATTGGGATGTTGACAAGTATCTCATGGGAGAGAGTATGTCTGATGATGATGGATGGATGGATGGTTGTACAGGAAAGGGCTCAGAAGAGTAAAGTAAACACTTTTATGAAGTGGCGCAGTGAGGTGGCGCAATTTCTGTTCGTTTAACCCCTTGGGGGAGGGATTGCAAGGCAGCACAGGAGAACAGAGGTTCATATTTTTTGGGGGGTCCACTGTGAGCCCAGTGGAGGTTAGTGCAGGTGTCTAACATGTACGCGACACCTCATTCAACTAATCAAAGTCTTAATAGTTCTTTAGTTAAGAACATCCAATTAGCCTACTTGGGTGTGCTCGGCTGGAAGTAGAATGTGCCATGAAAATCTGTGTAAGGATAAAGTCTTGCCTATCTCGGTGGAGTAGGGTACTCCGTTCTCCGGCAGCTGGATGAACTGTTTGGAGAACATGCTACTGCCGTAGCCCAGGATGTAGCCCTCCAGCTTGACGTCGGGGTTGGGGCGGACGAACTTCAGGACGATGGTGTCGCCGGTGGCGTTGATCCGCACCTTCATGTTCTGTCTTCTTACTGTGGAGACATGGAGAAGGTAGATATGGTTGGATTATACAGTGTATTTCTTTACTTGAACCCCTTCGAAAGGTCATACAACTCAATACAACTTTATTGTCAATCTTTGAACAATGGAGATATGTATATTTTACTGCCATCAGATAAGTCTGATATTATCAGACTTAACTGTTTAATTGAGCCACAGCTTCCTAAGGTTTCTGATGGTATAAAAGAGAGACAAGATCAGTATGTGAAATGTGACTCCCTAAGAGCTGTCTGAGGAAATCTCGAAAATATCACTCATGGAATAATTTAAAGCCAGTAATAAGGTCTTCAGCTAGAAGACACTCTCTCTCTCCACTTGTTTCCTGTTTCTCAGGAAGCAGGATTGATTACAGTGGGTTAAAGAGGCCTTTAAAAACTCATGAGAAACAGGCTTAAAACAGCACATGAAAGGGCTTGGGATGGCTTAGCGGAAAATTATGCCGTTGCAGTTCTGTATCGTCGGGCGCATCAGTCAGCCGCCTTCTTCGGTACCTTAAGCAAACACTTCGGCGCCAGAAGCTCAGCACAGTGTTAATTAGTCTGTAACAAGAACGTTAATGCTGTCATTCAAAAGGCAAACTTGTGACAAACCCATGGAATATGCACGCACAATTCATCATGGGAAGGTGTTAGTGAAAGTGAAAAATTGCTGAGCTGTTAGGAAGTGTTGGTTTGGATGAAGTTAAACAGCTACTTGTTTTGTTGTGTCAGAAAATTGCATAATCTTCTTCAACACTGGGTAAACAAACTGGTGTTGAGTAGCAGTCATATCCATTCTCTCTGAGCGAAAAGTATTGTTTAGGGTTACTTGAAGTACATTTGTTGATGAGGGGTGTTGGAACCCCCTTTCAGCTCTGTGAGCTTCTGTTTGGAACCCTATGCGGAGCCTTACGGACCTGAAAAGGGTTCTCGTTGGAACATTTCTTCAGATGGTTCTTCCATTGCAACACATATTTTCTATGCAGTATAGCACCCTTTATTTAGAATGTAAACTACGTTTCAGGACAGGCCAGCTCTAATTTTCCGAGACAGACTGTGTCCATCCTCAGTTTTCTTAAGGATGTTTGTTCTGCAGATTGCGTTGGTATCCTATAGCTTACTTGAATGGTGGGAAGGTCAACAGACTACAGTACCTTGTCGGTCTGACATTCAAGACGTGTGTAATCATGCAAGCTCATTCTTGGCACAGACTTTGCGTTTCACAGTTGAAAGGCTTCCAACTGCAGCTGATTGACCCAAGAGCGCAGCCCGGCGTGGAGTTGATCACGAGCGAAAACAGAACCATTGGTTTGGTTCCAAGTGCCTTGAAATGAACAATAACCAGCCTTGGAGGGGGTGGATTAAGGAGAAAAATCTCCCTCTACACAAAATCCCCTGGCAAACATCTTGTTAGTCATCCAATACATCTCTTCTTCCAAAACAATGTTGTGTCTTCTTCGCGAATCGTTCATTTATGCTGAATGTGAAACTGGACGCGAAGCTGTCGTTGGACCCTCTAAACCAGATGGTACGTCCCGTGCTGCGCCTGGTTCTTCAGTTCCCTCGAATTCAGTCATCTCCTGAAAAGCGATACGCACACACGATACCGAAAGATCCCTCAAATCTCCAGACGCTTGTTGTACAAATTCTCCCGGAGCATCATACCTCACGGTCCTACTGGGGACGTAAATCCAGGTTCTCAGAGGTGCTCCAGGTGCATATTATATATCTTCCAGTCACATTTAGTATGGCTGTGGCTCTCAGGCTGCTGCTGCTGCAGCTGCTCACTCTCATCCATTGTGGATGGATGCTCTAGCTTTACGGCTATGTGGACTATCACGGGCAACGGCACACCCAAACACACACACACACACACACACACATTCACAAACACACTAATGCTGTGACCACAATCTCCTTCGTCCAACCCCAACCCCCTCCCCCTCACCACCACCATCATCACCATCCACCTCCAAGGTCTCGTAAGACTGACTAGTAAAAGCAGTATAGGGGGGGTGGGGGGGGGTTAGTTGTGCAAGGTGGGATTATGCAACTGACGAGTCTCTCTTTGGCATGCGAGACCCAGAGACAACACACGGGTCTTTGATCCGCCCCCGTGAAGTTGTACCGTGTGATGACTGGGCCCGTACCTCCAGCTGCAGATCTGTCCCTGGAGCCTCACACCGGATCACGTTTTACTCTACAGTATCCTGCTCCACGGAGCGTGTACACGTGCCTGGGCTGTGTTCAACGACGGGGCCGGGTCTGCTCTCAGACTCCACGTTCGGAGTCTACAGGTCACTACTGTGACCTCTACACTGGGAAAAGGCCGTAACTTCCCAGAGTGCAGAACTGAGAAAAATAACTTTAAAGTGGTTTGCCTATAGGGCTTTTTGCAGTAACTGTAGATTCGACCCCCTATTTTCTACAAAATGCAATACGTTAGATAGAAGGTATTTGTCCATGTGACAAAATATAAGTCTTTAGAGAAGTCAGGGAAGAATTTTTACAGCTCACTTTTTCACAACTGTTTTTTTTGCTTCCTTCTGGAATATGTAAGGGTAGGACCTATGTCCATTCCCCATAAATCACATTGTGTGGCCTCAGTGTATGAAATGCGCTGTACAAATAATGTTTGATTTGATTTGATTTAATGTGACAAACATGATTATAACTCATTTTTGAACATAAACTAAGTTACTGGCTTTTTCCTTTGTACAGTAGGGCAGTACAGTCCTCAAGACTTTGACTTGAGGTCACACACAAAAAAGTTGATTTCATTATAGAGTCAGAGTGTCATAATCATTCTCAGATCAAAAGAATGTATAATTCATTGCTGGCTTCAGTGTTCATGTGTAAGGAGACGATATGAGGAAGCCAAACTCCAAGTCCTCCACCCCGTCTATGTTTTGAGTACGAGTCATAGTTGATTCATCTGGGCAACTGTGATCGAAGATAGCTTTCCTCCAAGGGCATTTCTCCAGGGAGAGACAGAGTTAGGCTACCCCCAGATGTCTGCCAGAACTTTCCAGAACCTCTCTACCTCTTTATCAATGGAGCTGTTCAAGAAACTAAGACGACAGAACAAGGAGGAAAACAAACAACCCCAAAAACAACACCCAATACCAGCTCAGTCTGGCATACATGTTCACTGCTAAATAAATCGCATAGTCTGCACACACACACACACACACACACGCATGCACGCACCCACCCACACACATACACACGCACGCACACACACACACACACACACACACACACACACACACACACACACACACACACACACACGTTAATTGTGGAGAACACACGCAGAGTTGGCTGCATGCAGTACAGCTGAGACACACACACACACACACTCTCACGTGCGCATGCCAACATACTGTATATGCACCAGTGCACATGGCAATAACAGACTTTGCATCGACTGTACACGGCTCAGCTTAAAGACAGCGTTTGTCTTGGCTAGCTTTTGCATATGAGGTAACGAGGAATGGCAGTCACCCATTGTCTTAAGCAGAACAATTTTCAGTCTTAGTAAATGTAATTTGTCATATTATGCAATTTAACTTCCTGAGACGGGACAAGTGGTTTGTTGAAAGGGATGAAGGCACTCACTGCTCTGGACTTGCTTTGGTGGGTTATTAAACTAAAGTAACACTTAAATACACTTTGCTGCTTTTTGCTTTGAGATGCAGGTTGCAACTTGGGTACCAACACTGTTAAGATGTCTGGAAAGACAGCTGATCATGATAAAAACCCTGTTAATCTGTGCCAACACTTCACTTTGCACAGTTCTTTGGCAATGCAAAGTTTTTTCCCCCCCGTCAATGAAATTGAGATGAAGATGCAAACTCAGCAAAACATTTCCGCTGGGCTTACAATGCATGATGCAGCTGCTACAAGCATCCTCACACAGCTGTCAGAAAATAGTCTCTTACAAATCCATTCATACATAAACAACAGCAGCATGCAGGGGGATCCATTCGAATAAACAATAAACAACAATAAACATGCACACTAAGGCACACAAACCCCTTTGGAATGCAAATACTTCAATGTGATATTTATATATAGAGAGAGAGAGATAGATAGATAGATAGGTAGGTAGGTAGGTAGGTAGGTAGGTAGGTAGGTAGGTAGATAGATAGATAGATAGATAGATAGATAGATAGATAGATAGATAGATAGATAGATAGATAGATAGATAGATAGATAGATAGATAGATATGGATACTGTGCAGTATCCAACACGCTGGTCACCCTGTGCACTTGCCTCTGGTTCTCTGAGCAGGGATGCAGTTGAATAGTAGGATCCCGGTGAGGAGGACCAGGAGGGCGGGTCTCAGGAGCCCGGCGGAGCCTGCCATGGCTGATGATGATCGGTGTGTCTCGGTCCGGAGGAGGAGGAGGAGGAGAGGAAGGACGAGACGCTGGACAACTTCGCTAAGTCACTGTTTGGAGCAGCCGGCTTAGGACTTGTGCAGCACTGTCCAGGAGGGAGACTCTGGTGTGTGTGGAGAGGGTGCACCGGCCCTGCGGCATCTATAGAAGAACGGGAGTGGGAGGGGCCTGGCTGACGTCACAACCACACACACACACACACACACACACACACACACACACACACACACACACACACACACACACACACACACACACACCAACCCTCTGTGGGGTGGATTTGTAGAATCTGACTTTTTTTCATGCTCTCTCTCTCTCCCTGTCTCTCCTCCCCCTCTCTCCCTCTCCACCCCCTCCCTCCCCCAAATGTCCAGCCTTTCAAGAACAACCGCCAAACGGTCGCCTGAGACGAAGCTGAACCAGGTCCAGAATGGTGACAACGGGGTGGGGATGAGGTTGGGTCACATCCCTGTTCTGTTGACAGGAAAGGCCTATGGCGCGAGTGCAGGGGGGCCTCGAACCGCCCCCAAACCCCCCCCCCCCGCCCCCCCCAAGACGATTATCCCCCCCACACACACACGTGCCATGGCATGCGAAAGGGAGGCGGTGGGAGGCAGTCTCACCAGACAGGACGAGCCTCCTCGACCCCACCCGAAGGGGAACGCGGCGAGAGTGGATATCCGCGCCTCGTACAGCGGCGCGCTCAGTTATTAATCCAGAGTTATGCAACGCGAGAGCATCTGTGAGCGGAGTGGCGGGTGTGTGAATACCAGAACAGCACCGGGGAAAAGCACTTGTGAATCCTGACCTTAAAGGAAAGCTGTGAGAAAAACTCAACGGAAACTTTTGCAACTGGAAAGAAAAGAGGGAGGAGGGGTTTTTCTTGGGCGAACAACAAAAAAAAGATGTGAACCTTTTGTGGTTCAGTGTTTACTGAAACAACAACAATGCCGTTGGCCCCTTTGCTGTGCAGAGCGTCCCTAGCGACAAACCGGTATTGACACACTGGTAGCTAAAGTCAACACCGAGCCATGTAGCCTACAGGTTGTGAAACACCGGCTCGCCTTTTTCATCTTTTCAGCGGCGCGCATAAAAACGCGGTTAACTGCTCAGACACTGGGCCAGAATGACTCCGTGCCTAATCTTGTAAAAGTTAACGAGGCCACATCAAACGAGGGCGAGAGCAGGTCGGGACGGAGGGTTGGAGTAATTAGCGGAGGTTTAGACATGGTAATTACACACTCTCTCCCCCGTAAACAGACAGGAGGTCACCCCGGTCTGGCGCTGCGGGACACATGTCTCTCTCTCTCTCTCTTTCTCTCTCTCTCTCTCTCTCATCCTGTTATCCGCTAGGCTAGCTGTGCGTCGTCCCACGTGTTGTCGTCGTGTGTGGGTCCTATAGCTGCTCGCTTTGACGCAAACAACGGATTTTTCGAATGTTTGCGTAGTTAGTCGTACTGTAGAACACATCTGCGTCTGCTGGTTTTTGTGTAGGGCTGTTATATGGAGAGAGACACGTCAGATTGTAAAAGCAAAAAAAAACACATTATGCACCTACTTTTATTATGTGTCGATAATGTTGGTACATGTTTATTTGATGAAACACCTCAGTATCGACACAATACCTTCGACTTTGGTGAAGAAAATAAGAGGTGTACTGGTTTTAGTTAATAAAACCTTGACTTTTGTTGTTTTACTTAATGAAGTAAAATAGCATGAGTTAATTTGGTCGTTTTCATAGACCTATGAACAAAACATTTTAACAGCCACATCTGGACATTGTAAATCATCATTAAATCAGTATGGTTGCATCTATGACCACAGAGAATACAAATACATCTAAGCAACAACAAGAACACGCATCATTTAGTTCACAATCATGTCAAGTTCTTTGCAGGCCGTTGACAAAAGAAGCCCTTCAGAGAACCAGCCACCATAGATCAAGCCTTGACTTCCATCTAAGTTGTAACTGGGAACTGCTATTGGAGACAGACGGCGATTTTCTCATGAAAAACGACCGGGACCTTCAATCTTCCTGAGTCTGGTCTGCTGAGTCTTCAGCTTATCACAGCGATATGAGCTCAACCCAGAGCAGCAGCTGCTTCGCGCCAATCCGGAGGTTTCGCTATGCTTATATAACGAGCCTGTCTCCGCTCCACTCTTTTTCAGGAGGAGGAAAATTCATTCTGTGCCTTACAATGCCCTCTTTGTCTTTCCCCGGGTCTGGCCAATGGCTTGGGGACTGACTGGGAGTGAGACAGGCATAACGAAGAAGGAGGTACACTGTAGGTGTGTGTGTGTGTGTGTGTGTGTGTGTGTGTGTGTGTGTGTGTGTGTGTAAGCGAAGAAAAAACGACTCAAAAGAAACAAACACCCCCAAAAATGCACCCACGCATTCTTATATCACTATACAGTTACCATGTATTTAGCTTGTTCCATGACTTAACTTTAAGGAAGTTTCCGCTTTCACCCGGAGAAGTCCGAATGTGGATTACCTCCTCTCCCATACAAGCCCCATGCCAGCCACCTCAAACCTTTACCTCTTTCAACACAGCTAAGGCTATGGGTCTCAGGTGGTTGCTGGGTAATGTAGTAATTACAGATTGATTGGTTGTTATTTCTTTCCATAAGCCATGAATGGAATCTCAGCGGCACGTGGAGAGGACTGCAGCGCTCCAGCCAAGCATGCAGACGCTCGGATTCTTGTCACTGGATGAAGGGGGGAGACAGAGAGAGATGAGAAGGAAAAAAAAGCTAAACAAAAGACTACTGTGAATCCCATCTGCCTGCGCAGGGGACGGCCAATCAAAGTGAAGCAAGCTCAAACGACTGGCGAATGGAGTTTATTCATAAATCATATGAATAAGTGCAGTGCATGCCACATCAGTTAATAATGAAAACGGCTCATAAATGGGGAGAGTCTGCTCAGTTATGCTGACTTTGATATGAGCATAAGATTTGATATGAAGCTTCTCAGAAGCAATGTTTTGATTAGGATTTAACTTCATGCAGAAGAGTTAAAATGCATGACTGTGAACATATTTTTCAGCTGCATAACACGAGTTAACGAGTTGATCGCTATTGACTTGATTCAAAGATTAAACTATTCGTCACATACTACAGTACATCAGACCAGTATTATGAGCAGTGAAATGTTTTCCGCTACCTCCTAAATGTCCTCAATAAGCAAAGTAAAAAATAAAAAAGTAGGTACCAAAAATACAAAATATTTATCTGATGGAAAAACATACTGTAATATGAGTTTAGTGCATGCTTATAAATAAAACAAAGTGTAATATGTCTTTGTAGTGCATGCTTATAAAGAGATAAAATATACTGTAATATGGGCTTAATGCATGCTTATAAAGAGATAAAATATACTGTAATATGGGCTTAGTGCATGCTTATAAAGAGATAAAATATACTGTAATATGGGCTTAATGCATGCTTATAAAGAGATAAAATATACTGTAATATGGGCTTAGTGCATGCTTATAAAGAGATAAAATATACTGTAATATGGGCTTAGTGCATGCTTATAAAAGCTGGAGATGCCAGTCCTCCTTGATGAATCCCTGGCGTTTCCTCGTTTGCTGTTTCTGTTTTTGTGATGTTTTCCCTCCTCTGTCCCCATCTCTCTCCTCCGCGAGCGAACAGCCACCTGGGCTTTCTCAAACCACGGCCTGGGGGTTCTCAAACATGCCAGCGCCAGACCCTGCCCCCCCCCCCCCCCACACACACCCCGCCTCCCCCGGGACCCCCCCTCCCTCCGCGCCGCACACCGGCCAGGAAGCGGAGAGAAACATTCGTCTGCTACTGCCGATTAACCTCAGTCCCAGGTTCAGTTCATCATCGTTACCGTTATCTACTCTTTGCCCTGGGGACATCTCTCATCCCAGTGTGGCTGTGTCGATTCGTCGTCCCGGGCCCTCCCGTCAACACCGTGTCTGGGCCATCGCTTTACGGCACGACCGGGGGGGGGGGCTCTCTCCCTCCTCCCTCCTCCCGGAGTCAGCTGGTCACCCGGAGAGAAACACGTGGGAGTCTGTCTCGCAGATGGAAGGGCCACGGACAGGGGGTCGGTCACCGTAAATCAATTACCGCACTCTGCCTGGTGTCTTCCATCTTGGTTATTAAGGCTGAAGTGTTTTTTAGCGGTTCTGGAGGAGTGGGCTGGAGTCCCATCATGTTGAGGGGGGGGGCGTGGGGGGGGGAGCGATCTTCCCACTGGCACCTGTACCCATAGATCAGCCTGACTCTATCCATCACGACCGGACCGATCTGTTTTCCACCCCTGGGCTTATGTGTGTGTGTTGGAAAGCGCAGCGGTGTTTTTTAAATGGGTCAGGGGTTCTGTTTCGTTCTGTTTGGGTAATGGAGATCAGTTGTTGTTCTTCTCCGTCATTCGTCTATCACGGCTTAATACACTGACTGGACATCCCAGTGGGCAATGACAGGCCTGGTCAGTCTGTAGCTGAGGGAAGGCTACATGGTCAGTCTGTAGCCCACATGGTCTGTCTATGAGTGAGGGAAGCCCACATGGTCAGTTTATGGTTGACTAGTCAGTTTGTGGTTGACTGTGGGAAGCCCACATGGTCAGTTTGTGGTTGACTGTGAGAAGCCCATGTGGTCAGTTTGTGTGGTTGACTATGGGAAGCCCATGTGGTCAGTTTGTGGTTGACTATGGGAAGCCCACATGCCCAGTTTGTGGTTGACTGTTGGAAGCCCATGTGGTCAGTTTGTGGTTGACTATGGGAAGCCCATGTGGTCAGTTTGTGGTTGACTATGGGAAGCCCATGTGGTCAGTTTGTGTGGTTGACTATGGGAAGCCCATGTGGTCAGTTTGTGGTTGACTATGGGAAGCCCACATGGTCAGTTTGTGTGGTTGACTGTGGGAAGCCCATGTGGTCAGTTTGTGGTTGACTGTTGGAAGCCCACATGGTCAGTTTATGGTTAACTGGTCAGTTTGTGGTTGACTATGGGAAGCCCATGTGGTCAGTTTGTGGTTGACTGGTCAGTCTGTGGTTGACTATGGGAAGCCCATGTGGTCAGTTTGTGGTTGACTATGGGAAGCCCACATGGTCAGTTTGTGTGGTTGACTATGGGAAGCCCACATGGTCAGTTTGTGTGGTTGACTGTGGGAAGCCCTCATGGTCAGTCTGTGTGGTTGACTATGGGAAGCCCACATGGTCAGTTTGTGTGGTTGACTAGTGGAAGCCCATGTGGTCAGTTTGTGTGGTTGACTGTTGGAAGCCCATGTGGTCAGTTTGTGGTTGACTGTTGGAAGCCCACATGATCAGTCTGTGTGTGATGGAAGAACCACAAGGTCAGTCAGCTGAAGAACCGATTAGCTGAAGAGAAAACAATCAAGGTGTTTATATCCTGAGAGGATCAGCATTTCTGTACAAATAAACACACTTAACGAAGTTACAATCAGTTTGTACACCCCTCCCCTTTTTTCTCTCTGTAAAGTGCATTGTGTATTAAATGTGCTATATAGTTTGATTTGATTTGATTTAAGTTAAAAATCAGTCCCCAGGGCTGAGCGACATGTTGTTTTATCACATGTGAATGTGATTATTATAATTTTGGTTGTTTAGTTTGTTGGTTTTTCTCATTCACAAAATGGTGCCAACTGAGAAGTATACAAATGTGTCTAATCTTGATGTAATGGGAAAAAGTCCATAAACAATGTCCTGCGGTCATATGCTAGAGTGAGGAAAACATCACCTCAGAATCTGACCGTTGTCCAAACCATTACATTACTGTACCCAAAGTGGCTAAATGACATGAGATCAGGCTGAACACCCTTCTATTCCTATCCCGCCCCACCCATGCATGGCTAACACTACTGACCACACATACAGTAGGCTACTGCGACACCATGGAACCACACATGGACTTCTCTACGAGCGTCCTACTTTGTCTGGCCACGAGACGGACTCCCCTCTCACCCGGATCTGAAACCCTGTCATTCGCCGGGGTGACGGACATCGACGCAGACATTACGAAGTTTTACAGAGTCGTTCTCAGCTTCTCAATATTAATTCCATTCAGTCAGATGGAAATATGGTCGGTGAACCCACAAAACAAACCCCTGCCAAATAATGTACCTCCAAATATCAAATTAGAACTGTTTTTTTTTTTTTCATCTGCAGGTTTAGTGATTTGGAAAACGTTTGCAGATGTAGCCCACACGGGCCAACCTTTTAACAGCACATGTAAATTCCTGCAGTTGGACCACCTTTCATTTGGAGAGCTCTATGGAAGACGAGAAAATCATTTGATATTTTCCGTTCCTTGGTACAGTGTTTTGAGTTCGTTTGTGGAACGCCGACTGTGTTGGAAAATGCTTCTCCGAAGAGTTAAGGGGTAAATGATTGTGGCTAAGAAATCAATACAGATCATCTTCGTGCATCAAGTAAAACAAATCAAAAAAACATTTTTAAAAAAATATTTCACTTTGTTTTTCACTGTAAGCCAATACAGTATTGTGATAAAAATCCAGCAAGACACATGCTGTTTCTGTAGTTCATAGTATTGGACATCATAGGATAAACATGTCGCAATCTCAACATTTTATGTAATATTTTTTTCAATGTTGGTGGATGAGAGACTAGACTTTTTTCCCCCCTGATCCACAAAAATAATGTTGACTCGTGTTGGGGGAATGTGTGAACTTAAACTACAGGAGAAGGGGACACACTTGGAGTGTTCTTCAGGACCACACCATGGAAACAAGGAAACATGGAATGTTGCCTGAAGTAATGGCACTTCTGTCATAAACAAACTGTGAAGGGGAGGAGAGTAGAGTCCTTGCCAGCGTCCTTGACGCTGTTATTGGGTCATTTTGGCCGGTCTTAGTGGTTAAAGTCAAGATTTAGCCTCGGAAATCTGTCAAGATACTAAAAAAACATACAGTATACAGTAACATGCTGCTTTTAGCTGTTCCATCTCTCCTCAGACCTGCGTCAAATAGTATTTGATAACCTTCTAAATACGTATTTCAAATAGTATGTTCACACAGGTCTGTAATTCATAATCCATAACCAATCTTCTCTGGGTCCACTCACAAAGAACAGCTCAACCATAAATCCACCTTGACTGAAACATCCCATAAAAGAGACTGTCTGCCTTCTTGTCTACATCCTTCAGCTCATGTTACAGCTCCAAATTTTACTAGAAACATGCAAGAGCTTCCTGGTTTACGTCTGTTGACCCTCTAGCTTCGCTGGTGGCTACTGTATGATTGGTCAGATGAGGACATGACAACCCCTGGCCCAGAGAAGAGCTACACGTTACTGTCGTGGAGAGATGTTATGGACATGTTACAGAGACTTGACTTAAATGGAGAGATAAGCGATGTACAGTAGTAGAGATTATGTCCACTCAAGGCACTGATTCACATCTGTTCCAGTTTACCAGCCTTATGTTTGATGCTGTCTTCAAAGAGGGACTCTCCATGGAAAATGTGAATTACGTGATTTAGCAAGGTGATTAAGATCAATGTGTCCGAGTGGCTGCCTCCAAATCGGGGGAATCTGAAACAGAAGATCGGGAGATCGGAAAAGATCCACCGTTAACTCTGACCGGCTGACCGGCGCTGTACGCTCGTTTCACCTTTGCTTCCACTTCCTCACTGTGCACAAACACCTGGCAACACCAACTCATTACGTAGTCATGAACCTGACAGTGGGAAACTCACTGGGAACATAGCCACAGGTTGGAGAGCAGACATTGGCTTAAATGTCTGATACTGATTAAATTGAACAAGATTCTGACAAAAGATTTTGTACTTTCTGTCAATCGTTGCATAATGTGCAGAATTCCCCAGTACCTCTCATGACAGACGTGAGATGAAAGCTCAGGACAGTGTCCAGAGCAGTGCTTCCCTCATGTCCCTGGTGGCACGGTGAATGAGTGAGCTTAAGCGAGCCTTTGTGCCAAGTTGTGTATTGATTAATATAGAGCATGTGCGCTAAGCTGTTTATGACGAGAGGATTTGTCCAAGTAAGATTTTCCTGCAAACCTTTCCAAGCCTACGTTATAGGTTCCATTTAATGAATTTATCTATCCTCAAGAAGTGGTGACATATTTGAAATAATAACCAAATGCTTGTCTGTTTCTCTTATGAGACCATCTAAGATGAATGGCAGTTAAGAACAGCCCAATATCTCATAAGTTACAAGCAAATGGCAGCTTTAGTGGAATACATGACTCCATCTTGGAATGCATCACACAATACATAACAACAGAGACGTATTAGAGACCTTATGACCTTTGGTAAACACAGAGACTGAGCTTGCAACTGTTGATGAATATTTGTTTGGACAGGTAGACCCAATGGGTTCTCGTCTGTCAAATCCACCAAACATCGCACAGAACATAAAAATTCCGGGCAATTATACGTGTCATATGAGCATTCCAGTGATACCAAAGATACATTACAGTACTTGTTTAAGGAATATGCCCACACCATTTCTCCAATAGACCACTCACCACTCAAATGGGGAACCCAAGACTTGCTTCTCCTTTTTTTTTCTTTACAATATTAAATAAACGTATATTAAATAAACAAGTGAGAGTGAGTGAGGTTTGGTACTGTAAGTGTAGTTTATATCAGGTTTTCCACATGTAATAGGTATACACAGCTGCCTCAGCAGGCTTGGCCCACCCACCACTCCCAGGTGAAGGTGCTGAGGGGGAACTTCAGATTTAAAAAACAAAACAGCGCAGTAATTATGCATGTGTACCATATTTGTTCCATGTCTAAGACCATTGAAGTAGCAGCCTACCTTTTCTTAGAATCGGGAGGGCAAGCCATTTGAGTTGGGGAGGGAAAAGTCTTTCGAAAGTCTTTAATTTCAACCCGAGAGCCAGAGCTTGAGAGGATACGGTTACGCAACCAAAGCATGGCTCCCCTAACAACTGTTGACAGGATCCTGACAAAGTACCTCGGTTTAATTGAGACTGGAGGAGGAAGACAATCTAAAGGGCACTTGTTCTCACTTAGGACTGTGTTCCACATTAAATGATTTTTGCCAAGTCAAGATATTTTCCAGTCACTGTAAGAGAACCCTTTAAGAGTAACGAGACACACCTGTTTCAGTAAAAAATATTTCGCAAAACGTTCAATTGACTATATGTTTCTCTATAGACTGGTTGAGGAGACATTGGTCAGGTTGTCATTGTTATGAGGTACTGTAGTTAGGGAACTGAGATTAGCCTTATCAGAGTATAGTATATTGGGCCCAATGTGTTTCTTGGTGAACGTTCATTCATGGGCAAAACTCAGGGCCCTCCTCATAAAACAGCCTATCCATTTACCATACAAGATAATACGTCTATTGAAATGTCATGGATGTCATGTTTTGGGGGGGGTTATGGTTGATAGTGAGCATATACTGTATGTCTGGGTATCGACCGGAATACATTTCTAATCTTACTGTCAACATCAATCATTTCTTCCTCTTTGGGAGAAGCTGTGTGCGCTGGGAGCTGTCCATGTGTTTACCATATGCCCTGCAGAAATGACATGGCTGGAAGTATTAGATGAGAAACCACTCGTAGCGGACTTGTTATAACGTCATCACATCCTTAAATCACGCTTGGAATTAATCAGCAAAGACCATGGGAGGAGTTGACTCCCAGAAAGGAATGCCAAAGACATCAGCAGGTTCAGAGCAAGGAAAAGAGATCTTTGCAGCGATTCATAAGCTCTTGCTCTCTAAGGACGATTGACTTACTCTTATTTATGACTTACTGTCAGGCTTTCATTAATAATTGGGCCGCTAATTAATGGAGTTCCTTTCCTCTCCAGGCACAGAGAGGCTCTCCACAAAAATCACTTCGAAAAAGAAAAAGCAGTTTTGATTGCTCTCTATAAAGTGCATGGTGTTGCCTCTGTGTATAAATGCGCTATACAAATAAAGTTTGATTTGATTTGACTGTCTGTAATACAAGGCCACTAGGCCTAGAGAACCGCTATGATTCTGGTTCTCTCAAGACGGTCAATGGTCGCCCTGTTACCAAGGAGAATCTCCAGGGGTCTTTATAGAGACTGCAAATGAAGGTGTAGCACTGCCTCAAATCCCATAGGTGAACAGGAATTGATCTGGTAGTGCCACCTTTCTTCCTGACCTATCAATCTATCTCGGACAAGCTGAGGTGTTCTCCATCGTAACCACCCCAAAAACCGTGATCCCCTTGCTAAGCTAAGTGTATTAGAATTTGGAGTATTAGAGTTGAGTATTAGAGTTTATCTGTAGCATAATATCGGAGCCGGCAGCAACATTTCACTGTGACTGTACACCATACATCACATGTGAGGAATAGGAGGAATCTGGATCTTGTATCTGTGAGAAGAACACCATGTTTCCCCAGGATAAACAATAAAAGCATCCGGCTCTACCTCAGAGAGAGAGAGAGCACCGTAGCCTCAGACACCAATATTTCACACTGAGTGGCTTTTAAAGTAAACTTGGAAAGAGTGACCACTATCCCCCTCTGTGATATGGTTAGCCGCAGAGAGCGACCACTTACGAAAACAGGTCGTAATAAAGAGCAACGCGGGAAATGATGAGCTGAGAGTGGAGTGGTATTTCATCTATTTAGGTTTCCGTCTGACTTCTATTTCTATTAAGTTCTATTTCCACCACTGGGTTACCCTGTCGTCGCCATGCCGTTGTGGTTTTCCTGTGGTTTCTCCCAATGTTGATTTTTGATTTTATTTTGTCCCGCCTCATTGGTTGGCAGGACAATTCACAGCTTCCCTGAGGTATAAGGCAGACCTGGGGCAAAATACTATTTTTAAATACTTTCGTAGACACAAGAGCAGCTTGAACGCAGCTTTCCTGACACGGAGAAACCAACTGCAAAAATCTCTCAAGTGAAATTCTGTCCGTCCGCTGTGCCAGAAACACCGCTCATGTGTAATAGAATATGATGGTGTTTTTTGAGGTGAAAAGGGTACCATAATGCCGGAACCAAAATGGCGGTGGTTTGTCTTTTACTGATAGAAACAGCTCATTCAGAGGGCACAGGGTTCTGGATGTACCAACCAACCCCCCCCCCCCCCCCCTCAACCGCCAGCCACACGTCAGCTCCTAACATTTCCTCTACATCCTCACCGGAGAGTTGGGACAAAAATATCATCCACCGATAAAAGTTTCCTTTTTCTTGTCTGCTTGAAGTCCTGGCCTATCTGCGGAAGTCAAGCAGCGGCGGGCCGCCAGCCGAGACTGAATAGAGGAGGCTCAGGGGAAGTCGACTCTAAATCAACCCCCTCGAACGGACATGTTTGATACTGGCAAGTCAACAAAATGGCTTCCTACTGATGTACTTGGGTAAAACGACTTCCTCTGGTCTCCTGCTCGGTACCCCTTCAAGTTCAGCCATTAGCCCTGTTCTTCTTTCCTTTTCCCCTCCTCCTCCTCCTCCTCCTCCTCCCTTTTCCTCCTCATCTTTTCTTCTTTTGCCTGACAGGACGATGTGCGGCCAAACTGACGCAGGCCAAGTTTTCTGCGCAACCGGAGCCTCTGGGGGTCCTGGGCGCGCTGCCTCCGAGCTGAGAGGAGAGCGAGGCCTGCAGGAGCCATTATGGCGAGAGAGGCTTGCGCTGGTCCAGTCCGGGCCACCAGCCAGAGCACTGGGGTTCAAAGGCAGTTATGCAACGGTGTGCCTCAGTACCTTGATAAAATATGGGGGTTTTATGACACAAGTTCAATTTGTATTGGGAGGATTCTGGAGCAATAGCTGTCCACGGATCAGATTCGCGGCTATTGGAAGCAGACGGGGTGCGGGTTTCAGGTAGTAAGATTCACTTCAGGCTGTTTTGATTTCCGTGAACGTGAGAGGTATGTGGGAGCCGTTTTGAAAATGGCAGAGTGTAGACATTTTCCACATAATATACACAAAGGGCCAAAAATAAGACTTAAACACAATACCCAATGCTCTGCAATAAAGCATCGTTTCACGTGCCATATTCACTCTATAAAGCATCGTTAACAGTGCGAAATAAGGAGAAACTCGAGAGTCATATCCATTGAGACTCCATTCTTTCTCTCCCTCTCCCTCTCTCAAATTCAAATTCAGATAAGCTTTATTGGCATGACGGGTGAAAAAACCCACGTTGCCAAAGCAACACAGAAAATCATCAAGAAATTAACATACAATAATATACAAATATCAACAATACAATTAAAACTATCTAACAGCAATTCAATTTATAATATATATATATTTTTTACAGATGTACTGTAGTCACTGGTTTAGCTCTCTCCCCCTCTCTCTCTCTGTCTCTCTCTCCCCCTTCTCTCTGTCTCTATCTCCCCCTCTCTCTCTCTGTCTCTCTCTCCCCCTTCTCTCTGTCTCTATCTCCCCCTCTCTCTCTCTGTCTCTCTCTCCCCCTTCTCTCTGTCTCTCTCTCCCCCCCTCTCTCTCTGTCTCTCTCTCCCCCCCTCTCTCTGTCTCTCCACCCCCCCCCTTCTCTCTCTGTCTCTCTCTCCCCCCCCTCTCTCTCTGTCTCCCCCCCCCCTCTCTCTCTGCAGTGGGGCTCATATTGAAGAGTTATCTAGGACCCCCCCCCCCTCCAGCAGACTGAATCTGGCCCTTTGTGAGGTCACATAAAACTCAGGCAGGAACAGTGCGGCTAACATTAACCATCCGCAGAGATTGGGTTGCGCACCAATTCCCTTCTTCCTGCTCCCCGGGAGCGTTGTGTGGAGCCCACGAACAGCAGGAATGTTGGTTGGACAGAGGAGAGCGGTTGAGAAAAAAAAAAGGTCTGATCCTATAGCTTCCCATAAGGTTTATATTGAATTAAAGCGTCGTCATGATCCAGCGTTACGTAACCGCCAATTTCCCCCCGGGCCACGGTGGTTACATGTGCCTTTTCGTTTCCACGGCGACGCTTCCCCAAACAAGAGCCGAAAATTCCACGCCGTGGAAACCGAGGAAGCACCTGACTATCTTGTCTCCGATCACATGGAGCAGATGACAGGGATTATTTTTGTGTTCGGGAGGATCCAAAACCAAAGCCTTGGAACACATTTAAGATTTAACCACGTACAGTTACATAATCAGGGAGCTAGATAATAATATCATCGCCTTGATCCGTCGTCCGCAGTTGGCAAGCAGGACTAGACCGCGTGTATCGGATTTGTCATTCACAGTCTGTTTAGCATTTAGCAAAGATGATTACGGCGAGAGAGGGATTGAAGTCACCAAAAGGCCGAAGCTTAAAGGAGTAGTAAAGGGAAAATTCATGTTTAGCCCTGTTTTAAGGTTACTTATGATCATATACAATGGGTCAGTTCAAAACGTTGACAAAACTAGCACTAGTCTGATAATTGCTCTACCACCGTTTTGGTCATATGTGGTCATGGATGTGGGTGGGCACCTTGAAAAATCTTTCAAAAACATGTTTAACTCTCAATTTCAAGACAAGAAGCTCACCGAGGGGGTAATTGGTGTCTGTTGGTGTTCTGACATCAAATTCGCTGCAAAGTATGAATCCTATAGGGTTTTATTGATCATTATATGAAATCCATTGACTTGTATTGAAGCGACCGTTGTAGATGTGTAGATCAATCCGCAGAGGGGATTCAGGTATTCAGATTCAGAGGAACTACTTACGGTAGCTATTGTTATTGTTTATGTTGCTAGGCTACCTAGTTTGCGTAAGTTTACACATGTATGTGCTGCGACTAAATAGTTCTATGCTAAATATTTTAAAAAGCCTTTCCAGATGAACTAGAATCTTACTTTATGGCGAATTATATGTCAGAACGCCAACTAACACCTCGGTGAGTTTCTCATCATTGAAATTGAGAGTTTAACATGTTTTTGAATGATTTTTCACGGTGCCCACCCACATCCATTGTATGACCAAAACGGTGGTAGAGCAATTATCAGACTTTCTCAAAAGTGCTAGTTTTGTCAACGTTTTGATCTGAACCATTGTATATGATCATAAGTTAAAACAGGGCTAAACATGCATTTTCCATTTACTACTCCTTTAAGAAATACTGAGCGCATTTGGATGTGCGTTAGCGTTATTTGTCCATGTTTCTGCGAATGCAACTTTGACTGACTGTATCAAACGCCGCCAAACTGGGCAGTCATTCCAGACAAGGTTTGTGAAACACTCAGCATGCCTTAGCAGCGGTGTATACAGGAAATGGCCCATCTATGAAACGCTAGCTGCTAGAAGGATTTCACAACCCGTCTTATTAAATGATCATTATGGATACAGAGAACACCATTTACACGTTTCTTGAATGATGGTTTTAATGACTATTCCATCCTCCCCATGCCATCTAAGGTGAAACAGTATCATTTATATTTGGGACTTTGAGAGGTTATATAATCCAAGCAAGAGTTAAAAAAAATACTCAAAAATACCCAAAAATAACATGACATCATACCCACTCTCTCCCGTTTCTAAAGTAACAATGCCAAGTGAGCGCATTGGTCAAACCTGGCAACCAATGGCCCCCCACAGGAAGTGAGACATGTAACAGCTTCCCACCCTAAAAGGTTATTAAAACATGTGGGAGCAGGTACTGCATAAAGGCTAAACCCAGACGGATGAGGTCAGACGTCAATCAGCCGTGGAGGAGGGCAGCGGAGCGGCATGGAGGGTGGGAGCTGACAAAAGAGGCCGAGAGTTGAGTGCCGGCCTTGCCGTGTGCCCCCGTCCAGGGGAACACCCCCACCCCAACCCCTCTGGGCTCCGGCATATCCCGGCTGCAGCCGAGTGTGACTCGCTTCCTGAGCCGTTTGTTCTGCAGCTGCTGCAACCCTATCCACACGGGGCTGTTTCTGTTTTCCACAGAGCGTTCCGTTCACGCCGCTGCCCCCCGCCCCCCCCCCCCCAACACCCTGCGGTCGGCTGTCACAACAGCACGGTAAATACGGTAAGCGCGTGTGCTCCGGCTCCCTCATGCGTGAAGCGGCTATTAGGGGGGCTGACGGTCCATCGAGGACGCAGGGCCGAAACGCTCTCACAAACAAGAAGGGGAGGGCGGGGGGGTCAGACCATGGGGTGGACATTCCGTAACAGGTTTGATGGATGCCTGAGACATGGCAAACAGTAGGCTTTCACTGAGAACTAGAACCCCATGTGGAGGACTGTGTAGAGTGAGGTGATGTCATTTTGTAGGCTGAAATGTAAGTGTTGCCGCTATTTGGTTCTGAATCCACCCCCCCCCCCCCAAAAAAGGGGGCTTTTCTTTTACAGAGGAAGCTGTTACATTTCTCACTTCCTGTGGGTGGCCATTGCTTGTCAGTTTTGACCAATCGCTCCTTAAGAAAAGGGAAAGACTATTTTGTGTTTTTTACTTTTTTTTTTTACTCTCTTGCTCGGATTATATAACCTCTCAGTGGAGTCTCTGTTAAACCTATACCTTATTTTTTTCATGAATCCCATTCATTTTTACCATGGGAATTTTGGACTCGGAACCAAATGCCGGCGATGCCACCTTTTCAGCCTACAAAGTGACATCAGACCTAACCACTCCTTAGTGTCATCATGTCCTGTTGAATTCAGTCAACCCTGTTATTAGCAGTTTTATCCAAAGCGACTTGGAATAATTGCATAATTGCACATTGCATAATGTAGGTAGTTAGTGTACTACTACACTAAGTGCATCTCCCCTGTAAACAAGTGACTAAGAGCATAACTGCAAGCAGCAATTTGGGGGCCAAGCAGGACGCGTGACCAGCGCATCAAAGACAACAAGCGAAACACGCCATAGCCGCATTCGAATCCCTACCGCAGTTTTGAAAATCGGGCATACGGTTCAAAATAAACACACTTCCAACTTTGACAGGTTGGTGGCGCTAAAGAGTTTGAGGTGTCGGCATCGACTTGGTGACAGGGGTCATGGGACTGTCCCCGATGAGTGTGCCTAATGTGGTTATGATGCATTAAAACATTACTGAGATATGACCACACTTCCTGTTTGGCGGCTTGGACACCAAATTCGATTGGCTGTTGCGAGCGAATGCCTTCGACAATCAAAAATCCCTGTAATACTTTGTATTCTGTAAAACATTGGACTAGAGAATGTGTACAGCCAGCCAATTTCATGTAGATTGGTGAAAATTCCTAGGAGGAGATACATTTTAAGTGTTTTACACAAAATACAAAATGGCAGGAAATCCAATATGGCGGGAAATTATGTCATAGGGTGCGTTGAAGTCGGCTTGAGCCAAGGAATCCAACGGTACCTCATTTTTGAAAATCGGCCTTACAGGTCAAAAGTTGCGTGCACAAACGCACCTCCAATTTTGACACATTGTTGGCGCTAGAGGGTTAGAGCTGTGTACATGGGTCTTGGTGAAAAGACTCAGGGCACTGACCTGAATGAATTCACAACTTTTTACCATACGGTTCTATGGGCTGCCATAGACTCCCATGGCAGAAGAAAGAAAGAAAGAAAGAAAGAAAGAAAGAAAGAAAGAAAGAAAGAAAGAAAGAAAGAAAGAAAGAAAGAAAGAAAGAAAGAAAGAAAGAAAGAAAGAATAAGAAAAGGTACAAGAACAATGGTGGCCTACGCAGCGTCACTGCTTGGCCCCCAAATACAAGGTGCTTACTGTAAGAGGAAGGATCTGGATAGTACTTCTTCAAGAGGTGAGTTTTGAGACACAGATATGACATCTATGAAGTACAGTGATAGAAATAAAAGGAGGATTTGACAGATCTGACTTTTTTTTGTTGTTTTAACCTTTATTTCAACAGGCAAAGTCAATTAAGAACAGATTCTTACTTACAATGGTGGCCTGTGAGTGCACCGTGTATCCGAGTAGAAATACATAGAGTAAATCCCCAGACTAGGCCTCTCTCCACGAGACACATCCTCGCCATCATCTACCTCCTGAAGCCGAAGATGATCCCTAAAAGCTTTGTGGTCGAGTGATCTTGTCGACATCATGCTGAGAGGAGATGAGGGCTTTCAGAAAGAACGGTATTAGGTTCCCTTGAGCGTAAACAAACGCTCCGCCAGCTCACGTCAGCCCAAGGTTAATACCGGGACCACTTAGACCCCCCTAAGCCCGGCTACGCAATTAAAATAGCCCAGTTCCTCTAGGTCACATGCTTCAAGGAAACCATTATGTAATAGCTATCTGCAAAAGTAGTTAATAGCGTATGAAATAACCTAAACGGTGAAATTGTTGCATTGTATAACGCGGCCCATCCATTTAATTGTAAACAGGGTAGTCTGTTAGGTTAAGAATATTGTTTTGCTAACGTTTGAGCTGACAGTCTCTTCTCTTCTGTTTATGACGCCATATTAATTGTTCCCATCCTTGTTAGAAGAGGTGTGTTGGCCTCCGTTTACGCTTGCTCTTGTCAATGTGTCACCAAGCTTAAACTTGGCTAAAGAAAACAGATTTGTATACACAGAAGGACCATCTTCTTTATATCTCTTTGCATATTTATTTAAACATGTCCAGTGGTTGTATCCTGGAGGTTCTTCATTGTCAAAATGAACGGTCCCTAGCAAGCCTTTAAATGAGTGTGCAACAAGCTGTCACAGTGGCCAATGGCCAGATGACCAAACAAGGAAGTCTGTGTCACAGAAGAGAATAGCTAGTACACCCAGTACAGGTATCAGTGCATCGTTAATTCTGTCAAACATTGCTTTTACCTGTGTCCATAGTGAAAGATTGAAATCACAGTCTCAGTATTCCCCCCAAATAATCAAAGGATTGTACTGGAAAAACCAAAATAGCCTCTAACCACTCCACACTTGACTGTCGGGATCAAGTTATTCACACATTTGACACAGCCCAGCCAAGGAGTTCGTTAAAAACGTTGAAACTAATTTTCCGTCCGCCCGCGTATGGAACTGTAATCGCTTTGGAAATAAACATTAGCTCTAGGAGACGGAAATGGAGGCCGGTCTGTTACCTTATCTGGGTAGACTGTGGTATTACACGTGTGGCTGTGCCAAGCGAACGAGCGTCACTACCCTCCGGAGCCACAGAGCCCAATGTCATGTAGTTCCTCATCTCAATGTGGTTTCTATTACACGGGCACCCTTATCTAATCCAGGGCCTGGTCTGAATCTGCTCAGGAGCCTGGGGCTTCTCTTTGATTCGCTACAGGAAAGGGAGCAAAAAAAAACAGGAACACTTCCCTCAGAAAGGGTTTGAGATGTCGGATCCTGACACGCTCTCCCAGGAGTGGTGGGAGGTGGAGTAGTCACTGCCGAGGGTCGGGGAACCTCACACCAAGATAACTCAGAACACCGCCAGGGAGGAAAAAAACAAACTGGTGACCGGAGAAAGACAGGCAAAGACGAGAGTATGGGCTGTATGTCTCTGTAATGGTGAAAGCTGCTCCGCTGAAGAGCAATAAATCACCCGCCTCCCGCACCTCCAGAAATAAAAGGTCTTTGGAAAAAGTTGGGAAAGAAATTGGCCATTGGCGATATCCTGTTGAGGATTCTGAGGACACTGTCCTGAAAGGAATACACAATGTCCTCAAGCAGCTTGATCTGATTATGAAACTGTCCCGTTGTGATGGCTGCTTTGTTTCTGAGCGGAGGCTCACCTTACCCTCGCTGAGAAACAACAGGTTTGTATCCAGCAGTTACCCTCTTCCATTTGACGATAGTTTACTGCCTCTCTCTTCCTCTTTCTCTCTCTGTCTCTCTCTCCTTCTCTCTTTCATGTATGTCTCTATGTCTTTCTCTCTGTCTCTTATAAGCCTTCTCTGTCTGTCCTCTCTGTCTTTCCTCTCTCTCTCCATCTCTCTCTCTCTCTCCTTCTCTCTCTCCCCCGCCCCTCTGTCTTGCACCATTGGAGAGCTCCCCTGCTGTCTCACATCCCATAATTCAGCTGTGCCCGGCGAGGGAAATTCCAGTCATCACACTAGATTTGTGTTAAATCACATAACCTGCGCTCTGCTCTCTCTTACTCTCTCTCTCTCTTCCCCACACACCTCTTCTCTTTCTCTCTCTCTCTCTCTCTCTCTCTCTCTCTCCTTCTCTCTATATTCCTCTCAGAGCTTGATTCAAGTTAATCTGCAGAAAAGTTCAGCTGGATCATTTGCTTTTAAAATAATTTCTGGTGGCATTAGAAAAAGAGAAAACAGTTGTCAATGTGTATGTCGCTGCCACGGCTCCAACCTCCCAGGAGGCCGAGCGACTGGCGCGTTGGAGGTCTGGAAGGGAGATTTGGGCACCATCTCTGCTCTCACACGTGGATGTTCAACGCCACCGTCTCTGGATAGCCCAGAACCCCCCCGCACCCCCCCACCCCCCCCAGCTCCTGGGTGGCTTTGGGTGGGTTTCCAATGAAATGACTTCAAGGGAGAGTTAGTGAGGCAAGATCTGCGCCCACTGACTGATGCCAATGCTCCATCTCTCTTAACTACAGCATTAGTTTCACATCAGCCTCGGCACCAAAAAAACGTCAGCGTTGAACGAGAGCCCCCAATAACATTTTCCCGTCCAAAACAAAGTCAAATTTTATGTTTTGTTCATACCGTCGTATAACACTGCTACAGTAATCCAATGATGTCATCCGATCTTTATGTTGACTGGCGACATGACACCGTATTGCTCTGACATTTCAGACACACAAAGTTTTTCTGTTGCTGGTATGATAAAAGTCGCTCATCAAAGACCCCATGTAGTCCTCGCCCCTACAACCGCGTCCAGACGCACCGCGTGGCACCTCATCAGAAAACCCACCGCATCAGAAACGGCTGTAGCTTTCTTGACCAAGGTCCAGCCTTTTCAAAAGGATCAGTACATCATAGATCCTTTATTGCTACAATACGCAGTGACAATCCGTTCCACCGCACAGAAGACTAACTCTCAAAACATTCTTTCCTCATGTCCTCTTCATTCTAAAAAATGATTTTTCCCCCCAAAATGTTTTTCCCCCCCTTAATCTTAAAATGGTAGTGAGTGAAATTGCTAATGATGTGGGTTTGTTTGACGTTCATCTGAGCGCGTGCGATGACAGCAGCGTCTCTCTCATCGCTTGGGTCAGGGATGCCGGGGAGAAAGCTGTTATTGTATCCGTCGCTCTGTCCTCGCCACGCCTCCCGCCGCGGGTGTTGAGCGCTCTCGAGCCGAGACGAGTGACAGGCGAGCCGTCGTGTCTAGTGGAATCATGTACTGAACCCCGCTACGCACACACAAACTTGTGTACACAAATATAAGCACACGCCAGGCACATAGCACATTCTTGACAGAGCCTAATGTAATTTGCCGCCTCAGAATGCCGTTTTTTTTAAGCCAGCGACCGTGCTCTGTAGCCTTGGATTCTCCCGGCGGTGCACGTGCGAGGAGAAGACGAGCAGGAGCCGGGCCACGTGCGGCTACGTTACCCAGAGCACGCTCCCCTCTGCACTCTGCCCAACATCAGCCTGGGGGAAAAAAAAAGAAGAAATACAACTCATAAAAGTGACTGAGGTGGGTAGTGGTGGTGGTGGTGGGAGGGCAGCGCAATGAGGGTAGTCGCAGGGCTTCACACCCACTTGTGCGTCAGGCTGCCAGGGGCCTAAGCACTTTAAGATGCACCTCTAATTGAATCCTGATACACGTCTGGAAGCGACACGAGCAAGGGCCTCGGAGCAGATCAGGCCAGCGCGAGGCTGGAACCCATCAGTTGAAAACAGACAGTTTCTGGTGGATTTACCAGCCGGCTGTATGTGTGTGTGGGGGTGTGTGTGCATGCCTGGGTGCGTGTGAGTGTGTGTGTGTGTGGTATAGTTCCCTTGATAAAAAACTGATGTGATGGTGTGAGTAGACTAAACGAATAAAGACTTTGTGCTCAAGCCTCCCTTCATTGCCCCACAGAGCTGGCATGAGGCTGGTGCTAATGAATATGTAATTATACAGAGCCCTCTAGTGGCCGGGAGGGGTACTGAGGAGATTGTGGTGCCCTCCTGGAGTGGCAATTTTAGAGTTCACGTAACCCTAGAGTACGAAATCCTCGGTGGCAATCGGAGGATCGGGTGGTTATACTTGCACCAGCCGTCAATATTGACTCGTGTTGTGCTGATGTCTTACGCCTCGGTTAAGCCCTGGTTATAGCCTACTTTGTTATGTTATGTTATGTTATGTTATGTTATGTTATGTTATGTTATGTTATGTTATGTTATGTTATGTTATGTTATGTTATGTTATGTTATGTTATGTTATGTTATGTACTTAACGGTTCCCGTGACTCTTCGCAGCTCTTCTGCATCCAGTCTGAACCCGACGTAACCCGACACACGCGCATACTCAAATCTGACATGTGCGCACTTGTTGTGTCGCTGTACAACTTTCCACCTCATGCACTATCACTATTCAGTCAGCAAACATAGGCCACAGATCGGAAAAAAATATCTTTCCTTAAAAAAGAATTGACCACAGATGGCTTGGCTTTTTCTCGATGCCATTAAGGTCACCATTGATCCGTTCATGATACAGTGTGCATGTGCTACTGTAGCACTAGCTCTGGTCCAGCCCTGTAGGAGGAAGTAAGAAAGAAAAAAATTGTTGCACACTCTGGCTCCATATGCTAGCTCCATATATTTTATTTTTAATGTTTCGGCTTGTTGGCCTTTTGGCTTTCTTCAGAATCTGATTCAGATTCGACCATGAGGCCGAAACATCTAAATAAAATAACTGCATATGGAGCCAGAGTATGCAACACTTTTTTCTTTCTTATGATCAGGTCTTCCTGTGATAAGCACCTCACAAGAGTACCTTGGTGCGATACCTTTTTGTTATACCAGGGATCATACATTTCTCCATCCTTTTTTTTCACTCAGTCTGCTTTTCAGTATCTACAGATAATTTCATTTCTGTTACTCACTGAAGTGAAGCCAATTTTTGAAAGCTTTTTCTCCCGAGGTATGTGGCCTGACTTTCCGCTACAACCTTTTGTATAAAAAACACTTAAATAGCACATATCCACTAGCCTGGCTTTGCTTTCTTGATCATGTGATCAGTCTCCACATAGAAAGACAGAGAATGAGATCACATGATAAGTGTGATATGCTAGCGCCAGTGTTAGCTCCGGGTGTCTCTCTGCTACGTTTTCCTTCTGATTCAGCTTTTTAGAAGTGAAGTTAGCAAGTAATACTTCAAGTTGTTACTCGCACTTCTGAAGAAGCCCTTGTGGGCGAAAGGTTACTTGTGTGCATTAGTTGGGGGTGACATAAACCAGAGAGCAGGGACAGAGACCTTATACTGTGTGCGGACATCATCTTCTTTTTCATGAAGCAAAAACCATGCATGAAAGTATACTAGATTTATTACCATATGAGGAAAAGGGAAAACATGAAATATGGTTTAACGCAAAAATGTTGTCTAATAATGAATGTATTGCTCATACAAAAATGTGGGTTTCATCGTGCAAAGAAGATTCTGTGCAGGTACACGACAATGTTAATGGGGAGGATGGTATTCATCCTAATGACAGTGTTCTCAATGTTAGTAACCAATCAAGTTCCAGGAGTGGTAAAAATGGTAAATCAAGTACTACATCTGCTTCACAGGTAAAGGCTGAAGCAGCTAGGACTGGACTTGTTGCTCGTGCTGCAACTCTAAAGGAAAGTCATGCGTTGGAGGAGAAGGAACAACAACTAAGGAGGAACAGAGAGTGGCTGGCTTTGGAAACTGAAATAGCTGCATCCACTGCTCAATTGGCAGTATTTAAGGCCTCGGATCAGAGAAGTGTTTCACAGGATGGCATGAATTCCTAGTTGGATAAGGAAAAGGGGACAAAGGAGGCTGTCATTGTTTTAAACCCTTTGGTAGAAGAATACAAGCCTAGCTTGTGGAAATCAACAACACACAGCAACTTGACAAAATGGGTATTGCCAACAAATAAAATCTTCCTGGGGACATACTTACTGAGATAACAGTTGCTCTGGTGCAGCAGCAACAATCCATGTCTCTTCCACCATGAGATATTCCCATATTTGAAGGGGATCCTCTGCAATACAACTCATTCATCAAGGCCTTTGAACAAGGAGTGGAGAAGAAGGCAGGAAAAGTGTATTGTTTGTACTATTTGGAGCAATTTCCTAGAGGACAGCCACAAGAATTGATATGTAGCTGCCAGCACATGGCTCCGGAGCGTGGCTACGTGATGGCAAGGGGCCTTCTAAGGACACATTTTGAAAACAAGTACAAAATCGCCACTGCTTATATAGAAAGGGCTTTGGCTTGGCAAACCATAAAGTTGGAGGATGTGAAAGCACTTCAAGCCTACTCCTTATCTTGCGTGGCTGCTGCAATATAATGGAAGAGCTCGAGTACATGTAGGAACTGGACATGCCGGTGCACATGAGAGCTATCATTTTAAAATTGACATTCAAAATGAGAGAAGAGCTATCATTTTAAAATTGACATTCAAAATGAGAGAGAAGTGGAGGACCATAGCTCATGACATAATGGAATAAACGCATCAAAGGGCTCGCTTCCCTGATTTGGTCACATTTATTGAGCGTCGTGTCAGAATTCTGTCTGACGCTCTGTTTGGTGACATACAGGACCCTATGCCTGCCGTTGCTGGAATAAAGAATCCCACCAGGTTTAAATCACAGCCCAGCAACAGAGTACAGGGAAATATGGTTGCCACCACAGTAACCTCTATGGATGGGCCAGAGGGAGAGGAGGAGCCAACATCATATCCTGGGATGGAGCAGGAGGTTGGATGCCTTCGCTATGCTCGTAGTCACTCATTGGAGGAGTGCAAACAGTTCAATGAAAAGAGGCACAAAGATAAAAATGTACCTTTTGAGGGAAAAGGGAGTGTGCTTTGCATGCTTATGTATGGGTCATATGAGCCGGGATTGCAAAAGGCACTTAACATGCAAAGTGTGTGGTCATGTATCCCACTGTGCTGCATATCAAAAGGCAAGCAGTAGCTCTGGAGCAGGCAAAGAATGCATCTAGTAACCAGCCAACCTCACCCAAAACATGTGGACATACAGGGGCCGGTAAGGACTGCTGTGTTTTGTCCATTCTCCCTGTAAAGGTGAAGGTTGCAAAAGGAAATTTCACCATAAAAACATATGCCTTCCTGGATCCTGGTAGTTCAGTCAGATTCTGCTCGGACGATCTAATGCAGAAGCTGAATGTCACAGGCAGAAGAACCAACTTCCGGTTGAGCACAATGGGGCAAGAAACCGTTGTTTGCCTACTCCGTGACTGGTTTGGAGGTAGCTGATTTGGTCAGCAACAGTTTCCATGCTCTCCCAGAGGTTCTCACGCAGAAAAGGATGCCAGTCACTCCTGATAATATGGTTGAGTAATTAGTCACCAGGTCAACTGGCTGACCGAGGACAACACTACACTCAGGAATAGGAGATGGACGCCTGTAGTCGATGCAGATCTCCTTTGTCTTAGAAACATTGAGTTGAAGAAAGGCTTCATTGCACCAGGACAGGAAGTCATTAACAACTTGGCCATGAGCAACTTCATCATCGCCAAGCAGGCTGACGATGACAGAATCATCAGCATACTTGACGATGAATCTGTTGGCGTGACGGCTAGAACAATCATTTGTGTATAAGATGTAAAGAAAAGCAGATAGACACAGCCTTGAGGTGAGCCTGTGGAGGACATTAGCAGGCTAGACAGTGAGTCATTGACTCTCACCTACTGTGATCTATTTGTAAGAAAATCAAGGATCCATCCCACAAGACATGCATTTAAACCAAATAAATGAACTCATTTTTCAACCAGGACATGCGGCTGAATGGTATTGAATGCTGATGAAAAATCAATGAAGAGCAGCCTAGCATGGTTCTTATTACCTTCTAAGTGCTTAAAGAGAAGGTTGAGCAAGGTAGCAGTCGCGTCCTGCACGCCTCTCTTGGCTCTGGACGCAAATTGAAAAGGGTCTAACGGGCTTTCAGTTTTTGCTATGAGTTTTACTAGCCTTTCAAACTGTTTCATAAGCGAGGTTAGGGCGACAGGCCGGAAATCTTTAAGAGAGTTAGGTCTGGTTGTCTTGACAACGGGCACCACAATTGACTGTTTCCATAAAGATGGCACCCTCTGCTGGGCAAGGGACAAATTAAACATGTCGATAAAAATGGGGCCTAGCTGCTCAGCACAGGCTTTTAGCATGCGACCACCAATTTTATCGGGGTTTTTCCTGGGTTTACACCCTTTGAAGCACCTGATTACATCCTGCACATCAAAGAATGGATCAGAAGGAGGACTCAACAGGAGACTGTTCTTGATCTCAGCGTGTTCGCTACTAAAATCGTGTGTATGAAATCTAACATAAAAATCTTTAAAACCATGTGCTAGCTCTGTGTCAGATTTATATCCATTGAGTTGAACTTTTTTTCCTTCCACACTCTTTGATCCCTGTCATCAGCTTCATACTATCCCAGGCGGAGCCTAGGTCGTTCGTTTGGAGCTGAGACTCAACTTTTTCTATGTAGTTCTTTTTGCAGCACCTGATTTCATTCTTGATTTCCTTTTGCAAGTTACACAACTCTAATCAATTACCTTCCTTGAAGGCTTTATTCTTTCTAAACAAAAGCATTTTAAGTGACTTGGAAACCCATGGCTTACTATAGTTATATACTAGTTATACTATAGGCTTTTACAGTTTTCTCAGGAATACAACAGTTTTAACAGTATAGGACCCAACTGCTCATTAGATCAGTCAGCTCATCAATGTCCTCTGAAGATTCCTTGAGCAGATCCCAGTCAGTAGCCTCAAGGCAGCCCTGCAGAGTGAGGCAGGCATTCTCGTTCCCGTCTTTCACACGGACGTTATGTACTTTACCTCGCTTCAGTACTGTGCGATATACAGGGATAAGCTGAATACAATTATGGTCATACGAGCCCAAGGGCGGGAGTGGGAGGGACTTATATGCATCCTTCACGTTACAATAACATAGGTCTATAGTTTTGTTAAGTCTGGTAGGACGTAACGTTTTGATGGAAGTCTCTCAGGTTTTTTTTCAGAGAGCAGTGATTCATGTCACCTAAAATGATGTTGGGTGTGTCCGGGGATATTGACTGTAGCCTCTGTGCTACTCGGAGTATATGCTTGCAGGCATTTTTTTCATCTGCCCCCGGGTGTATATAGACAAGAGTCACAGAAATCTGGGGAAATTCCCTACTCCATCGTTCATTGATGTATAAGCACACACCTCTGCCAGATGACTTGCCTGTTGCCGTGGTGTCTCTGTCCAGACGGATAGGTGCTCCGAAACCTTCTGTCTCTAGGTCCTTGTCTGAGTACCTGTCAGACAGCCAGGCTAAAACGGCTAAAACGACGAAAAACTGCCATTCACGTGTGCTGCTGGTCGCTGCATCTCATCAGGTTGCTAGGTTGTTGTTGTTTCACGTAGTCTGGATTGAATCTGATTGGCTGGGAGAATCTCCTGTCACCACTGATTGGGCGGTAATAAACGAATGACAAGGCTTATCTCCAAAGTCTGCGAATCCAGTGAGTCAGACTAGGAAACGGTCAACAGAAGAGGCTAGCCTGTAGCCTATATACAGTGTCAATGTGTCGGTCGTCAGTATCACAACTTGCCCACCACACCGGGATCGAACCGGGGTCCTCTGATTTGTGGAACGCATGCATGACCACCTCTCATAAACACCGCTACCAGTTACGCCACAGAAAAGCTAGCTCCTCGAAGGCGCGAGTGGTCGGTATTTATACACGAGGGGTGAGATTACGACCGATTCAACTCGGTCACATATGGAGCATGTGCATGCAGAGCAACATTCCCGTGTGCCTGTGTGTTATAACATGTGTGCGTCTTATAAGCAGATCTCATGATCCATGGACCAGATGACGGATCCCGTCCAGACGACCACATAACTTGCGTTACATAACCCACCTGCGTTTCAGTCCCACTCTGCCACATGCCTTGGTGTCCAGAACACCACCGTATGTCATCAGCGCTGGGCGGAAACATCTAGAAAAACGCCCCCTTCTCCGCTCACAGCCTCGGTGGTGCTGATAGGCCCCCGCTGACAGAGGGCTGCGACACGCCCGGTTATCGCTACAGGAGAGAGGCAGGGCGCGGGAGGGGAGGCGGGTGTGACCCCAGGAGTTCAGGCAGAGCAGTGCTGTAAGGGAATCATCTCTCTCAGCACCCATTCATCAGTCTGCAAGGTTTTTTGGCGTGTGTGTTTGTTTGTGTGTGTGTGTATGAGAGAGAGAAAGACAGAGAGAGAGAAAGCACGTGGTGTGTGTTTGAGAGAGAGAGAGAGAGAGAGAGAAAGTGTGTGTGTGTACACGTGCATGTCTGTGCAGGCGTGTGTGTGTGTGTGAGACGCTTGCATGTGCACCTGTGTGTGCATGTGTGAGTGTGTGTGTGTGGCTGAGGAGGTAGGGCGGGTCGCCCCGCCCAAAGATCATAGGGTCGGCGGTTCGAATCCCGCCTCCTCCTGACGACGTGTCGAAATGTCCTTGGGAAAAGACACTGAACCCCAAATTGCTCCCAAAGAGCAAGGCTGGCGCCTTGCATGGCAGCTGCCGCCATGTGTGTGAATGGGTGAATGAGAGGCCATTTTAAATCGCTTTGGATAAAAGCGCTATAAAAGTGTAGTCCATTCACCGTTTACTTTGCTTCTCTGCCGTCCTGTATTTCAAAACACAACAACGTCGAATCACAAGAAATCAACTATTAGATGGTATTTTCCTAAACTGTTTAACATTAGCACATTGTGGAAAGACCCTCAGACTTCTGCCATGCTCCCACAAGCACTCACAGCTGCCTGCTAAAGACTCCTTAGACTGTGTGAACGCACTGCGGTTTCGAGTCCCACAGGGGCCCCCTAAGCTTGAGGTGGAGGTACTGTTTACAAATGTTGCTATGGATACTTAGACATTTACCATGGCGGGGGGGCGGGGGGGGGGGGAGGGGGTGACATTTGAGAGCAGTTATTAGAGTCGTTGTGGTTTGGAGGTAGAATGGCATATCTAACATTTCATCCACTGGAAGTCATCTTTCCATGTCATCGCTTTTGCAGAGCCTATATCGACTGTGCCGTAATTCCCCCATTTTCCCCAAACTACGCATGGGTCCATTCTGAGGGGTTTAATAAATTATACGGATGGGAAGCTGGCATCACACAGCGCTGGTCGCGCAGGGACAGAGAGCTGTCGAACGGAGGGTCTCTCGCCATTTCCTGCGGTGTGTGTGAGTGTGTGTGTGTGTTGGGGGGGAGGGGGCGGTTGGAGGGCAACCTTCCCTACCCTTTTATTCCAACCTCCATAGGGCAATTCTGCACATGTCAGTTGTTCAGTTGTCATTCCGCTTCCATAGGGCTGATATTTACACAAGGGAGAAGGCGGGGGGGATTGTCGCAGATAACATCGACTTGCAGACAGAGCCCTGCTGTCAACGTTGCTTCTTTGTTGGTCTTGGATGTACCGTACGTTATTGTTGACACGTGGTCACATGTCGCTACACAAGCCAGGAGTTAGTTGGGCTGCGGTGTGTAGAGTCACGTGGGTTATGGGAGGTGGTGGGGGGTCGGGGGGCGGGGGGCAGGAGGAAGCAGAGGAAGTGCTGTCGTCCCGCCCCCCCCCCCCCCCCACTCCGCTTTTCATCCTCCACTCTGTCATTAGGTTGTCATGCCAGCTGTGTTTGATTGACAGGCGGTTGAGGAGAGGACGTTTCAACGTCCGCCTCCTTCTGCTCGCCGGTCGCTGTGCCCCAGCTTTCTCAACCATCAGCCCGGGTGATGACAGCGCCATCATGGACTAATACAGTGGGCTGGTCCCCCTGGGCAGGGAACAAAGAGAGACAATGTTCTCCAGAGCCAAGCAATCGCACAACACAAAACACACACACGCACACAAAAAGGCATCCCAGCGATAGTGTGGCTGAGTGAACTTGAGCAGTGTTTGGTTTGAATTAGCGCGCTGGGAGTCATTCTGAGGTCACGGTTCAAGGCCGTCCCCTGAGGAAGGCTGTGGTGGATGTGGCGAGGTGACCTGGCACCGTTGGGAGAGAGGGTTCTGGCTTCTCTCCAACGCTGGAAACCCTCCAGGAACTCTGCGATTACATATAACGCTTGTCTCGTGTCAGTCAGTCAGTCAGTCAGTCAGTCAGCGAGAACAAACGTTATCACCACAGTATAGCTGCATTAATTAATACGTCATTAAATCAGGAGTGATAATGTAAAAAATATTCACGTTTTATTCTGAAAAAAGCAAACATTTTCATGGGTTGTAACTGTCTAACGCAGGAAACATACAGAGCCTTGTTTACCGAGTCGCCTATTAGAGAACAATAAAAAACACAGGATAACAAAACATCCAAACAGCAGCAGAGACGAGGAATCCACTGAGCCCTTGAGCACAGGTTGAAGAAAGATCAGCATCTATGAAAAACATCTATTCATCCTAACAAAGGACATAAAGAAAAATAAAACAAATGACATGCATGGCTCAGTTGATATTTAACAACAATTCTAAATCACAATGTGCATATCGGAAATGTGAAAACCACATATTTGTTCAGAGGAACTGGTTTTGGGATATTATCAAAAGGACTGATAGTTTATCCATTTGGACTGATAGTTTATCCTGCATTGAATACACAAACATACAAAAGTGGTGAAACTATTGCGGTTGTCGGACGGAAACCTTGTATCTCCACAATGGAAAATTTTCAGAATGGACATTCCAGTTTCAATGTTTTTGAACATAAAATCACATGATGAGCTGTTTAGAATACATTTAATTGGTCCCAGGGCCGGGAGGCATTCAGAAGTTGGGTAGTCCCAACTGTTAATTGATGTAAAAAAATAAATAAATAAAATAAAATCATCAAATGAGGTATGAGGTTTTGACCCGACAGCAGCGCTATGCAAATAAGTACCTACAAATCCTTTTCTAAACAAATCTACTATTTCAATCAAATAAAATCAACCAACCAGAGTGCCTGCAGACGTGGGCCAGAGTGAACCACGCAATATGAGACGCTGGCCTTTCAGTGGTCCTTGCAACACTATATGATCTTGAAGCGCTTGAATAATCCTGTCAGCTGTGCTTCTCGACACAACACCCCACAAAGCTAACGCTAACGAAGCTAATGAAGGCACTGAGGGAGAAGCAGACCGTGTGCAGAGTGACAAATGTGGGGAGGCCCTGCAACCAAACTAGCAACATAACAAAATAAAGTCTGTTTAGCCCAGATACTAGTGTAACAAGGATGTGCTGGATGGTGAGTATGTGGTCGCTATGGCTCTGGGATGTCTGACGCCCTATTTTTTTTGTGTGTGTGTGTGTTTGATGGCTCGCTTCATGAAAAGTTTAAGTTTATTTTTAAAGAGACAGTGCACATTAATCAACGTTTCAGTGTACAAAAGGACTGTACACAGACTAAGGTGGAAAAAAAAAAAGACAAACAAAAACCACGCGAAAAGTATTTACACACGTTTAGAAAAATATACCAGTTGCCGTAACATAAACCGGTGGAATTTTACATTAGTCCTGATTCCTGTCACCGTGACCTCATTGTCTCGTTTTCTCCTGTCCGCGTCGTTGTCTCCAGTCGTTCTGCAGGTCCATCAGAAGCACCATGACATCAGAAGAATAAAACGTTTCTTCTTTCTCAAGTCAAAGACGAAGGCATGTTTCTGGAAGGACATAGAGATGGTTGTTATGATAGCAGCGTGCGACTGACAGAAGCCTAGCTTAATATACAGTAGCAGCAGACCACAGCGGGTTTGATTTGCCAGCCAGAGAAAGGGGAGCTGTGAGCTGGAATAAATGTGCTTACTGTACGCCGAAGGGAAAAGGCCTGTGTACCTTGGGTTTTACAGCACGTTGACCTCCACTGTTTCCTAAGTGGACGTGGAAGTGGACGTTCGGTCTTGCTGGTGATTTGCCCTGTTTCCACACAAGAGACGTTTTTGACAGTGAGCACATTAGACGTTTTCGACAGTAAGTGACATTATGGCCCAAAACGGCGGTTCACATCACCAACGCATGGAAACAGCCAGGGTAGTGTAACAACCTTCGCCCCCAAAAACAACCTCGTCAAGATGTATACTGATAAGACGTTTCCACTGCTCCCAAAGTCAAAGTCAACTTTATTTATATACTGCAGCGCCGTTCACCCACTGCGAACGAAGCGTAAAAAAAAATCAAGCTACATTTTTCGAGCATTTCGTATTTCCTCGAACTCCGTCTCTTTCTTTGGCAGACAGTGGGCGTCTGTGCCTCGGGCTGCACCTGAACCCTTGACTGTCCTGCCCTGTCCTGGTCGCCTCTCGTCTTTCAACGCTCCACATCTGCTGAGGAGATTAAACCGGGCCTCGACGTCCGTCTGGAACCCAATACCTGGAACAGGTAGGCGACGCCCCCACGTAACGGCTCAGTGTGTGGACAGGAGGCCGCGCTGGCGCGACGGACACAATAAACAGTGGGTTCTCGCTTAACGGCGCCCCTTTCAGCGTCGGAGACCGACTTTATCCCTCGCCACTGTGATGACTCACAGACACGTCATTAAGAGCTTTTGGAGATCGCTCTCTCCTAACAGGGCCAGAGACCAACGTCAACACGGCCAATGTACTTCCACCGCCGCAAATGAGTATACCAGTAATTATGAATATCTCTAATGCCTTTTTAAGAATGTCTATGCCTCTTTCTGCCGTGTATCGAATGATACAGTATGTATGAAGGTCATGAAAATGTGTGATACACTGTGTGATAAAATGTGTGATACACTACATTCCAAGGCTGATGTAGGTTGGATGGATGGATGGATGGATGGATGGATGAATGAATGGATGGATGGAAGGATGGATGGATGGATGGAAGGATGGATGGATGGATGGATGGATGGAGGGAGGGAGGGAGGGAGGGAGGGAGGGAGGGAGGGAGGGATGGATGGATCACCAGTCACTTACGCTTGGTGCTGCCGTGCAAACTGGAGGTCCTCTGTGCACAGCTCCGCTATCCTCGCACAGTCCTGGATTTCCTGGAGAGAGAGAGAGAGAGAGAGAGAGAGAGAGAGAGAAAGAGAAAGAGAGAGTGAGCAGGAGACGGTTATGTAACCACAGAGGTGGCGGTGGGGTCAGATTTGAGTGGGGTTTTCAGCATGGAACACCCACAAGTGGTCTGGTAACTTTAGTTTTAGGCTAATGACTGGGGTAAAAATAAAGTCCTTGTCAAACTTTCACCTGCATCTACAGTATGACTCAGGACCAACTAACAATACAATACATTGATAACGTGGTCATCAACAAACACTTCACTTTCTATCCCCTTATTCATTACCTAACCAGTTGTTGGATATTGTCATGACAGATTTACATAAGTAAATACTGTCAATTTTAACTCTCTCTTCATCTGTCTGTTTATAACTCTCCCTTTTCTCTCTCTCTTTTTCCCTCTGTGATCCTCTTCCCAGAATGCATCTGTGCACCTCTTTGCTGAGTCCGCTGTGCTCGTCGCCATCGAGGCTCGCTGAGGCTTCGGCGCCGTCGCCGGGGGCACCGTCGTAGCAACGGGAGTACTGGGCTGTCACGACGTCGCTCTCGTACGTGGGGTTGTACTTGGTGACTCGCTCCAAATACGGGACGTCCTCCCCGTAGCTGTGAGAGAGAGAGAGAGAGAGACGCCAAGCGTGACGAAATCAACTCACAGACACCATCCATCACATCACAGACACCTTATGGACAAAGACACACACACAGGTACTACACATAAACACACACTTAAGCATATTTACTTACACACACATGCATTCAAACACTGCCAGGAGGTGATTTATGCTCGACCTGTGCCTGTTGGGGAACTGGCATGCTGGAGCTACGACCTTGGATGAACTGCCCACTGACGTCAGGACAGCAGAGTCGCTGCCCATCTTTCACCGCAGGCTCAAAACTCACCTCTTCAAGAAATACTACCCTCTTAAGCACCCATTGTTTTTATATTTTGCTACTTGAATGCAGTAAGTCGCATTGGATAAAAGTGTCTACTTTGTCCATTGTATTACAATGACTGTATTGTAATACAATGTAATGTAATGCCCACAGGTGATATTGTCATCTGTTATGACCCCCCCGGGCGCTAAATAGCCCATTCATAACAGCATCTGACCAGTGACCGAAAGGCTGCTGGTTCAAGGCCACTTGACTATCACTGCCTACTGTTGTACCCTTGAGCAAGGCACTTTAACCTCAACACTACCTCAAAACATCTGCTACATGACCAAATTGCCAAACCCAGTTCCACACCGGCTAATACCCTACCCTAGGCTAACAGGACAGGTAACAAGGTTTATATACACAGTGACCTCTGGCTCGCTGAAGAAGCTGATCAAGTATGCGTCATTCGGCACCTTCCCCCAAAGCCTTGTCCTCAACGAACGTCTTAGCTGGAAATACCCCTCTCCAACACATGACACCGTTGGCTTGTTTGCATTTTCTTGAGGACAGTTAAAATTGAGTCCATGCTGCCTGTTGCTCATTTTACCAGCTTATCCCAATCTCTCGTCTCCCTGAGAAAAGGACTGAGATGAATGAACAAACAAACAAACAAACACACGCTCTGATATCTCTGACTGGATCCTAAGAGACAAAAATACCATTTCCATTAACGGCGTTCCGTTTTTACCTTTACAGGTCATTCTATCCAACTTGAGGTTTTCCCATGACGTTTTACACAGGAAATATAATGTGCCTTGTGTTTTTATGTATACGACCCTATGCCATATGCTCAATAAACTGTACAGACGTCTGAAAAAAACAACAACAAAACTGATCTGACCTGACCATTACTGCCTCAAGCTGGAAGTCATGAATCTGGCTTGTGCCGGTTTATGGCCTGCAATGGGAAGACCCAGCCTGAGTCAGCTAATGATCCCACGGCACTAGAGTGGGCAGCCGTCCAATGCCTGTCTGTCCACCAGAGCCCGGCCCAGTGTGTGTGTGTGTGTGTGTGTGTACTGGAGGCTACCAGGCTAAACACAGAGCAGCTGCAGCAGCAGCAGCCGCTTTCACAGTCGTGTTGATGCTGCAACTCTGGCCTTCTAAACACAATCAGGAGTGTTTGATACTTTCTTAATAAACATGTCGTGATTGGGTTTATCAAAAAAACACAAAATGGCTGCCAATACCAGTCTCCTGACAGGTCTTTGGCCCGAGCGTCACGCACACGATGTACATGAAACACATGCTTTCCTTCAGTCCAAATATTTTGATGAGGTGAATTTATTTCTTTGTCTGTCTGCACTTCAGTATTAGCATATATTTATTGACCCAGTTACCCAATGTTTATTGTTTACAACTTAAGACCTTAGTTTTACTCGAACAGAAACAGAGCTAAGACACAGAGCAGGACACAAAAGCCCTGCTTATATTGAATTCTGTTCTATTCTGTCGGTAACTTGTCCCAGGTGATCGTGGCACACTTACTGCAGCGGGTCTTCTTCGTCGTCCTTGTCGTTGGTGTCCCTCAGTGTCCTCCCTAGGAAGAACAATATGCCGGACGCCAGCAACAGGAAGCCAGCCACGGAGGCAAAGGCGATGCCGATCACCAGCGGTTCCGAGACAAACTCCTCGCAGTGTTCCCCGCGGTACCACCAGTTCTCCCCCACACGACACCTAGGATCGAGTGGGAAAACGCCAGAACACAATCAGAACCACTTACACAGTAGACCTAGTCACACATTTATACTGGTACATACACGATACATGCCCACTTACACACACACACACACAATCTCTAAACGCCGGCCCACCTGCAGATGGCGCCCTTGCCAGGAATTACGTCACACTTCCCGTCGTTCAGGCAGAAGTCCTCCTGCACGTTGCAGACACTCTGGCAGGGCAGGCCGTCCACGCTGACGTAGCCGGCGTTGCACACGCACTCTGCCTCGCCCGACCAGCGGTTCACCATGCACCTGGAGAACTCGTTGCAGGCCTGGAACTTGCAGGGGTCCGCCTTTTCACCTGGCGGATAGGAGGAGGGAATACACCGTATGCCGCCACTTCGTCGAGTGCCCCAAATGTTTTCGAGGTACCCCAACACCTCGGCGCGCGCTGAGTGCGACGCGAAACGGTTACGATGAGACAGTGAAGCCAGTGTGTATTGCATCGAGGCGTTCGTTACATCGAGTTGACACTGCGAGTGATTTTTCGACAAACTGGGGTACAACGGGAATATACACACAATGTAAGCAAGAGAGTAGGCTACGGATAGACTTCAACTCCAATGCACTCAATCTCCAGAATTATAACATTAAAATGCCTTTATTTACTACGGCTCTGCAATATGGCTCATCCAACGCGTGTCAGCAGCAATTGCCTTGCATCAACAACATCAACAACAACAACAACAGATTGGGGCTGAAGTTGCCATGGGCTTTGGTGATTCAGAGGAAGGGATTAGTAGCCTCACACTCTGAACTGCCATTTCACTTCCTTATTCAGTCTGAACAGGCTCCCATTGCAGCCGTTTTCTGAGATCGCCGTTGCCGAAAGAGGGATCCTCAGCGATTAGTTCATCCTCTGACCAATCACGTTGCACAGTTTAATTCTGTCATCGCATTCAATGGACGCCGATTGGCCTGGTCGGGATTCAAACAGAGAAATCACTCTGGACTAGAGCCTTTCCAGGCCCTCGCATCACATTTCGAAAATGTGAAAATTCAGATTCTGGGGCTGGAGCCAGGCTAAAGGATTAGTGTTCATTGCTAAAACACATCAACAAATGTATGTATACACTGGCTGGCTGGTTAGATTTTTTTTTTTTGCACAGGGTTATTTATCTAGATGCTGACCATACATTTTAGGATGAAAAATGACTCCCTTAGTTGACTTCCAAACCATCATGTGTAGTGACCTGCAGAGGCCTTTGTGTCCTGGTCTCTACCCGGTTGAGGCCAGACAAGTGATGACTCAGCCCTACTGAGGCTATATTGCGTATGAAGAGCTCAGACGGATTATATAAGAGCCAGCTCAGCAGGAATAGACATTAACAACGGAACAAATGATGAGTCATTCGTATGAGTGGTGCGCTTAAGTATAGCCCTGGCTGGTCACGTTTGCACCAGAGATATTATTGGCCCCAGAGGTACAGCATCAAAGGCATTGAAGCCTTGTAAACATATTACACTTTCTTGTTTTTTTTCAGTGAGAAATACGTTCCGTCGGCAGATGACTGAAAAATGTATAACAAGAAAGAACAGTTTCTGGGTGCTGTGTTAATTTGTAGAATTTGTGTGAGGTCAGTGTGCCAGATTGTGAGTATTGCTTCTGTTCAGATTCCCAATTGCCTCACGTGATCCAACTGACATTGGATTGGATGTTCAATGCAAAGAAAGGCAGAGTGAGTTATTTTACCTGATTCCACGTCCAGTGAATACTTGTCTATAGCCATGTTCATAGTTTGGTAGGCGGTGTTGCAGAAGTCCTCCAGGATCAGGTACACGTCGTTGGTGACTCTCCGAGGTACCGGCTTCCCAAACTTCAACCTGCTGTTCACTACGACACTGCCGTTCCTGAAGTTCAGGATCTCCAAGTTCTGGAAGTTGCTGAGGTTGGACTGCAGGTAGGGTACCAGCTAGAATGAAAGACAAAGAAGCAGTGTTGATGCTGAACTGTATCTAGCACTGATAAATACATGCAGTGGACCACCAATACTACATCGTATACGGTTAGAAAAATGGTCAGATGCACTGTGAGAGATTTAGCCTTACCAGTTCTATAAACCTCTGCTCCAGTGCTTTGTACTCGGTAGAGCTCTTGTTGAAGAGGTCCTGGGAGAACTTCATGTTGGTCACCCTCAGCCTGAAGAAGACCGTCAGAGCCTGACCGGGGCTGTCCGGCAACGAGACGCCACCGGCGCCATTCTCTGAGCCCTCGGCGCCGCCGGCATATCCGCTGCTGTCGCCGTCGTATTGGAACACGTCGAAGGCGAGGTCGATGTTGTCCGCCATGCTGGAAGGGTCCGGTGCGTAAGGTTGAATCTCGTGTATTGAAGCACTGTCTTCTAGTTTGTGGTGAAGGGAGGTTGTGCTTTGAGGGGTGTTAACATCTACCTCATCGTCTATGGACTCTATAGGCTCCACCTCCTTCAACCCAGTGTTTGAGTGTGAAGTTTCTTGTTGGATGGATTCCTCCTCCTCAGGTGTAGTGTCTGATATGCGTGTGAACGGGGACTCTTTTTCAGGTGACAGAGGGTTCACAGGTGGCCTGACCATTACTGGGGCTGATGTAGCTGCAGTCACGAGTAAGATTTCATCTTCAGTCATGTCCTCCTCTGAGAAATCAACAACCGGGACACGAGGAACCAAACGCTCGGTGAACCCTGCCCCTTGTTCCTCCAAAACCTCAACTTCTCCGTCGGCTTTCTCAATTTCGGGCCCCAAGAGTAATGGTTTTTCGCCAAATGCTTCCATATCCGGTGGTTCGGCTGTGACCGTGACGCTTTCTGCAACCAGTGATGGCTGCATTGCGTCTACGTCTGCTTCAGGGTCTTCGGGGAAGTTCTCTAAGATGGCAGGGCCCTCCTGCGCTTCATCTGCTGGTCCCTCCGAATCGGGAGCCTGGCTGGGGGAAGCATCTGGAACCAGGTGATCGGTGACCGGTGCGATGACGGTAGGCGCTTCGCCGGGGTCGTTGTTGTCATATACCCCAGAAGACTCTTGCGTCTGCATGGATAGTTCCACCGTCTCCGGGGTCCAGAGCACAGGGGCTTGGGTGGTGGTGGCGGCGGTGTAATCGGGGTTTGTCTGGATATCCTGATTAACGAGCACCAAGGGTCCCTCCACCATGAGGTCTTCTTCTTCGGGTTCCTTTCCAGCTGGGATGGCTTCAGTGGAGTCCTCTGGCTTTGGAGCCTCAGTGAAGAGGTGAGTGATGGTTTCACCTTCCTCCTCCTCCTCCTCCCATTCATCTTCTCCAGGTAGTTCCAGCTCGGTATCTGGCGGTGGGATCATCTCCTCCTCAAACAACTCGCCGTGCTCCGAGGCGCTCGCGGGCAGCAACGACCAGGCCCCCACTCCGTGGTCATCTCCAGACATTAAGCCAGAGCCAGAGCCAGCATCCGAATAGCTATCGTCCGGGCTTCCTTTGTCAGAAACAGGGGGTTCTGGGATGGGGGCCTGTTCGAGGCCGGCTGTGGTCTGAGGCTCTCCAGCAGAGGGGTGGCTAGAGCCTGCAACGCTGACCACACCATCCCCATCGGGAGTATCAGTGCCTGTGGGTGGAGTAGAAGTGTTTCTGAATATAAATCTCTCTCAGTCAATATTTCCATTATCTAAAACCAGAAAAACACATGGACTAGTTTATGACCGGAATCCCCCCTCACCCTCTGCATAACAGGAAGATGAAGTTAGAGAGTTATCATAGTCTGCTTATGTTTACCACACAATAGATATGTATGTGAATCAGCTGTAGAAATTAGATTATTACTCACTCCCAGTGCTTGGGACAGGGGTGGTTGCGGTAGAGGCCGGATCCAGGTTCTTGTCTGGAAACTCCGGCGGGGTGGTACTCGCTTCCAAAATTAGGACGTCGTTCTCGCTCGCGGCCACAGTCTGCGGTGACTTCCAGGGGTCGAAGGGGACAGCGGGGTCAAACAGGTCCTCCTTTTTTAGGAAGACGTTGTTGTTATCCAGATTCAGTCCCGGGAAGTCTGGAGGTTTCTCTGCGGCAAGGATGTTGTCCTGAAACAGAAAAATATGAAGTTGAAGTTGACGGCAATCTACCAGCTTGGCATTGACTCTTTACGGGCCCCATAAAATATTTTTACTTTTTTTGTACTTCTATCAACAGTAGCCTACTTATACAAGTACTTGTACTCTTGTCCCTTTCTGTATCTAATGACTAACTGAGAAGCTGGCATACTGTACATTGAAATGCCAAGAATATATAGATTATTCTGGCTAGAGGACATATGATCCTTAAACCTCTATTCCAATACAGGAATTGAGAACCAGCCAAACTCTGGTCATGGAAAGAAATACTGTAGTCAGCAAAAAATAGACACATTAGCAAAGAGCACGCCATTTTGATGCATGCTTGATATGATGGGTATGACAGAAAATCGCACACGCACTCGGGCGCATGCACACACACACACACCTACACATACTGAACAAATTCACATACACACATACACACACACACACGCACACACACACACACACACACACACACACACACACACACACACATATGCGACATATGGTCTTCCCACAAAGCAAAGAATCCGTCCAAACAACGGTGACAGTTAAACAGTGAAAGTGGGCCTGGTTTAAATAAGCTGTGCAGACTGCAGACCAACCAAGTGAGCAGCCTTTTGTTGTGTTTCACCACCAAGATAAACAAAACTCTGTTATGCCCCAAGGGTACGAATAAAGTTCTTAAAGTAAATCCATTTTATAATCTATCGATTTCAGATGTGTTGCTTCAACTTTCAGCACAGGCTCTGTCAGTATGTGTGTGTGCGTGTGTGTGTGTGTGTGTGTGTGTGTGTGTGTGTCAGACTATGTGATTTAAACAACATTGTAAATCAGTTTTGTAGAAGAATGTGAACATAAAAAGTGCCAAAGATGTTAATATAAAGGACAAAATCAGAGCGAGTCAATTTAAAACGTATTGATGCTAATTATTTAAAGAGCTCTTGTGCTTGAATATGTCTTTGTAGTTACAAACAGGAAGTGAAAAGAGTGAGCCATTTGGCACAATCCATTTCTTTCATCTTTCCATTTAAACCAGATTTTGATGACATAGTGACTGAATGACAGCAATTAATTAACGATTAATACGGCATACTTACTTGCATCTTGAGAATAGCTGCAAGTCTTGGACTATGTATACAGTGAACTGAGCTGTAGGTGTCAAAACTGGATCAAGAGACTATTTTAAATAATTTCAATTACTTAGAGTAAGTGCCTCCAACCGCGCTGGAGAAAGGAATTACCCTAGTGTTGTTTGTGGGAGTTCGTCTTGCATATTACTGTACTCAGAGGCTGGTGTAGAGTATGGCTGCGCACGAGTTGTCCCACTCACCATGTTATCCCTGGTGTCTGCAGGTATGACGGTTGGCTTCGTAGAAGGGAACAAGATCTCCACTGCAAGAGGACAAGACAGGGTTCATATCTAGTGGACTTTCAAATAGAGCCCCTGTTTTAGAGTTTATACCATATACTATTATTTTCACCCAGATAGCAAGCGGATGTGTAATGATTCTGGGCCATATATGGGCCGGAACTAAGCCACAAGGGCCAGATCTGGCCTGTATATGGCCCAGATCCGCTTGCTATCTGGGCAGGGATGAGTGCATGATTTGGACATGGTCTGCCCTTTTGGGTCTATAAAAAGCAAAATCAGGTACACTCAAAGTCAAGTCAGTGAACAAAAGAACATAGGCCTCTTGCTGGTACCGTTCTCTAGCTGCAGTGAGTCAGGGTCCACATCCAGAGTGGTGTTGGTCATGAAGTTGTCCTTGTGCAGGGCTTCCGTGATGTAGTTGCGGAAGTCGGTGATGGTGTAGACCACCGTGGGGTGCTCGTCCGCGCTCGGGAAGGATTTCTCCACCATGTTGGACTGGATGGCGATGAGGTCCATGGTCTCGCTGCTGACGCCCGCCGCGTCCACCTCTAGAGTCACGGCGTAGTGGACGACCACGACCAAACCCCTTGGGAGAATAACATTGAGGTAATGCAGTGTGTGAACGCCATGGAGGAGAAAAGCAAAACATTGTTGCTCAACTATCTGTTGTCAGAACCCTCTAACTGTTCCACAGTTACTGTCTTGGCTAAAGGCTACCAAAAGCTTTTTTTTTTATCTGTGAGAATGTGACCTATATGCTTCATATTCGCTGCTAGTAAGAAAGAGAGAACCTGCTGACTTTACAGTCAGATCCACTTTCTCCTCATCTTGAAGAGAATTTCTCTTTGGGTTGATGTCGCTGGCAAAGCTGTTTAGGGCCACATGCTAAGGCTTTCTATGACCTTCAGAACAGACTAGGGGGAAAGATTCAGAGAGACCATAACACACGTTTATCCATTTATCCACAAGGGAGTCAATGGAGTGAGGTGGGGGACCCTTGTTTAAAATCACAGGAGAATCCAGACAACACACTCATTGACAGGGATGAAAATCGATCTTGTCGTAAAACCTTTACCCCGTAATCCCCTCCTGACCGGACCAGTAAGTGTACGAAGGACTTATCCCACTTACAGGGTGATCAGCCATTGTAAGATCATTAAGCGTAAATTGGAGTAAAGTCTGTGCCTAGCTGCCATTGACAGACAGGTAAAGAGTATAGTTTATGAACATAAAGCAGTGACATTTACAAGTCAGGTGACTTAATGAAAGTGAAGACTGAACATAAAAAAAGAAAAAGTAAACAACATAATGTTACGTGTTGTGCTATTGATTTTCTTCATGACTAAAATGTTTTGTTTACAGCTCTTTAAAAGGCCCATAACCCTCGATAAGCAGAGAAACACAAGCAGCCCTGGGACTGAAGGGAAGATGGTCTCACTTATCCAGACACACACACATGATGAATATCCCATCAGGTGACATAACGAGGGACTGGGCTTTTGGTTAAACTCAGCTGGACCATATATATGGCTGAACTGGGAGTGATACCAGTACAACAAGATGGATTTATCCGACTCCAATGCATTCTCATACAAGTATCTGCATCCCCAATTCAGTACACACTAGGTCATCATGAACAGTAAGGTGCGTGTCGTTACTGGTCGTCTAAGGTTTATGAGAGTGGCTTATGAGTAATGCGTGCTGACATGTGAATGCAATAACTTTTGAGCTAGTTATTTTGGTCATAGATGAATGCTTACCTTTCAAGGTCCTTTTGCGGTCTGAGCATGTAAATAAGCAAGTAAATGTTTGAGTAATGTTGCAATATGAAGTATAAAAAATTGTAGTAAACATAGTTTCAATTTAATGGTCGAATAAACGTGTAATTATGGCTTAATCACTATGAGATCATACTACTTTAAAACTCACCTGAACTCGACAACAAAGACACTCTTGAACCCTGGTAATCTTTCAAATGCATCCTCAATCTAAATGAAAACAAAATTAAAAAAATGTGTAACATTAAGATCATCTTGACCATGTACTGCAGGTCAAACTTTTGGAAACTCACTCCAGTACTAATGCCTTGCTTTGGCGCCTACACTCAGCTTCTGAGAGCCACAGTCATTTTCAGCCCAGGACCATAGGATTCTTCACTGCAGAGTAAGATCATTTGCAGGATAGGCAGAAAGCCCCTGGCCAAGTCCCTCCGCCTGCTCTCTGTGTGCTCAGGCTATCCCCACAAGACCTCAAGCGAGAGAGTCCGAAAGCCAATCTGACTGCGAGCCACCTCCTCGCGCTCCTTCCAGACCCCGTGAAGTGAACTCCAGCTGTCTCTGCGAGAGGGAGGCAGCCTACTTCGTCTCCGCGTTTCCTTCATTAATGACCTCTCTCGCTCATTAAACTGAGTTCAGATCTCCGACAGTGACCGAAAGCCTGGACGAAGATGCACAGCCGGCAACTCCCAACGATGGGAATACACCGGGTCTCCGGGTTTCCTGGCAGAGGACATTTTTCCAGAGTTGTCACTCCGGACTCCCTCACCGGAGTAACTCGCTGTGACTCATTGCACTCGGCACTCTTTGAGTTTTCCAGTCAGGTTTGCTCTGTGGCTCATATAGTTGGAAGCCCTTAGACAAATAGCGCAATAGTTCTGAAGCGTGAAAATCCCTAAATCTAGAAAATAAAACAGATTATTCTTTCAATCTCAGCCAAAGACCTGCACTGAGCCCCATGTAGTCGGGCCTCAGGATACCTCGTTAAGAGGGGACCCAAGACTGAGTTGAGTGAATGATCACTCAATTTTCCTTTCCACCCAACAGCACACCAAAGGTCACATTATTGGACACATTCGACTGAGGTTGGATATATTCACTCATGTAGCAAAAGGATAATACATTGAAAACTAATGCAACATGAAATGGAGAACTAAGTATGATGAGGTTAAAGTACAACTAGAAAGAATGAAGACAGTACGCCTTCTCTACCTTCTCAGTGAACAGCTTGGCCAGGTGTTTGTACTGGAAGCTGGATGGATCTCTGAGGGCGTTGTTGTAGGTTTCTCCTTTCAGCTTGATGCTCAGCTCCACCACCTGATCCTTCATGGGTCTCAGCGGTCTTAGCTTCACGTCATCTATCTCGTTACCGATCTGCAGTAAACAGAGGACAATGTTAGGTTTACTAGACTGATAGAAGCACCACCAAGCACAGTCATTGTTTTATTTAAATCCATCACGATTGCAATTCTTGGACAATATGTTACTAATATTGTACTGATACAAATTCAATTCATTACTTACAGATTTTTTTCCCACATCTTCAATATCAAGGCCTTGGTTTCCGAATCTCTCATCGTTTGTTTCTTGTATTGTAGTAGCTCTATCTGTGGCTTTCTGCGTGGCACCATTATTATTTTCAACTTCAGCCCCTGTTGTTACGTCTAGAGAAACCCCTGACTCAGGGGTGACCGTGTGAGTGATCACAGCAGCCTCTTGTGATGCTTGGGGAGTGACTCCTAGAACAGTTTTGGGTGTGACTTCCACTGTAGGCTCCGGAGCGATCTCCAACGGGGACTCGGGGGTAATCTCTGCAGCCTCTGTAGCGTCCTCTAATGTAACATCCAGAGTTTCTTCATCCGCAAATTCCTGAGGGATTTCTACAACATCCTCTGCAGCAGATGCTGGCGTGAGCTCTACTACTTCTGAACTGTCCTCCTCTACATCCTCTGGAGTTTCTATTTCCTTTATCTCTGGCGATGCCTCATCTCTTGGAAGCTCTAAATGAACTTCCTCTGCCAAAACATCCACTGGTGCAATCTCTTCATCTGTTTCTGGAATTATTTCAACAACTTTGGCTTCAACAGAAGCCTCATCTGTAGTATCTTGATTGATCTGTGGAGGGGCTTCTACATCAAACTCTACAGTTTCCTCCATTACCACTACTAAAGTGGCATCTGTGGTAACCTCTGAAGTTATTTCACTTGTAACTTCTGGTTCAGCCTCTTCATCAGCCTCAGCAGTGTCTTCTACTCCTGCCTGTGAAATGCCCTCCTCTGCAGTTACAACTAGGGGTACCTCACTTTCATCACCTACAGTTTCTGTCGTTACCTCTTCTGCATCCTTTGGCATGACCTCAACAACTTCTGTGGTAGGGTTCATTATCGTAGGATTGCGATTCTGTGTCTCAGTGGCCTCTGACATCTCCTCAGTAACCCCCTGAGAAATTACTTCTACAGCCTCCACAGAAACGTCTGGAATGTCATCTACAGTGTCTACAAGTACATTTTCTGAGACCCCTTGAGCGATTTCTTCGACAGGTTCATTGGTTGTGGGAAAAGTCGCCTCCAAAGGTTCCTCAAAAATGGCCTCAGATGCGACCTCTTGTAAGTTCTCTAATGTATCTTCCATGATTTCTAAATTGTCCTCAGAGATCAAATAGACTGTGGGGATGGGGTCTGCAATGACCTCAATGGCAACTTCAGCATCCTCATGTTCTTCTGAGGTGGGCTCCAATGCAGTCTCTGGAACTGATTCCTCTTCAGCATCTGGAATATCTTTGGAGGAGAATGCCACAGTGTCTTCTGAAGTGGCTTCACCACCAGAATCTGGTACAGCCTCCGATGTAATCTCTGGCGTCTGTTCAATTGCTCTTTCTGGGATATCCATCTCAGACATATGTGATGTAACTTCTACCACAACCTCAGAAGGAGCCACTGATGAAGGCTCCAAAGAGGATTCGGGACTTATCTCTTGGATCTCTGAAAGATCCTCACCATCAGTCTCAGGGATTATCACAATAGCAGCCTCAGGAGGAGCATCGGAAGTGGCCGCCAAAGAGGTGTCTGGAATTAATTCCTCTGTGGCCTCTAGGATAACTTTGGTAGATGTTGCTGAAGTGTCTTCGAAACCTGTCTCAGAAATGTCCTCTACAATAGCCTCTGAAGGCGTTTCCGGAGTGGACTCCAAAGAAGCTTCTGGAATTAATTCTTCAGCAACTTCCAAAGTAACACCTGTGATGACTCCCTCATCCACTTCCAGGATTACCTCATCGGGGGAAGCATGGGTGAGGGGAGCGATAGTCTCTGTTGTGATTCCCACAGTCTCATCTGATGCAGAATCTGAAACTACTTCATCAGTACCGAAATTGTCCTCCTGCGTGGCATCATCATCGTCATTCACTGCTGTCACCCAAACAATGCTTCCTGGTGTGACGCTCTCTCCAGTTCTCCCAGCAGAGGTGGGGGCCTCGACTGTAACCACAGAGCTGGGTTCTGGAGAGGGGTCCTCTCGCAAGGTTGTGACCACGTCTGGTGGTGTGACACTGATTTCCTCCTCTATGACAAGACAGAAAAAAATAAAGACACAGAGAAAAGGCCTGAGTAAGATTTCATTATATCAGATATATATTCAGAGGTTCAAATGTAATTTGTAAGAAATCCTTTTACTACAAAAACGTTTTGTAGGCTTTATAAAGAAAACCAACATCAGCATAGTAACAGCATAAAAATGCAGTCGCTATCTTTGTTTTTACATCTAATTCTGTTGCTGTTGCTATGGATGAAGCTCGTAAATAAGTAAAACAAAGTGGTTTAAAGCTATCTCTCAGATGGTGCCAAGTCTAATGTCTGCGCTCTCCATTGATCACAGTGGTGCCACTAAGCAGGATTACGACTATTGTGGGAGCAGCGCAAGAGCCTCGGGCCAGCCTTATGCAGTACCAATACTGAGGCTACAACCGATGCCAACAGAGGAGACTGAATGGCAGGAGGGAGTTCACAAGATAAAAGCCTCATATTGTAATATCATAAAGGACGATGACAATGTCCCTAACCCTAAACAGAGTAAATGCGTGCTATTCTGTAGTGCTAGAAAATCAATATCAAGTATGAGCAATTTTCAGCATTGACCCTGTTTGCACAGGGGAGTCTGTTTGTCTTTCGGGGGGAAAAAAAGAGGGTAACCTTTTTGGATGGTGACTGCTTCTTCCTCCTCTGGTGTTTTTTGAGGGCTGTATAAAAGAGACACTTCAGTGAATATTTCAGTCACCATTTGCACAAAAGAAAATTAGCGATCACTAGTGCAAAATACATTTGTTTTGCTAGCATGAAGCAAGTACAGTATATGAAGCGGCATCTTCATATACTGTGTTTACAGCAGTTTCTTTTTTGCTGTTAAACACACAACTTGCAAGCTTACAGGAAACAGCAAGCTGTCTACAACAGAGGTCATCAATCTTATCTACATAGGGCAAGCATTTTTTGGTTTGTTTGTTCTAACTGACAAGAGGGACATTCCTATTGGCGCAACTGTCAGTGGCAACTGTCGGCGCATCCACCTCCCAAGCGGGAGATCCGGGTTCTCATCCCACCCTGAGCATGCCGAAACAGATGGGTTACATTGGTGCCGTGACCCGGATGTCCAGTGGAGTGAGTTTTGAGGGGTGAGTGTAACCAAGTGAAAAGTGGAGTAGCTAGCGAAACTAACGAACGCTGACAGTCCCTCCAAGATGGACGTCTCTATTGGTGCAACTGTCAGCGCCTCCGCCTCCCAAGCGGGAGCCCCGGGTTCTAATCCTGCCCTGGGCATGCCGAAACAGATGGGTTACACAACTAAGTGGCAGAACACCAATCAAATTAAATAAAAATACTGCTCAAATTGCAGCTGTCTCGAGTCTCGACTACAGATTAGGATCCATCAAAGGCCTGCCCCAACAGCCGCAAAAGATTGATTCGCTGGTCTACAGCAATGACTAGAAGGAAAGGTAATTTCCCCTAGGTATAGAGTGTGAGCTACACTTGTTATTATTACTTGTTATTTGAGTCATGTCTCTGACTCTGACTGAACTGAGGTGGTCTTGGCTACAATACTGCACTCTTTCAAATTAAAGGCTTTCCAATGGTCTCTAAAGGATGTCTCTGTGTGAGAACCTTAAAAAAAAAAATCCCATTTTGGTTCCCGGCAAAACCCTTTATTAGTGAGGTATTTCTAGCTAGTGTAGAGTGAGCGAGCGAGTGGGGAAGTGGAGTTGTAGCAAGCGGAGAGCCTTTACAAGGAGCAGGGCCGAACAGGGCCTACCTGCAGACGCTGGGCCGTGAACTGGTGAGCTCACTGGAGTGAGGGGAGGAGGGGGTAGGGGGAGAACACTGTGAACATTTTTTCGAAGAGGAAGAAGCACTAGGCTACACTGATGGAGCAACATAGGGTTTCCACATCATTTTCATTTCCAAATTCCAATTTCCAAAGGGCCACGGGGGAGGAAAAGGACAGATGGGTTTGTGTACACTTGTTTTGCATTATGAAAGAATGCGAGAGCTACAGTAGCACATCACAAGGCTTGTATCTCACCTTCTGGCTGCAGCCATAGCCACTCTCTGAAACAGAGAGAACCGACTGATTACTTTATTCACTCATGCACACACACACACACACACACACACACACACACACAAGAAATGCACACACTGCAACAACTATTACATGCTTCGCATAAAAAAGAACCAATATTCTACTCACGCTCTGAACAAGGTTGACGTGCTCCTGTGATTGGCTGAAATAGCCTCCCACGTCTGTGATGGTTACAGATCCATTCAAGCACTTGTTCACCCAGACTTCATACTCATCTCTCTCTGGTAGACGATCCCAGAAGATCTTGAAAGCTTCCCATATTGTCTCTTGACAAACTGGGTTAGAGACACACACACACACACACAAACACACAAACATAGATTACTGACGCGCTCACATTTTCCTGGCAGTATGGGTCAACTGGTCACTGTCTGGTGGACTACTATTCTGGTAGCACTCCTGACGGACGCGGAGGCCTGGGGCTTCAGCCTCTAAGCTCTTACCCTGCTGAAGAGTTACGTGGGCCGACCATCTGACTCAGGCCTCGCTGAGGCCATCTGTCTGAATGGGCTGGACAGAGGGACGGACAGCATCTTTAACGCTAGACCCCCTGCTAGCTATCGACCCCAAACACCTTTCAAATGCAACTGTCGGTCCAGTCGGAATAGACTTTGACATTTCACCCAGTTGTGTCTTGGTACTGTTGGTCAAAATAGGCTTATGTGATGAGGTGGATTGGTTAAACTCACTCCTCAGTATAAATCCCGCCCACCTTTTCAGTGGCGTAGCTGGGTTAAAGTCGCACTGAAATGAAAAAAGCATTCTGTCCCATTTTGGTTCACATAATTGGTCATAGTGTTCACCTATTCAACGATGTATGCCCAAAAAAATTACAAAATTCTACTTTTGTTGTAATCTTATATCAAAGTATATAATTTCTTACTTCCTGAAAAACGGTAGGTCACGTGCAATGACGACAACAGGTACATTAGATTTTAGGCCAATAATCTCACGACATCCATCAATCAACGCTATCCTTCTATCGAATCTGTCTAAAGTTCCTAAAACCCGTCCACTTGTCAATGTTCCAATCAAATTCCTCTAAACATATGTCCCACCCTTATAGCTTGTTTGCGTCGGAAATACGTCAAACTATGGAAGTTAGATGATCTCAAACGCCCGTTTCAGTGCGACTTTAAGGTGGCTTCTATTTAAGGTTGTCATGGCCGAGTCTAGTGAGGGTGGGAGCAGTACTGGCAAGCGACAGTGAAACCTGTGACGCTTTGACATTTAACTTGATAGCGTTGCTTTCCACTCTCCCATTGGCACAGACATTAGTCTTCTTCCTGGAAGTGAGGAGGGCTCTGTTGTATTCTTCTTTACTGAATATAGATGAGATAGCGCCGGCAAAGTGATGGGTATTGTATGTTGCTATTTTTGACTATGGGCCAAACATTTGGGTGGAAAAAATGAGTGATTTTTATTTTATTTTTACCACCTGTCCATTCTGAATAAAGTGTCGGAACTCATCCTTTATGGATGTGGTAATCAGCTTGTTTAAAACAAATCTCATGATGTCTTTCCATCACTAAAGCATATAAACCTTGCAATAACAACCACGGATGGTGATGTGACAACACAGCTGTACGGGTCAATGTCTCACAAAACCAAAGTGAATGCTTAAAGCAGTAGTTTGGTATTCAGCATCATACGTTGTTATAAGGTTATTTATGATCAACGGTTTATATAACAGACTTTGCACTCTTGAGATATTAGTGGTTATTGCTCATGTCACAGCTTAGTGATACACAATGGATCTCTATGGACATATTAAGGCCCATGTTGACGGAGACAATGGACTTGAGCAATGAGCACTAATATCTTTAGAGTGCAAAAATGTTAATATGCACCGTTGTGGATATGATTGTAATGAGCCTTATAACAGGGCTTATAATTTTAAATACCAAACTATTCGTTCAACAGTCCGATATGCCAGAGTTAAAAGCTGACGTACCTCGAAGATGGAAATATTTGAGATGGTTGTCTATGGCCTGCTCAACAGTGTCCTGATCACATAGCCTGACTCCGCTGGAGAAAAGAATATCCCTCTTTCTTCGAGATATTACGCTCTTCACTTCATAGGGCCTTAGGGTCTGAATCTGGAGACCGTTAGGTATGACCAGCTGGCTCGAAGTCCCCGCAGGGTCTTGGAACGTCACCTGTTTCACTCTCAAGCCCTCCACAGCAACCCCGCGGCTGGCATCTGCAAAAGTCAATCAGATATATTTAATTGTGATGCACACGATCACGATAACAGCTGAATACCATGCAGTACATAGATGTTGCTATGTGTACATACCTGTTGCTATGTGAAAGCTATCTGTACATACCTGTTGCTATGTGAAAGCATGCTGTCAGAAGGACGGCCCACAGAACCAACAAAGGAAAGTTCTTGGAGACCTCAGGCATTTTTAACTTTTTTTTTTTAAGTATGATGTAAGATGCAACCAAGTCTATGTTTCTATCTCCTCTTCAGCTCAGTTTGGTGTAAAGTCCATTCATTTGATTGCATGGTGCAATAGTGGGGATTCTCCTTCAATTCCCCCCTCGGTCGCAGAATGCTGGTGGATCTGAGACGTCTCACTCCCGGCCAGGTAGACAGATGGGACTTTGCCAAGAGATCTAATCCTATTTGTTAATCTGAAGGGGAGGATGTAGCAGTAGTGTTAGAGATGGGGTTAATTGTGCTCTCTGTTGTTCAATTTGTGAAGAATAAACAGAGAGAGTATTGCCAAGGTTAACATCATGCATAGGGGGAAGGAAAAGAAAACTACAATTAAACACTGTTTTTGATGTTTGAGCGCTGCTCCTACTTGGACACACTTTATACTTTATATATCCTATAATTTGCCAATGTAAGGGATGATATTGCCAATCTGTTTAATGACTGTAGATAAGCATAATGTATATACTAATGTATATATATATAATAATATAATATATATGTTTTGTTTTGTTTTGTTGTTTTAATATGACAAATAAAGATCTAATCTAATCTAAATGTTATATATATATATAATGTATATATTAGATTTAGATTAGATTACATCTTTATTAAATTGTTTTGTTGTGTTTTAATATGCAATGACAAATAAAGATCTAATCTAATCTAAATGTTATTTATATATATATAATGTATATATAATGTATATATTAGATATTATTATTAAATACATATAAGGGCTGTCAGTTTAACATAATATAACATAACATAATAGTTAATTAGATCAATTAATAACGCAAAAATAAATGCATAAAAAGTATGCACATTTTTCTAAATAAAAACTAAAATGTAATTGTAATTAATTAGATTTTTTTTTATCGATTGACAGCCCTAATTTGTGTGTGTGTATATACACGCACATATATATATATATATTAGTGCTGTCAATCGATTACATAAAAAAAAAAATATATATATAGTTATATGTATATTATAATAATGTATATATATATATATATATATATATATATATAATATTTCAATTATATATATATCTAAATTTTATATATATAAATAATTGGAGAAGGCTTGAGGATGATCCATATTGCTATGTTGTCAACTGACACCTGTCACTGCCACTGTCACCTTCTCACACCAGTTCGGCTCCGCCCACAAAACACCATCGCTGTGTACAGACACAAAAAAGGGGCTGTAGTGCTCCACACAGGCACATTTTGAACGGACACGCGGCGTCGAGTGTGAAGTTGTCTGGATGAGCGACCTGCACGTTTTGAACAGGCACACTCAAAACGGACTCGGGGCCCAGAACGAACCCTACACTAGTATACATAACCAGGAGAGGGTGATGGGAATGGCTAGCCTGTCTTGGACAATAATCACCTCAAGGTTGTGTACATCCTGTGTCTGTTGTACCTGGCTCTATACATTGTACCACAACATAAGCCTTCCCCTGTGATTACCTGGGGACAGACTGATTTGGAAGTGAGTAACGTTGTCGATGTATGTCCGCCAGTAAGCTTCTCTGACCCTGAGGACGTTTCAGCTCAGGGGGAGAGCGGGCTGATGATGTCGCTGGATGATTATCCTTCCTGGCTGGACCAGTGTGTGGCTTTAGTCCACAGGAGAGGAGACAACAGATCTGTTTTAGGGGAAACTAACCTTGGTTCATATGATAAGGAAGTCACGCTCACTCAGTTGTTAGGGGCAGGTGCTTGTGTTTAGCCTAGTCACTGTAAATGATTGTACAGCTTCATAATAGTATAAAGAAAATACACATTATAATACTTTACTTAAAGGAGTAGTAAAGGGAAAATGCATGTTTAGCCCTGTTTTAAGGTTACTTATGATCATATACAATGGTTCAGATCAAAACGTTGACAAAACTAGCACTTTTGAGAAAGTCTGATAACCGCTCTACCAACATTTTGGTCATACAATGGATGTGGGTGGGCACCTTGAAAAATCATTCAAAAAACATGTTAAACTCTCAATATCAAAGACAAGAAACTCACCAAGGTGTTAGTTGGCGTTCTGACATATAATTCGCCATTAAGTAAGATTCTAGTTCATCTGGAAAGGCTTTTTAAAATATTTAGCATAGAACTATTTAGTCGCAGCACATACGTGTGTAAACTTCCGCAAACTAGGTAGCCTAGCAACATAAACAATAACAATAACTACCGTAAATAGTTCCGCTTCCTGAATCCCCTCTGTGGATTGATCTACACATCTACAACGGTCGCATCAATACAAGTCAATGGATTTCATAAAATGATCAATAAAACCCTACAGGATTCATACTTTGATGTGAATTTGATGTCAGAACACCAACGGACACCAATTACCCCCTCGGTGAGCTTCTTGTCTTTGAAATCGACAGTTTAACATGTTTTTGAATGATTTTTTTACGGTGCCACCTACATCCATTGTATGACCTAAACGGTGGAAGAGCAATTATCAGACTTTCTCAAAAGTGCTAGTTTTGTCAACGTTTTGATCTGAACCATTGTATATGATCATAAGTAACCTTAAAAGAGGGCTAAACATGCATTTTCCCTTTACTACTCCTTTAATACTAATTTTCTTTATGCTTCTTTTTTTTTTTACACGCATATGCCCTCTGTTCACCATCCACCAAGTCAATTTAGTTTGTGAAAATGTGCTTGGCAAATAAACCAAACTCTGCTTCTTATTCTCACAGTAATGAGAAAGATACAGAGCTTGCCTCAAGACCAAGACACAACAGCTCCCGGGTTAGGAAAACAAGTAGCTCCTAATAGACTCCGACGGAGACTCGGCGAGCTGCTGAGCGCCCCTACGTGCAGACTGACCCGGGGTCAGCGCGGCCGTGACGGGAGGGCATCATCCAGGTTAGATGGCGTGCCGTTCGCCCGGTGATCTGGTCGGGATATCAGTAGCTCCCGCCGCGCCGGCTCATTAGCCGCAAATTAGCCAGGTGGTTCCTGGGGTGGCCGGACGGACGGGGAGATTAGGAGGACGCGTTGGAAGGGCAGATCGAGAGTGGAAGAAGTCAAAGGTCAGAGGGTCCCTTTCACCTCTCCTCTCATCTCTCGGGGAGCCAGATTGTGCTGTTTTCACTCGTTCGGTGAAAACTCAGGGACGACCAGGGATGGATAAGCTGTCAGAATGCACGTCTCAACGGGTACGTTTATTCTTGGCCACAGTCTGACCGTGAACTCGTATGGACCCGGGGGCTACAGTTGAAATGACACTGCAGCCACAGAGAATCAACAATGGTAGAATGAATCACTACAGCGACAGAGAATCAACAATGGTAGAATTATTTTTATTGGATAACACTGTAGACCAAGTCTGGAACATATACAACGTCGTTTATCTAGCTCTGGTACTGAGTCAAGTCCCTTCTGAAGAACTGGGGTTGTAACCGGAGTGGCAGAAGTTTCCTATGAAAGTTGAGATTAAGACGCACAAGGGAAATCTGGAGCCCATCTTCGGCAGGAGCACTAAATCTGTCTAATCCCACAGTCGGACCCAGATTAGTGGCCGCTAGGGCCCCATGTTACCTCATCCTCTGCAGACTTGACCTACCCCGCACGTCCGTAGCGATTACAGTGAGGCTCTGACTTCTGCTCCCGAACAAGTTTGTAGACAGGCTAACTATAGACCTCTCTCAGCTCAGTCCACTTCCTAGGTTCTCTCTTTCAAATACAGCTTTCCCCTTACCCCCCCCCCCCCCAATTACCTTCCCAGTCCTGGTTGATCAACCCCGTCGTCACAAATTCAAGCCCAACTGTTTGGATCTTGAAGATGAAACTGCAGCTCTGTGTTTGAATCACAGCTCCTGCTGTGAACCCCCACACCCAGGTCTGTTTAATGAGAGGGGTATATTCTTATATAAGTTCTTATATAGGTGATTATATAGTTAATGGGATTCTAGCTCATTACATCCTCCTGGGGGGGGAACCTGGAGATTACTCTCCCTTCCAGCACATTCCAGCAGATGCCCCTCTAAATCAGACAGAGAGGAGGAGGGGGGTGGGAGGGAGGGGGGGGGGACCTCAAATCCTCTGGGATCCTCTCTGATCAGAGGGCAACCCCCCACCCATCTGCTCTGAGCTGATTCCAGGCTTTGTTGACGCTATCAAGCATTTCCCCAACTGTCAAGTGATTCCTCGATCCCTTTCTCTCTCTCTCTTTACACACACACACACACACACAAATCCCAGGACCACTTCTCCTGACCCCCCCTATTTTAGCCCTAGGTGCCACGAACGGACTGACCCACTTACCTTTGACCCCAGTCTACAACTCAGCCGGATGACTGTTGACTGTTTTACCAACAACTGAGGACTCCATTGAACTATGCAGAGGTAGATATCTGGAGTGATCATTACATAGCAACTTGATATAAACCCCTGTGAAGGCCTTTTATACAACTGTACCATCAGGACATAGACACAGGTCTCCACCTCTCCAGACCAAGAGAGCTTTGTGCCAGTTTATCGATTGTTTAACATCCCTTGTTGTGTAATATATTGTTAATTATATTGTTATGCATGTCTACTCCAGTGGACCATGTATCATAATATCTGTATGTTTCTATTTAATTGCCACACCTGAAGTTCCCCACAAAATAAAGTAAAAATAAACTCTATTCTCTATATTCTACTCTTTCTATTGTATTCTAATATAAAGTGCCAGAACAAAACCCTACTTTGATCTGGTTGAACAAATGATGTTGACCATATCTGTCAGTGTGATCTCAGCACCCTAAGCCACTGTTAGGGTACGGTGGAGCCCATGGAGATTAGTAGGGATTAGCACCCTGGATGTCCTTAGTACAAATATGAACCTTAACCAGCCCATGACTAGACGAACCGTAACACAGCAAACTAGTCAGAGAAATGTCTTTACCTCACTAACGTATCCCGTTAAACCACACTAAAGGTTTACGGGTTCGATGTCGCAGCAGGCCGTGCCCCTCTAGCCCGGCCCGCCGGCGTGGGGGGCCCGCCGGTGATCGCTGCCGCACCCAAGCCCCACCCGGTCTGGACGCACACCAGGCCTGACTGTGTGTGTGTGTGTGTGTGTGGGGGGGGGGGTATGTCTGGCACTGTTCCGACAGTGCAGTGTTCTACTTTGCGTGCAGTGTTCTGCTTTACGTCACTTGGTTTAACTGTTTTTGTGTTGTTGATTATTAAATGGAGTAAGACCACTCCAGCTATAGTCTCCGTTACCCCATATAACACTAACATGTTTGCCTTTATGTAAAACCACTACAAACTCGTGAGTCAACACAGCACACTCTTAAGCCTAATTTATACTTCATAAAACGGCTCATGGCTCATGTCTCATGGTTGCCATGGAATGGAATGCCTGCGCATTGTCTTTAGCTTCCATTCCATGGCAACCAAGAGCCATGAGCCGTTTTATGAAGTATAAATTAGGCTTTAGGATTCTGCACAGCACGCGTGAGCGCTCGCACCTGCACACAGCAACCCTGGATGCCTCACTACAATGCTACACACAGCGCCCGGGCTACACCCCCCTCCAAAACAGGGGCAGAGCCCTCCTGCCTCGACCCCTAGGGTAGTTTGGCCACCCACAATAACCCTCCCAGTTTTTCCTAACCCTAGCCTCTATCAATCAATCAAATCAAAGCTTTATTTGTATAGCGCATTTCATACCCAGAGGCAACACAATGCGCTTTACAGAGAACAAGGGAGGTGGGCATACGACCCCCCTCTACATATTTCCAGAGGGAAGCAAAAAAAACAGTAATCACCCAGGGGCCAGATAAGTGAGCTGTAAAAATTCTTCCCTGACCCCTCAGCCTCTAATTATCACAACCTAACAAAAGACAGACAAGGGTAGCGAAGGGACACACAGGTTACCCTCGACCCTCCCCTGGGGTCGGAGCTTGTGGCGTCGTCCCAGCTGCCCCAGGGATAGCTTCGGTCGGGCAGTGCTGACATCACACGGCAACAGGCCGGACACTGGAACACGGAACTGGAGAGCGGAGGCGGACGCACGCACACTCCTGAAGTCCCCGGCCTGTTCTTTTTTCTTAAAGATATTTTTTTAGGGCTTTTCAGCTTTAATGGACAGGACAGTTGAGAGAGACAGGAAATGTGGGAGAGAGAGAGAGGGGAGGACATGCGGCAAAGGAGCCAGGAATCGAACCCGGGTCCGCCGCGCGAAGGACTAGCCTTCATACGCCTTACCGAGTGAGCTACCGGGGCGCCCCGTCCCCGGCCTGTTCTAAAAGAGGGACGCCGCCCCTCCTCCCCTCCTGACTCGAACGGCTCCCCTACCTGGCTATCTTCACCTCCATTACGAGCTGCGAACGATACCCCCCACCCCCAAAAGTGAGTGTAATCGAATGAATCATGAGTCCTTATAAGCCCTTGTGGAGTGTAGTCCTGCGAGTAGCTGGTGAAACTCACTTCCCTAGTATAAAGGACGTGCTAACGACCCTGCCGATCGGGATATCTCTCTCGGCGTAGTCGTTAGCACATCCGACTAGCGAGCGCAAGGTCGCAGGTTCGCGCCCCGGACAATCCCTTAACGCGGGTCAAACGAACGAGAAACACAACGCAGATGAGAGAACTACCGTTACATGTGCTCACAGAATCAAACGCTGTGAAAGAGCTCCTGGCGGTCTCTCAACCCCGGAGTCTCGTGCAGAATTTCACAGCCAAACAGCTGTAAACACTTCTCAGCCTCCCACAACAGGTTTACCACACTTGTCCGCTTGTGATGGGATCACCCAGACAGAACGCATGCTAATGCCAGGTGTGAACAGGGCCCGGAGGCCTCACCTCTTGACCGGGCCCCGACTTAGATGAGGAAACGCAACACAAGTTATTTCATGAGAATGGTGTGTTAAGGAGGTTGTGTTACAGACAGAGAGACAGATGGATGGGTTGGGATCAATCAATCGATCGATTGATGCAGTAGATAGATAGATATAGGTCATGATCAATCGATTGATCGATCAGTAGATGAGAATGGTGTGTGAGGGAGGTTGTGTTTTTAGATTTCTGTCGCCCGCAGACCACCCTGAGTCCGATAGATACCCCCGTGTCAGCTGTGGATGTCGTAGTATTTAGTTAACACACACACACACGTACACACAGACACACATCAGTCCACATCCGGCTTAGGCCTGGACCTGATGCTCTTAGCCTTTCTTGCTATGAAAATGTAATTTAATGTAATTTATTGCTCTATAAATGTTCTTAGCCGTTAGACAAATATATTCCAGGAGCTTGCACCAGGTTGCCTGTTTCAATATCTGTGTTGCTTTTATGGCTCTGTGTGCTACTAACCCTGTTCTGCCTTCCCTCTCCCTAGTGCCTCTCTCTCTCCCTCCTATCTTCTAACCAGGTCCAGTGGATGCCCCACTGTCACCAGCAGACCTCCCGGAGTCCGTTAGATACCCCTGTGTCTGCTGTGGATGTCGTAGCATTTAGTTAACACACACACACACGTACACACAGACATACACCAGCCCACTTCCGGCTTTAGGCCTGGGCCATAGCAAACACACACCAGTATTTGCCATGTCTCTCCTATGTTGTTTTTTAGCTTCTCTTACTCTGAAAATGTAATTTAATGTAATTTATTGCTTTATAAATGTTCTTATCTGGTAGACAAACATACTCCAGGAGCTTGCTCGATCGCCTTGTTGAGAGGGGTCAGGGAAGAATTTTTATACAGCTCACTTATCTGGCCCCCGGGTGATTACTGTTTTTTTTTTTCCCTCTGGAAATATGTAGAGGGGGGTGGGTATGAAATGCGCTATACAAATAAAGCTTTGATTGATTGATAGATAGATGAGAATGGTGTGAGGGAGGTTGTTAAGATAGGTCATAATCTATAGATAGATGATAGATATAGATAGATAGATAGATAGATAGATAGATAGATAGATAGATAGATAGATAGATAGATAGATAGATAGATAGATAGATAGATAGATAGATAGATAGATAGATAGATAGATAGATAGATGAGAATGGTGTGAGGGAGGTTGTGAAGCCGGGTTCACAGAACAGCTGAGACACCGCTTTCGTTCCAAATGTCCAAATTGTCACAAAACAAAATAATTTAATTATAAAACGTTTCAAAACCATCTCAGCTGTTGTACTGTATGTGAACCCTGCTTTATAGATTTCATTAAATGCTCTGTTTGAAAAACAGAGTGGTGGTTTGGGATTTGTTTTAATTATAACATTATAAGTGCTCATATTGTAAGCTTACTCTGTCCCAATGGAAAACTGGATTTGTGTGTAACCAAATAGCTACAACATGTGGAACGTCAAAACTACAGGGCCAACAGTTTTACGCGTTTGTAGTGATGCCCGCTATTGTCCGCACCTGCAACCAATCACCAGCTTATACAGTTACTC